>NC_090738.1:22338320-22703320 GCF_036898095.1 Palaemon carinicauda | reverse complement strand
CTTACATAAGTTTACACAATACATTAAATTGAAAACATTTTTTTTTTTACCTCCCTTCGTTATCCTTTAGCAACATCTTACTATCCATTTTTTTTTAGTTTTTACTTCATAGTGCCTCAGCACTGAATGGCCTTCCCGATCCCAGTGCTGACTGCTTAGATATAAATATGACCCAAATTCCATAAATCAAATCAGAACCAACGAAAATTCTGTTTTTTTTTAAAGGAATAAAATGAACCAAACCTATAACTGCTGTGGTTCCGATAAATGATTGAAAGGAGGTCAGTAAGTTTCGTGTGAGAGAGAGAGAGAGAGAGAGAGAGAGAGAGAGAGAGAGAGAGAGAGAGAGAGAGAGATTATCTAAGTAGGGTTGTTTACACAGCTGCCTCTCTCCATCATTAAATGTGTGGCCACAGTATAAACGGTTTCAACTCGCGTCGCCAGAATCTTTTGAGTATAGTGATGGACTCACAAAGCATAGCCTCTCTCTCTCTCTCTCTCTCTCTCTCTCTCTCTCTCTCTCTCTCTCTCTCTCTCTCAATGTACCCTAAACTATCGAACACGTTCTGAGAAAACTAAAAAACGCTAATTTTCATTTGCTCCTAAATTACAAAACTTTTTAAAGAAAAAATGATACATAACACAATAGTTCTGCTGTAAGTAGAAATTAAAAGTATAAGTAACGTATTACTGATATAGAATTTAAAAAAGGCATGGAGAATATTGATAACGTGTCTGCATATCTTAACAGTATTCTTATGTTTCTTCTGCGTTAGAATATTTGGACTTTTTGAAGAATAGTGGTCCCACTTAACCCTTTTGAAGAATATGGGTTCCATTTTGGACCTTTTAAAGAATAGGGGCCCCAGTTTGGGGCCTTTTGAATATTAAAGGTCCCAGTTGGGACCCGGTGAATATAACGAGGAAATTGAAACAACTATTAATGAAAAAATATTTATTTTTGTAAGTAAAAAAAGTATATGAACTTGAAATATATATCAAATTAAAAAGTATGGAGAATTAAATGCAACAGTTTATTGGGGGCCTTTGTATATCAGCGGTCAGTTCCTCACGCGTTCGTTAGAAATGGACACCAACTAACCTAAACTTTCCTTCCTAACCTAACCTACAAACCGTGTCTTTACCTGCTTACCTAGCAGGGAAGGGGTTCTAACGTCCGTATGCGATCCCCCTTACACTGCCGTATTCAAAGTTAGACATACTAATACATACAAGTGGCCGCTATCATACATTCTTCCCGTTTATTGTATACAAAATTAAATCGGTTGAAATTAATTGCACAAATATCGTTTGGGAATTTCAAAACAAAAAGAATCAAATAGGTTAGGTTAGGTTGACTATCAATCATGTTGTTGCTTGATTTCCTCGGCCGTTGTTCTTCCCAAAATGCCTTTTTAACAATGCGGGTCCCAGTTTCATCCTTTTGAAGAATAAAGGTCCCAGGTTCGTATGGGATAATGGGACCGCTATTCTTTAACAGCTCGGTTAAATTTAACATACGCTTGTTCACTAGGTTTATTGTAACATTTTGATGTTAAATATAACATCAATTCGATAATCATTCAACGTATTTTGGGTTGTTTGACATCATCATGAATACACACGGGACGTAATTTTGACAATATAAGAAAATGTATTGGCTAATTGGTGCTAAATTCTGCCAGGTTGTGCTAAGCAGCGAAATCTCTCTCTCTCTCTCTCTCTCTCTCTCTCTCTCTCTCTCTCTCTCTCTCTCTCTCTCTCTCTCTCTCTCTAATATATATATATATATATACATATATATATATATATATATATATATATATATATATATATGTGTGTGTGTGTGTGTGTGTGTGTGTGTATTTTTTTTTCAACCTCGATGGATGGCTCTTATAAAGAATAGAGCAAGTCACAGCCACAGTCATCATCTAACTGCTAAACCATCAAATAAATAAGAATATGAAATATGAAATATAAAATTTGAAATATTAATTATAAAATAAAACGAACATAAATCAAGAAATCCCTCATTTGAGATTAAGCCTCTATGCAGAAGATGAAAGAGAGAGAGAGAGAGAGAGAGAGAGAGAGAGAGAGAGAGAGAGAGAGAGAGAGAGAGAGAGAGAGAGAGAGCTATCCATCTGATGTCTTAAAAGAATCATATCCTGATGGCTCAGGTCGTTAAGGTTAATTGTTTTATATCTTTAATTGGACATAAAAATTATTATGATAATGATGATGATGATAATAATAATAATGATAATAAAAATATCAATAATAATAATAATAATATCAATTAAAATGGTAAAGATAATAAGGATGATAATGATTACGATGATTGTAATACTGATAATGAAAAGGATAATGACAATAATGATAATACCACTACTGCTGCTAATGATAATATTAATAATAATAATGATGATGATGATGATGTTGATAATAATAATAATAATAATAATAATAATAATAATATGAATTAAAATGGTAATGATAATAACGATGATAATGGTTATGATGATGGTAATAATGATAATGAAAATGATAATGATAATAATTATACAACTACTGCTGCTGCTAATAATAATAATAATAATAATAATAATAATAATAATAATGATAATAATGATGATGATGATGATAATGATAATAATAATAATGATAATAATAGTAATATAAATAATAATAATAATAATAATAATAATAATAATAATAATAATAATAATAATAATCGACTTAATATTATTATAGAGCACATGAAAATATTTAGGAACGATTGAAATGAAGGATATTTACCATCTTGTTTGTAGTAAATCAAATTAATTTTTAACAAATGCTTTGAAAATCTTGCTATTCTCTTTGCTTCAAAACACAAAATATAAGACCCATATACATTAATTTAATCGATTAAACATTATAGTCTAAGCCTTTGTAACGGCACCTCAGTTCTTTGTGTTGTTTTTCTTTTAATTTTAACATTAGTTCTATATTTTTTTGTGTACATGGCATATGATTTTTTTTCCAACATTACCTGGATTGAACAAGAATTTCTAAAAGCAGTATTATATTTCCATCCTTTTCATGTAGGCCTACGTGATGAGGATCGACAAAATCACAAATTGCCATAGGTCTAATTGTTTCCACAAATCGATTTAGAAATTTAACTCAAATCAGCACCAAAACTATAAGAGATATGAGACTTTATGAAAAAAATTTTACCATATAGCTGATTAGATTTCCTTTCCATTGATATATAATGTTACATATTTTGTAATATTTTCATATATGTAAATGATAAAAGAAGAAAAAACTGGTAATTCTTCTTCTTTCCGAATGTTTCCCTACATTAAGGCATCGGTTGCCTGATGCGTCCTCTCTAGTGCCTTCAACCAAAAGCATCCTCTTTCCCCAAACCTCTTCTCTCCACATCATCCTTCAATTTATCTTACCATCTAATTCTCTGCCTCCCTCTCGATCTCTCCCTCCCCCCAACGTAAATTACGTCAAGTGGTGCCGAAGGTAGTTTTCACCCGCCATATATATGTCTTATGGCGCTCAAAGGGTTAGTAAGGTTCAATTCTCTCTTAGATTTTACACTGAAAAGTATTGTTGGCGTAAATGCGTTGTCCTTCGTTTGTTCTTCAATTTTTCTTCATTTACTAAATCTTTCTTCATACTTATTAATAGCATAGTTTGGTTGTAGCCTTTGTCATATCTCAAATTTGTTTTATATTCATGTCAAAATAAACTCTCGCAAATATCAACGATTATCATTTACACTGTATATTTCAATTTCTGATTAAGGTACTGTTTCATTATACTTCAGCTTAAGCTGGAATCACACTAGGCTTTTTTTCTAAGCTGCAGGAAGCCGTTGTTGCCAAAAATAGAAAAGTGGGAGCTTGTTGCTGGCTGGACGGGAAGCAACGAGCGCACAACCGCGAGCATGACTTTGGATGTAAACAAACAAGATGGTTGCTGCAAAGAGGACGGGCTCGTGCTTGGCAATCTTGGGTCTGACAAGCCTCAAGAGATAGTAAATGCCTGCTTTTTTGATCCCGTGGTAGTTGTAAAAGCCAGAACCATCCTCCAACCTCATTTCCCTGTCAAAGGTTTTCAGTGATACCTTTGGTTTTTTGTTTCTCTTCAATTCAAGTGACTCTCCAAGAACACACACAGTATTACTGCAACAGTCCGAAATTTCTGGGTGCCATGATGTTTTCAGCTGATCGGTTTTATTGACACCTTTTCCTAATGCTTCTCGAACCACAAGATCGTAGTGTGGCGTTACAACACTGGCTTGCGAGCATCGGCTGGATGTTGGCCAAAACCTCGAGCAAGAAATGACTTGTGTGATTCCAGCTTTATTCATAGTTTGAATAAGAATCCTTTGCATACAAGTCTTAAAGAAAAATTATCGTATGCCGACACCACGTAACCTGGTAGATATATTCTAATATTTAGGATATTAGCAGCCATATCTATTGGTTGATTTGTTTCAGTAATCATTCAGACATTTTGTAAATGCTTTTCTGTTTAACAGGTTGACATAAGTCTATTTTTATAATTTATATATGACTGATCTCTTTTAACGTTATTACTGATCTTAGAATATTTTATACTTTTGTTTATTATTTATATATAGTTTGCTACAAATAACAAAACAAAACTTTATGCAAATAATGAAAGTGAAAGAAACATAAGATCTCAAGTGAAGAAAAAATAGGTTGTAATGGATCTTGCGTTGCGACAACTGTGGTCATCATCGACAAATCGACAAACCTCCTGCTTGCTTATTTTTTATAGAAGTCATCAAGCGGTTCATAGGTGTCATTGATGGTGTCGTAGCTTATGTCACCTCCGCTCTACCTTTCACATAATTCGTTTGGGACTTCCTCGTAATCATGGTCCTTCGGTGATGCTTCAGATGTTTTCATGCTATTGGGATTCTTAAACCTGTTGGCATTAGGTAGTAGGTAGTTGGTTAGCCAGGGCACCAGCCACCTGTTGGGATAATACCGCGAGAGAGTTATGGGGTCCTTTGACTAGCCAGACAGTACTACATTGGATCCTTTTCTCTGGTTACGGTGCACTTTCATTTTGCCTACACATACACCGAATAGTCTGGCCTATTCTTTACAGATTTTATTCTGTCCTCATACACCTGACAACACTGAGATTACCAAAAAATTCTTTTTCATCCAAGGGGTTTACTGCACTGTAATTGTTCAGTGACTACTTTCCTCTAGGTAAGGGTAGAAGAGACTCTGTTGCTATGGTAAGCAGCTCTTCTAGAAGAAGGACAGATTTGCCTTTGCATGTTTGGCCGACATAGAACAAGTTACAATCTGAACTGAAAAATGATAATAATATAGTATATAGTATTCCCTGTTCAGATTGTATCTTGTTCTATGTCGGCCAAACATGCAAGGACATTTCTGTCAGGATACAACAGCATAAGGTGGCCATCTCTAAGGGATCTCGAAATAATGATTCGCCCTTCCACTGGCTAGGATCTAGTCATAGGATCGGTTGATCAGAGAAGAGTGAAATAATCCATGTTGAAGACTACCCAAAGCTATATTGTTGAATCCTTTTTAATTGTCTGTACCAATGGTCAAAATTTAGACCTAAGACCTGGTCTGTTTTCAGTTAATCCGTTATCATTCTCTTATCTAAAATCTTACTTATCTGGGATCATCAAGGAACTGAGAGCTGTGGGATCCTATTCTCCTGTATGAGTACGATCTCTTTGTATATGTATTCTCATAGTGCGCCTGTCGATGTCACTAATAGGGTGAAAGTACTGACTCCAGTCAAGTCTTCCTCTTTTCCTTTTGTGGATATAATACATATTTTACAATCATCACGTGTCAGTATTCATAATTTCTACATATCTATATATCTATCTATCTACATACAAACATACATGTATAAGGGTTTCGCTCTGACCAATTGGCTCATCAGGTGGGTTTTGCCTACTTCCATGTTGGCAGGCTTGGTTCCCATTACCCTCCTTCCCTTCTCTTTTGCCTCAACAATGTATTTCACACGCCATGGAGCTTTGGGCCAGACAGTTAAGCCAAGCTTTTAATCCAAGCAGCTTTAAGCCGGGCAGTTAAGTCAAGCTTTTAATCCAAGCAGCTTCAAGCCAGGCGCTTAAGCAAATCTTTTAATCCAAGCAGCTTTAAGCCAGACAGTTAAACCAAGCTTTTTATCCAAGCAGCTTTAACCCAGGCAGTTAAGCCAAGCTTTTAAACCTAGCCGCTTTAAGCAAGGCAGTTAAGTCAAGCTTTTAATCCAAACAGCTTTAAGCAAGGCAGTTAAGCCAAGCTTTTAAACCAAGCAGCTTTAAGCCAGGCACTTAAGCCAAGCTTTCAATCCAAACAGCTTTAAGCCGGGCAGTTAAGCCAAGTTTTTACACCAAGCAGCTTTAAGCCAGGCAGTTAAGCCAAGCTTTTAATCCAAACAGCTTTAAGCCAGGCAGTTAAGCCAAGTTTTTAATCTAAGAAGCTTCAAGCTAGGCAGTTAAGCCAAGTTTTTAATCCAAGCAGCTTCAAGTCAGATAGTTAAGCCAAGCATCTTTAAGCCAGGCAGTTAAGCCAAGCTTGTAATCCAAGCAGCCTCAAGCCAGGCAGTTAAGCCAAGCTTTCAATCCAAGCAGCATCAAGCCAGGCAGTTAAGCTAAGCTTTTAATCCAAGCAGCTTTATACCTGGCAGTTAAGCCAAGCTTTTAATCCAAGCAGCTTTAAGCCAGGCAGTTAAGCCAAGCTTTTAAGCCAAGCAGCTTCAAGCCAGGTAGTTAAGCCAAGCTTTTAATCCAAGTAGCTTTAAGCCAGGCAGTTAAGCCAAGCAGCTTTAAGCCAGGCAGTTAAGCCAAGCTTTTAATCCAAGCAGCTTTATACCTGGCAGTTAAGCCAAACTTTTAATTGAACCAGCTTTAAGCCTGGCAGTTAAGCCAAGCTTTAATCCAAGCAGCTGTAAGCCAGGCAGTTAAGCCAAGCTTTTAATCCAAACAGCTTGAAGCTATGCAGTTAAGCCAAGCTTTTAATCTAAGCAGATTTAAGCTATGCAGTTAAGCCAAGCTTTTAATCTAAGCAGCTTTAAGCCAGGCAGTTAAGCCAAGCTTGTAATCCAAGCAGCCTCAAGCCAGGCAGTTAAGCCAAGCTTTCAATCCAAGCAGCTTTAAGCCAGGCAGTTAAGCCAAGCTTTTAATCCAAGCAGCTTTATACCTGGCAGTTAAGCCAAGCTTTTAATCCAAACAGCTTTAATCCAGGCAGTTAAGCTAAGCTTTTAATCCAAGCAGCGTCAAGCCAGGCAGTTAAGCCAAGCTTTGAATCCGAACAGCTTTAAGCCAGGCAGTTAAGCCAAGCTTTTAATCCAAGCAGCTTTAAGCCAGGCAGTTAAGCCAAGCTTTTAATCCAAGCAGCTTCAAGCCAGGTAGTTAAGCCAAACTTTTAATCCAAGCAACGTCAAGCCAGGTAGTTAAGCCAAGCTTTTAATCCAAGCAGCTTCAAGCCGGGCAGCTAAGCCAAGCAGCTTTAAGCTAGGCAGTTAAGCCAAGCTTTGAATCCAAGCAGCTTTAAGCCAGGCAGTTAAGCCAAGCTTTTAATCCAAGCAGCTTCAAGCCGGGCAGTTAAACCAAACTTTTAATCCAAGCAGCGTCAAGCCAGGCAGTTAAGCCAAGCTTGTAATCCAAATAGCTTTAATCCTGGCAGTTAAGCTAAGCT
Source organism: Palaemon carinicauda (assembly GCF_036898095.1). Taxonomy (NCBI): domain Eukaryota; kingdom Metazoa; phylum Arthropoda; class Malacostraca; order Decapoda; family Palaemonidae; genus Palaemon; species Palaemon carinicauda. Next base: position 22,695,587 of record NC_090738.1, on the reverse strand, counting down.
TTTAATCCAAGCCGCGTCAAGCCAGGCAGTTAAGCCAGACTTTGAATCCAAGCAGCTTTAAGCCAGGCAGTTAAGCCAAGCTTTTAATCCAAGCAGCTTCAAGCCAGGCAGTTAAGCCAAGCTTTTTAATCCAAGCAGCTTCAAGCCAGGCAGTTAAGCCAAGCTTTTAATCCAAGCAGCTTCAAGCCAGGCAGTTAAGCAAACTGATAATCCAAGCAATGTCAAGCCAGGCAGTTAAGCCAAGCTTTTAATCCAAGCAGCTTCAAGCTGGACAGTTAAGCCAAGCTTTTAATCCAAGCAGCATCAACCCAGGCAGTTAAGCCAAGCTTGTAATCCAAACAGCTTTAATCCTGGCAGTTAAGGTAAGCTTTGAATCCAAGCAGTGTCAAGCCAGGCAGTTAAGCCAAGCTTTTAATCCAAGCAGCTTCAAGCCAGGCAGTTAAGCCAAGCTCTTAATCCAAGCAGCTTCAAGCCAGACAGTTAAGCCAAACTTTTAATCCAAGCAACGTCAAGCCAGGCAGTTAACCTAACCACTATTAGGACCAAAACTTACTCTGCTCCCATCGCTGTAACCCTCCGTCAGCAGCAATTCGATGAACATTTTAACAGAGATACAGCTTCCTTTCCCAGCTGAACTATCTTAGGCCAACTTATAAGGACAAGACTGCATACTAGAAGGATCCCAGCTCGTTCCCTCTGCAGAGCCAGTCTTCTAGATTATTCCCCCAGAACCACCAGAAGGTTAGTATCCAGGGGAATAGATCTAGATATCCAACCATTTGTACACTTGACAAACACCTTGTACTCATCCATCAAGGTACATAGCATACTAGAATATGCCAGATTTCTTCATTCTGCAGAGCCTGTTGTCCTCCAGGTTATTCCAAGTTTCGTCCAAGCTGGATAGTTGAGCATGCATCCCTCAAGCTGGGTAGTCCTTCCAAGCGTCCCTCAAGATAGGTAGTCAGTCAGGTCAAAGATCCTGAAGTTCTGGTCCTTGCAAAACTCGGCTAAATCTCATTTTCCTCTCAAAATTAACTGAAATTGAATTTATATGAACAAATATTATTCCCATCAGTTCAAAACTTAACAGAACATTTTTTTTTTATTTTTTTTTTATCTTTTGTTTTTCTCTATCCCTTTGCTGATCCAAGTATGCAATTAACTGTGTCTCTTCAGAAACCTATCGATATGATCGGCTGCTAATTGAACCTGTTCAGTGGTACCAATGATTGTGATTAAATCACTGCAGTCATCCCTTCCTGGCATACAAATGGATTTCACGCCACTCTGCTGGGTGATTTCCTTCAGCTTCCTTCCTTCCGCTCCATTTATGGTTCTTTGGAACTTTCTTGGCACATCCAAGTCGACAGTCACGTGCCCCTTTTGCTCGTAGTCCCTTTTGGCGTTAACTTTAACCTTTGCACCTTGGAAGGTGATATGACAGTCAGGTCCAGCGATTTTCTTTTTAAATAACCCTGTTGTGCCTCTTCCCATATGGGTTAAGGGGACCCTTTTGGGTTCCTCTTACCCTGAAGTTTCCTTTTGGAGCTTCTGCTCTTCCTGGTGGTTGTTGTTGTGAGGGAGAGCCCTTTTTGAGGCTTGTAGCCGGCCCAGCAATTGGCCCACACCAAATGCTCCTCCAACGACTTCTTTCTCCTTACTAAGGCCGGCCATACACTATCATGTACACCTGACAGGTACGCCTGAACAGTTACGCCTGTCAGGTATACCTGATAGTGTATAGCGGGAAAAACTAACCTCTCGAGCGACCTGACAACTGATGAAAATTCGATCAGTTCTGCCTGACAGGCGAGTAAACTTGATGTGTGTGTGGCAGTTTCATCAGGTGTACCTGAACAGGTCTCTCAGTTATTAACAATCATTTGATGTGGACAGTTTAATTTTTTTTGGCTACAGCTTTGTAATTTTGATTTATTTTACAGTCGAGTTCCTTTAATCAAGGGAGATATAAGTGACAGCAACTCGTTGTACTCTGATTCATTCATGCTCAGAAAATTGTTATAATCAGAGATGGTTCATGTCTCAATTCATTAAGAAGATTGATATGGGTAAATGTATTTCTTCTTTGCAGCCATTCCTTACACCATTGTTTGCGTTTCTTCCGTCTGTTTTTACATTTCTCAAAAACTACAGATAGCAAGGAGAGAAAGTACAACTCATCTTCTCAAGAATGTATGGCTAACTAACAATCTTGACAGGTAGGCATGAAGAGTGTGTGTGTGCTCCTCATGTATCAGGTATACCTGACAGGCGTAACTGTTCAGGTGTACCCAGTCTGTAACTGTGAAGAGAATCACACCCTCGTAGAGAGACAATCCTGTATAAACTGCATTACTGATAGAAGTAAAACTATACTTGCAACTAATTATAATAATAGGTGCCCGGAAATAACAAAAATAATCACAATTAAAGAAAAATCGAACTGGTTTGATAATGAATTACACGAAGAGAAAAAAAGAAAAAGAAAAATGGAGTATAAATGGAAAAGAAATAAAAATAATGAAAACTGGCAACATTACAAAGCAGCTAGAAATCGCTACAATTATCTTATCTTAGTTAAAAAAAAGGCCTATCATAAAAAAGTGTGCAATGAAAATGACCCACGGAAAATACATAAGAACCTAAAGAAACTATTAGGTCTAAAGACAGAAATAAAGTTGCCTGACATAACTAATGATCCTAAATGCCTAGCAAATGATTTTACTGATTATTTTGAGGAAAAAATAAATCAAATCTGCTCCAATTTTCACAACATCGGCACAACAGAGCGAAGGAATACATCAGCAACAGGGGTAAAGAAGCTAAGGGTATTCAAAGAGTTAAGTCAGAGTGATTATATGAGAATAATAAAGAAAGTAAAAAAAATTACCTACTGCGGAAATGATCCATTTCCAATTAATGATGTAAAAGATGCAGAAAATTTCACCAGACTACAAGAGACCTACCGAAACATGGTAAATATGAGTCTAACACAGGCAGTTTTCCCTGATTGTGAAAAAGTTGCATGTATCAAGCCTGTGTATAAAGGAAAAGGTGATGCAGACAATTTAAGTTCATATAGGCCAATATAAAATCTGTCATATTTTTCGAAAATTCTTGAAACTGCGGTACACGAAGAAACCTGGAAATGTCTGAAAAAATCTAATGCCATACCTGATGATCAATCTGCATACAGAGAAAATTACTCCACAGAAACAACAGTGTTAGCGATAAAAAATGACATAACAGAAATTATAACAAATGGCTAGTGTTGCATTCTTGTGATGCTTGATCTAAGTGCAGCATTTGATACTGTAGAACATACATATCTGATGGAAGACCTTAAAGCTGTGGGCATCGTAGAACGAGCATACGACTGGTTTGTGAGTTATCTTGAAAACCGCAAAGTTAAAGTAGTAATATCAAATGTTGAATCTGAGACAAGAAAACTAACCAAATGGGTGCCTCAAGGCAGTGTACTAGGTCCTCTCCTGTTTGAAATTTACACGATTGAACTGGCAAATATCCTTGAAACTCACGAGTTAAGTTTAGAATATACGCTGATGATACACAATTCTATTTCCCAATAGAATCAGTTGATGAAGCTAAAAGAAAGATACATGAAATAATGAATGACATTAAGGCTTGGATGTTAACAAAAAAAGCTCAAGCTCAATGAAGACAAAAGTGAATGTATTATTTTTGGAAAAGAAAAAGATATAAAAAGAATCGAATGCTTCCAAAGAATTGAATTAGGCCAATCGATCATTGACCTAAAGAAATCTGTCAGGAATCTTGGAGTAATCATGGATGATAGACTGACAATGAACGAACATATAAATAATATGATAAGAAATTGTAACTATCATATTAGAAACATAGCATTTATTAGTAAATACTTAGATGAAAAATCTATGGCCATACTCATTAATCACCACATATTTTCAAGAATTGATTACTGCAACTCACTGTTCTATGGCTTACCAAATTATCAGCTGAAGAAAATTCAGAGAGTACGAAACAGAGCCGCTAGATTAATAAAAGGACTACACAATAGGGAAAGAGTTACCCCTGCACTAATTAAATTACACTGGCTACCGGTAAAAGCGAGAATTGAATACAAGCTACTCTTACTAACGTTTAAGATACTGAACCAAAATATCTAAAAGAATGCCTGAATAAACTAGAACTAGAAACAAATGTTAACACAAGACACATTAGTGACAAACGTAGGCTATCTGAACCAAGAACAAATAGTAAATTTGGTGAAAGGGCTTTTAGCTACTGTGCGCCTAGACATTATAATAAACTGCCAACTGAAATGAAGGTCCTAAAGGGAGCAATTGAATTTAAGAAGAAACTAAAGACATTACTTTTCACAAGATCATATGATTTGGAAGATGCTACAATCAAAGAATTGTATAAGTTATAATGAAAATGTTTCATTAGATGATTAATATGGACCCGCCCGAAAAGTAGTTCACTCGACTTCAGTGGAGGGTTGGATTTAAACCCAAAACAACCTGAAACAACCGGAGGTGTACATGATAGTGTATGGCCGGCTTAAGGACTCTTCGTACTTATGTATTATTTAATCTTTTGACTTTACAAATGATTAGATTTTGACAGTGTAAGATACATTCTTTAAAATTAACATATGCAATAAAGATTTTTAAAAAATCAAGCAGATGTAGAATGAAAAAATTTTTTTCAAGTACATGAGAGTCTAATCTCCAAGGACTCCTCGTACTTATTTATTATTTAATCTTTTTACCTAACAAATTACTAGTTTTTGATGTGTAAGATATATTCTTTAAAATTATCATATGCAACAAAGATAGAAAAAAATAAGCACGTAGAATGAAATAAAAAATTTGTACTTCAATCTAGTGTTTTTCGCGCCTCCAAGAAAGATCTGTTCATTTGGGTAAGGCGGAACGGAAAACATATGAACCAACAGCGCAGGGGTGCCATTCATACGATAATTATCCTACATGTACGGTTATTTTAAGTCCAGTACGATGTACGATACATACCTAAGGTATATACATGTGTGTTTAATTAAACAATTATACTAAAATATTTTGAAATAAGTCAATCATGTAACTCCTTAATCATTATATTGAAACTGTGTATGATAATTTTGGTTGAAAAACGACAATTCTAAGGCTCATGTACGATAATCCAGTCGAAATAATCTGGCAACCCTGCAACAGCGCTGTTGTAGTCTACTACTTTACAATTTCGATCAAGAACACCATTTTGTGTTTTGTTAACCTCGAAATTTAACTGGTTTCTTGTGATAACGAGAGAAAATCATCAACACAGACTAGTGAGTATATCACCCTTAGAACATGTTTATTTATGTAATTCTGGAAATCATGCTAATTCAAACTGTCATTATTTACGGCATTTATTTACTTATTTTGTTATTACATTTTGTATCTTTATAGCAAAGATGTAGTTGCATGGGTTTTAGTATATTCAAGTGTGACATTTCTTAGGTCTAGAATTCAAGCTTTATTAGTATTTTTTCATTAGGTGTTCAGGAATTCGTATATTCGTATGCCTATATTGTGAGTGCATACCACATTATCGGCCATAACTACACCCTAGGCTAGGTCTTGAAGCTTGTGTAGGTACCGGTATAATTGTCATGGCTATATTCTAAGGTTGAAAATGTGATTTTTAGTTTTGATTTCGACCTATTCTCGCCTCCATTCATATCGAAAGTGATTAGTGATGGGGTATTTTTGTTAATTATCTTGTTTCTCTTCCTCCTTTTTTTTTATGTTTTCATACTTTATATATGAAAGACCGGTAAAATTACAGTTTCAACCATTATGGGGAAACTGGATTGGAAATATATTTGTTGCATCAGAAATAGTGTAGTTCCAACGGATTTAACGTTTACTTTGACCGCAAACCATCCGATTTAGAGATTTACTATGTAATTGGAGTTAAAACAACAAGTTGTTCCAGAATGCAGAAAGACCCTACTTCATCCCAACAATTATGGGGGACACCAGGTGGGAACCGGGGTTTTGGGTGGGGGGGGGGGCGTCAAATGATATTTGCAATAAATGAATACTTATCCTTCCACCACCCCTCCCCCTATACCCCTACCTAGCCCTACCGGGGGGGACTGCGACCCCCCCTTAAGGCCACAGTGATTTTCAGGGCACTACAGAACCTAATAACCCACCTAACCTAGCCTAGGGGCCCTGTACCCCTACCTAGGCCTACGGGGGGGGGTCTCCCCCCCCTGCGACCCCCCCCCCCCCCCTGCGACCCCCCCCCCCTTAAGGCCACAGTGATTTTCGGGATACTACCGAACCTAATACAACCACCTAACCTAGGGCCCTGTACCCCTACCTAGGCCTAGCCCCTGCGACACTCCCCCCCCCCCTTACAGCCACTACCTAACACATCCATCAAACCAAATCCAAAGTGATGGTACTGCTGTATACATCGTTATACTATCACCATTATAATATACTCTATAAATTAATGAAGCTTACCTTAAACTGTTGGTTCATAAAGATGTGCTGCTGCTTTGAGGAAAACGTGAAGCCGTTGCGAAGGTTCCTTGACATGCAGGACAATTTTTATTTTGTAAAATTAAATTGTGTCTCTGGCACAAATCCACTAGTTTTTCAATATTCCCCGAATAAGTTACAACAAATTCATTGTAAGTTAGGAAACAGTCAGGACAAGAAGATGGAATTTCAACTTCTTGTGCAACATGAGATGATGTGCTTGCTATGGTCTCCATGTCTAAGAACGAAATGAAATGTCTGGGAAGGTAATGTATTGTCGCGCTGTGATTGGCCAAACATGTACAGTATGACGTCATAGTGGATAGGTGCTGTGATTGGCCAAACGTGTAAGACTTCATAGTGGACTAGTTTGTCTGCGGATTATAGTGGTTACAGGGCTCATTTAAGCAAATACAAGACACAGTCAACAATAACAACAGACTTAGAAAAAATCTGGGAGGAAGACATGAGTAGCGTGAGTTTGATCGTTGATATATAAAGAACTAGGCATTTGCGACAGATAATATTTTACAGAAATACTACAAAAGACTTGCTTTACTCGGGAAATATATTATTATAATGGATGAAACTGTAATAATACCGAAAGACCTAATTTAATGTTGTTGCTGCTCAAAAAATATTTTTATTTTTATAGTTCATTAGTTCTCTCATAGTTTATTTCCTTCTTTCCTTGATAATATTTCAATAGAGTACCACCCATTCATTAACCGCTTGCCAGTACATAAGAGCTTGATTTTTCTTTTTCTTCTGGAGAGAAGCGAGTGCATGGTGAAGAAAAAACAAGTAAGGACTCTATTGAAATATTACCTAGATCTATTGGTTTTTGCTCTGCCGTACGATCACTTCGCTCGCAAAAAGAAAAAAAAAAAAGAAAAACATGAAGCCTGTATGTATTGGCAAGCAGTAATGGTTGGGTGAGACTATAAAAATATTACCCTTTTCTTTCCTCACTGGGCTATTTTTCTCTTAGACCCTTGGGCTTATAGCATCCTGCTTTTCCAACTAGGGTTGTAGCTTAGTAATAATGATATTAAGAAGAGAGTGTTTCTTTACAACTTGATAATTACTGGTTTCCAATAGTTAATATCATTGAAGTCATTCAAAACACCTAAGCATACTTCAGAAACTGTGAAAATCTTCTAAAGGATTATTGGTTACCTATACAATTTTACTCTGTGCATTTAGAGTGAGGGTTTACATCAATACTACCAATAAAGGACAAGATGAAAGGGTGCCTAACACCTTAATTTCTTTGCATCTCGAACACATCGCCAATCTCAAAAAAATGGGATTGTAAGACTAAAGGTAATATAGTACTGTACAATACAGTTTTGTACAAAATTGTTGGCTTGGATATTTAATACAGAAATCATATCTAAACATCTCTTTTAACTGTAATCAATATGTTAGTAACATATATGAATGTCCCTACTTTAGGGTAGTACAAGATGGGGATCGGGAAAGGGTGGAATGGCCAAGCTAGTGCACCAATTAGTTATAGTCTCTCTAAATGGGGAGTATGTATCACAACTTCCTTCTCCTCCTACACCAATTGACGCAAAGGGCCTCGGTTAAATTTTCACAAATTTAGCAATGCGTGAATTTTGTAGTATTTTTTATCCTTGATCTGTTCTTGGGTACCACAATGTATGATGAATTAGAATGTTAACCATAGAGAGGAAAGTGAGGGTTTGATATATACATTATTTCTGTTGCTGTACAGATAAAGATTTGCCCAGTTTTAGAATCAGAAGTTGTCAATTGTTATGGTACATATGGAACTTTTGATTCAGTCCAAAGTAATATGCTGAACCCACATCTGCACATGGTTTTTTCATGGTGGTTGTGGTATTGCAGTGGCAGTCTGAATCAGGCTAGGGATGTTCAAGGTTAAGACCTGTCACCCTATATTAAGTTAGGATTTACAAGCTCCACTAGCCCAAAGGCTCCTGACATTCTGGAAGGTGAGTCAGAGTGTACTTTTTTTGCAAGTTCTGGCTTGCATGAGACAGGTTGAGCCTTGGTGAGGCTTCTTACCATCTTCCCAAGGGAAGAGACTTAACCTCTGTGTCACTCCCAGAGCCTATAGACCACAGCTAGAGCTACTGTGGTTTAAACTTGTAGCTGGATCAATTGCAAAAGTCGACTTGCAGATTTTGCGAATAAGGAGACTCTTATCGCTGGCTGAGGGCCAACTGGGTCCTGTAGAGAGACAACGCCGTCGTCTTTCAAGTTTCAGGGACAAGTGTCGAGGAGGGAGATCAATATTCTCTGTAACTCCTCCTTAAGATCACCGTCCTTATTTCTTCTTGGACGTCAAGGTAGTGACCGAGAAGTGGAGAAAAGAAAGCCAAGACTCCCTCCTCCATAGGGCTGTTATATCTCGTCCTTCCTCATCAGCCCCTGCTGGGCCTAAGGCTTCTCCATCACCAAGACAAGGCCATAAGACCATCAAGGTTGGCCAGAGGCAATACTGTATTAGCCTAAGGAGGAATATTCCCAAAGGCTGGCTTTTTAGGGCAAGAAGGTCATAGGACAATGGGGGAGACCTGGCTGACATGTTCGACATCCCTGCAAGGGATTGCTTCCTTCCCACAGTACCATCGGTGGGGGGATGTCCGAGACTCGGTTGGCTGAGATATCAGTGCCACGGGGCCTAACCCTGGACTAGTTGGTATCCTATGATTGGGTAACATCGTCCCATTCACTAGCTCTCCTCCTCCCTTGATTCCTCCCCCAATGAGATCATTGTGTGAAGGACATAGCCCTTCTGGCAGAAGTCCAAATCATGTTAGAGAAGAGCACTCTCCAAGAGGTCCTCGATAGGTCTCCAGACTTTTTCGGTCTACTTGTTCTTGTAGAAAAGGCGTCTAGAGGCTGGAAACCAATGATTAATCTCTTGCCTCTAAATGAGTCGACCCAACAGACTCCATTCAAGATGGAGACTGCAGCCATGGTTAGGCAGGCTATAAGACCAAAAGGATGCATACTTCCAGAGTCTGTCCAGTCTTAAGGAAGTACCTCCTGTTTGTATTGCACAACAAGGTATACCAATTCAGGGTGCTGTGGTTTGGTCTGTCAACAGCCCGTCAGGTGTTCAATTTAATCTCAGTCTGGGCCCATGCTAATGGCATTCGGCTCCGTTACGTTGATGACTGGCTGATCCTGGCAGACTCGGTGGAGAACCTTCTCCTTCGTCGAGACAGATTTCTCCAGTTTTGCATCAATCTGGGGTTCTTGGTAAACGGGGAAGAGTCTAACCTAGAGTCAAATCAGGACATGGTACTCAGTACATGGGGATGAGGAAAAACCAATCAAGTGAAAGTCTTCTCTTCACAGGACAGACTCACAAGATTCAAAGAAGGGGCATAATTATTCCTTCCAGTGGGCCAAAGCAGAAGAAAGACCGGTGGAGTCTCGATTTCAACCTTCTCAGAGGTGTAGACCTTCTTTCTCCTCCCCCAGATTTGATGCTTTTCATTGATTCATCAAAAGATGGGTAGGGAACTCGCATGCTACAGCACATGGTTTCCGGACTGTGATCAGAGTCAGATCGGGTTTACTACATTATATGAACTTCCGGGAGTTGAAAGTACAGTAACATTTCTTGCTCTTCAATATTTCCAATAACTTCTCTCAGGTCACTCGGTAGTGTTAAGCTACAACACGACTGTAGTGGTGTACTTAAACATACAAGGAGGTACTATTTCACGGCAACTGTCAACTTACCATAGACATCCTGTGTTGGACAAAGGACAGTGCGATCTCCCTGTCAATCAGGTTCATACTTTATGTATCTGGATCCCTAGGTCACATTAGGATGTTAAGGGGCTGTCCAAAGACTTTAGTTTCCCCCCAATTTAGAATTTTTCCTTGTGTTGCCTCCTTCCCCATTTCTGCTGGGTTTAACAAGAATTTTTTCTTGAATGAATATCAAAACTTCAAGAAAAAATATATTGATTATATGTTTTGGCAGAAATTGGTGCAGGGAATTATCCTAACTTGGCATCAAGTTATGGTGATATTGTGGTGATGAGATATTATTGAAGGTAAATGTATGTATTTCAATTCATAAAAGAACAGTGAATTAGACTTTTAAGTTGGCTTGCATTTTGCAGGTGCCCGACATTCTTTATGGTAGGGTGTTGTGAATAGGGCAGAGGGCATGGTCTAAAGTTTTGGTATTTCTTGTAAGCCTGAGTCTATAGTTATCTCCATTCCAGCTGTAATTAAAAGTTAAACAAAGTCAATGTTAAAATCTTACTCAGAAAAACAGGAAAAACACACCTGATACAATCATACTAAGAAAGTAGATGAAGATTTGATTATATCAAGAGTGTTCTGATAACTTATCTATTACCTACTCTCATACACTCAGCAGTGTAAGGTCTTTCATTAAATAATCACCACGTAAATAAAGATTCATTATTTATTGAAATCCATTATTGAATGTGTTGATTTGGCATTAACACATTTAATAAGGATTCCAACTTGCACCTAGAAAACACGTGATACCATGTGCCCATTAGCTTCCATGGGTCGCACTTCATGAAATTCTGCTGGAGTATTAAAATTAATTTTGATCCTTGTTCATTAGATAGTATACTAAATCTGGAATTTAGTAACTAGGTAAATTTACAAAATTATAACTATTTACTTGTTTTGAGTACATGCTTTGTTATAGGAACAGACTCCCCCTTCTTTTTTTTCTTCATTTTACTTACCTTCTGAGGATCTGATGACGCACTTTGGTGCCATCCGTTCATTTAACCATAAGTGCTATATATTCTTTTGTTAGTTACACGTGAGTTATCGTATGACAATGAAACAATCTCCAATAGATTTGGTAGATTTGAGAACAAGGCCCTCAGAAGGATATTGGGAGTTAAATGGCAGGACGGGATTAGAAATGGAACTATAAGAGAGATTACTCGAGTGCCATATGTGGATGAGATCATCATGAGGGGTAGATGGAGATGGTTTGAGCATGCTCTTCGCACTCCCCAAGAGAGATTAGTACAGCAAACGTTCATCTGAACTCCGCAAGGCACTAGAAGAGTTGGAAGACCCAGGCCTAGATGGCTGAAGATTATGAAGTGCGAAGTAGGAAATGATTTATGGAAAAGTATTGAATTAAAAGCTCAAGATAGAGGTGACCGGCGATATCTAACCTAGGCCCTTTGCGTCAATAGGTGTAGGAGGTGATAATAATGAGGATGATATTAGTTACGCTACACAACATCAACACAAGTAGGGTGACACTATACATCATTGCTCCCTGGTCAAAAGTCATGAGCCTGACAGTGATTTTGTGTTAGCCGGGGTCACCAGAGGGTTGAATACTGCTCACCACTATTCCATTTTGATCAGCCTCAAATTTAAGGGTATTATGAAACAATCTAGCAGTGATATGATAATCTTGGCACGGTTAGTCACATTTTCCATGTGCCATGTAGTGTATCCTTGTAATTTTCCAAAGATAAAACTGCTCAGACAATGGAAAAGTTAAAGGCAAAACTCTTGTTTTGGAAGATGGCTATATTCTACATTTATCAGATTTCCTAAAGGTAGATTTTTAGCCATAGGATTTGATTAAAAGAAAAAAATTGCAGAAATTTTCAGTGGTAGGTATTAGTGTAAATTCCTGAAACCGTCCATTTAAGCTCTGTACAAATAAGTTTTCAATGAAAATCTTTTTAGAACGATAATAGAAAACTGAGCTTTGGAAGCCATAATACTGTAGCCGTTAAGTGTCACAAAAGAGATTACATATACAGTATGATGGCATTTATATAGCTGATATGAAAGAGCCTAAAATTGTACCCCATTAAGTAAATTGATCCATCTTTTTTTTATTTTTTAAGTTCTCAAATTACAGTACAGTATGTACTCTAAGGATAAGAATTGTAATGGTAAATTCTTGTCTGTCTTGGACAACTAGAGATTCCATTTTGAAAAGGACTTCATCATTTATACACTGTTTGGAATTTACACAACTCAATGGACAATGTGACAGGTAGATTTATTTGCCACCATCATGACTTAATTATTTTTTCCAGATGCCTGCCAGGCCGCGAGGTAGAGGCTTCCGAGGAGGTGGAAGAAGTAATTATGGAAACCATTGGATGGGACATCGCGGTGGCAATTCCCGTGGTGGAGGCAGGGGAATGGGACATTATGGAGGACGTCCAGACCACTTTCGTGGGAGACGAGATATGCACAACCCCCATCGGGGCCATGATCCAGAAAAGTTATTGTCTAGTCTTGGACCTGAAGCTCAGTTAGCATTAACTACAGCTATAATTAACACAGTCTTAAAGAATGTAAGTACATTAAATACCTTATCATGTTTGTGAAGTGTATGTGATATAAAAATACCTGTAGCTTGATATATTTTTTTAAATGTATACCTATATCAGAATTTTTTATTTGTATAACTTTAAGACCAGTATGGTCAAGGCTGTCCAAAATAAGTTTGGCTATAGAATGTATAGTATGACAGTTAAAGTTACATGTGAAGTTGAGATGGACCTGACTCAGAGAGGAAATGATTTTGTAAGTATGTTAAAATGATTTTGTAAATATGTTATATTAAAGACCACGGGGTTCTACACTGGAGCTGAATATGAAACAGGAGAAGGCTATATAATATTTCTATGGCCTGGATTGATATTGATTGAAGTTTAAAGGATTCAAGTTACTTTGTATTGCATTCTGCATATTTGAAGGTGTATAGGACAAGCACTGTTACCACAGTATGCAACTTGTATGTTCCCTATGCATGTACTGAACATGAAAAAGTATTTACAACCTGCTATCATTTTATAAAATCTAGACCTACATTAATAAGCTTCCATGTGAAGTACAGTACTGTACAGTCATTTATTTATATACTATGTACTATTTTTAAAAGCATATAGAGAGTGAGAAGTAACCATAACAAAATCTAGGGCATGGGCTAACACCACCACACCTCGACTTGCTGGGAAACCAGAAGGCTGAACTTTTTTGGTGCCATCCTCTTGAAAGTGTAAGAAGTGAATAGTGAAAAAAAAAAAAATTGTAATGCATGGCCCCAGACTTGCAAGTGGTTTTACTATTTATGATTAATTGTTTTTATAGGATGGAAGAGGAGGTCGAGGTGGCTACCGGGGAAGAGATTACCATCCAAGGCATGGTGGCTCACACCGCGGAGGGTATTTTCAGGTAAGTGAATTTAAAATCACAACACTTGTTCCTTTGTAGTAAAGGGTTGTGATTATAACTGATTCCCCTTTTTGGGTAAGCTGTAATGTATTCTAATAGTTGGGTGCATTTATGTACAGAATTTGTTGGCAATTTCTCCTGTAGTTTTGATGCAGTGTTAATATTGCAGAGTACTGTTGTTGATTGCAGTTGGCAATGTTAGTCAGATTAAGTATTTCATATAAGCAGAATACTGCACATGAATCAATCATTAAGGTTATGTACAATCATAATACAGAATTCTATCAGTAACGTTTAGGTATTGTGTTTTATAATTTGTATTATTTTCACTTATTTTGGCTTGAATCATTAGATAAAAATGTATTCTCATTACAGTATTGTAGGTATGTAGATTCCTTTTTAATTTAATACTGTGCAAAGTATCATGAAATTATCTAATTTTTTTTTCAGTATTATTTGTACCTTGGACTTATCAATACATAGTAATTTTAATTATAGATACAGTATATTGATGTAGGCATTGATTCAATTGAAAATGCTGATGAATAGAGCATTATTATCAAATCCTCCCTTATCTGTATACTTTTGATAATTGTGGTTACGACGATAGTGTATTGTTATATATTATACTGTCTTTACAGTTGTTGATGCTCATAGTATGCGTTAGTTTTGTTTTCATAAATAGGGAGTTATGATGATTCTTTATTCTTTAAATCTGTGTAAAAGGAAAGTTTTGTCATTGTGTGTGAGTACCTTGAGATTTTGCCGATATTTGGCTGCTGGCTAATACTGCAGATGATGTCTTTATAAATGCCTTGACCAGATTTTTGGTACCTTTAAATTTATGACCTTGGTCTACTGATTCACGAGGATAGGACATATATCAGTACTTGTAGTTACGAGCTTGTTGTCTGTAGACCCTAAGGACTAGTTAGGAATGCTGTCGTGGCCTGCTGATTTCCTGCAGGTGTACTGTAGTCAATTTCTTTTAATGAGGCGCATTTGAACCGAGTCGCAGTGGTGCCCTTTTAGCTCGGAAAAGTTTCCTGATCGCTGATTGGTTAGAATTGTCTTGTCCAACCAATCAGCGATCGGGAAACATTTCCGAGCTAAAAGGGCACCGCTGCGAGTCGGTGCAAATGTGTCTCGCTAAAAAAAATGACTGTAGATGGCAGGAGTTATCTATTTTATTCATTCTTTTAAGATATGATGCCTATCAAATGAGAGAGTGAAGAGATTACACAAACTTGTATTGAGAGCTACTAAACTAAATAGACCAAAGGGAATTATAAGCATAATAGTTGATGACACAGCTTGATTTGATGCTCAACTACATGTCTTGTTTTGTTCTACAACAATTATTAGTTTTCCAGAAATTGATACTGTCTTCTCTTATAAAATTTGTTTGCAATAATCATTATTAATCAGCTTGTCACAGAACAGAATGCCTGTAACTGCAATCTTTCCTGGTTAACGTGGCAACCAGAACCCATCCATAATGTCTCTTTTTTTTTTTCTCGTCCAAGTTATCCCTATAGGTTTATGGCTGGAACTAGCAATAGAAAGCATGAACTGCCATATTAAGCTTGTTTAATTCAAGTGTAAACTACTGCAGCCTTGATTTTTGAATAAGGGATAGAAAGTTGATGAAAGGATCACAATCAAAAGGTTAATAAGAAGGAAACGGAAAAATTAGACCAAAAATAGAAGCAAAGATTACCGTAGAGAGACAATGTTGGGAGCACAGAAACAAGGTATAAAAAAGGCAGGAATAGTAGTATGCTCTGTGACATACAGGAAAGGATGTAGAGAAGCATAGTACTGTACTGATTTTGGAACAAAGAAAGATGTACAAAAGGAAGTTAAAGGAAAGAAAATGGCCTACGATTTAGGTCGGAAGACAGTCAGGGAAGAGGTTAGTTAGAGGAGGGAGACAACTAAAAAAAATTTGAAAGCACAGATATAATTTGCTTTTAGGAATGAAAATAGACTCCATAGACAGAAAGAAAAGAGAATATGTCCTGGATACTGAAATGGCTTGGGAAAGGTTTAAAAGATGTTCTGATTGTAAAACAGAATGAAAATCGGAGAGATTCAAGATGAAGATAAAGAGGTGCAATAGAATGATAAAGGCATCTTGGAAAAGTTTCTGAATTTAAAGATTAAGTATAACCTAGATGATGTATGAATGATAGAGGCACTAGTAGACATTGTAACATTTCAAGAAGTCAAAATGAAAAAAAACGAAACCCCCTCAGAACCCTCAGGGGTAACAAATGATCTAAAAGAAGCTGATGGATGTAGATTATCTTGCAACTAGTTGGACCATGTGGTCTAATGCATTGGCAGCCTGTAGATGGTGTGAAGATTGCTGAATTATATTTGTTGAAGCAGGATACACGGGCTGGATCGGGATAACATAGATGGACGGACAAGATGATGAAGAGATGAAGCACCAACGATGGCCGGGAGGTAGTCTTAGGCAAGGGTTAAGAGTTCGTAAAGCAGGTCTCGCTTTCATCCTAAACCCATTCTTTCTCAGTGCTTCTGTCATTTTTTTCTTATAAGAGGCCCGAACAAGACTACCTCCAATTAGGGAGAAAAAAAGAAGCTGTAGAACCAGTCATAGACATGGTAACCAAAATGCATGAAAACCTGGTAGAGGAAGTAATACGTCCAGTGGAATGAGAAAATTATGGTAAAATAAGACATGAAATAGAAGGAAAGGTACTGTACTGAAGACACTATAAAGAGTGGGAATCTTTTAGTTGAATAAGGTTGCTTGAGTATGCTATGAACATATTGGTTGAGGTACTTGAGAAAAACAAAAAGTTTGTAGTACTGTACAGTTAGTCATTTTGATCTGATGCCAGAAATGTATGTGTGACAAGGCAAGTATGAGAAAAGTGTTTGTGAAGTGAAGAGATTATATCTATCTATATGTGAATCTTATGAATGCAGTTGGTAGAGTACAAAGATGAGCATTTATAAGGCCAAGGATAATTGAGTGACAGATTAGCTAAAGTAAAAAACTGTCCCTGATATAGTTGAAGATTTGAAGATAAGTAACTGAGTTAATTAAAGATTATGACTGGGTCTCTTTCTGCTTACTTGGAATAACTGCTAAGGAGTGAAGTTAGAAATTATTTTTATTTTAATCTTGAATTTTTAAACATCTGACTTACCCGGTAGTTATATATATAGCTTTAGTCCCTGACGTCACGGCAGAAATTTCAAAACTCGCAGCAATCGCCAATTGGATAGCCAGGTGTACCACCAGTGCGCCCTCTAGTCAGGTAGGCTACCTGGAACCATTCCAGTGATTCCTCAGATCTTCCCTGCCGCCGCACGGGCAACATCATTCGATTTCTCACTCGCTGTAACCTGTATAATTGCAGTTATCTTGGTGATGTACAATTTGCCTTTAGCTTTCGCTCGTTTGGTTTTTTGTTTTATTTTGACTGAGAGTTAGTGGTTGGAATATGATTGCTATGTTCGTAGCTTTAAAGGGGTAGGATTAGGAGTTTTTTCCCCCTACTGAAAAACTAACGAACCTACTCTTAAAAACATGATGGCGGAAGGAAAAATTCATTCCGCCAACATTATGACGTAACAAATCAGGTGACGTAAACTATGTAGTATGAATTGCAAATTCTTGCAAGGAATGAAAAGAAAATACCTACTTACATAACAAAAGTATTTAGTTTTTATATTGTAAAAGGATTATATTATTTTTAAGAAAATATTTGTCCTATTAGTATACTTTCTTTAGATAATCATCGATCTATTTTCAGAGTTTAAATAAACTAGCGTACAGTTAAAATTTATGCTACGTAGTACTCTTGACGATCGATACAGTCCCACAAATTACTTTGTATCGTTATTTATTTTTTCGATATTGGGAATTCTATTATTAATCGAATCCTATTGCATTCTCATTCAAGCCCTGGGCGAAAGAGTTTAATCTCTGGCAGTGGGCAGGCCTAAATTATGTTCTGATGTGAAAGTTTAAAAGTGCAAGTTTCAGTACTAAATCTGTACAGTGGAGGTTGCGTCTGCTCATACCTGTTGTTCTCCCAGCCCTAGACCCCTTCCAAGCCCCCCAACCCCTGGGAGAAGGAATGTTGATCGGCGAAAGGAAACGAGAGGCGTTACCGCCCGAGCAGACGTCCCCTCGAGCGTTCCTGTTGGCGCTTCCCAGAACGCTCGCCCTCGCCATGGGAAAGGCAAGGTAAAAGTCTTATCTTCGCTGTCGGATGACACAGCTCACAGACGCCGAGCGTTTAGATTCTTAACACCTTAACGCTAGCGTCAGGGAGACGCTGAGCGTTACGAAGCTGGTCTATGTCATGCCAAGCGTTGAGTAGTTGGAAGCATGACACGTAACGCCGAGCGTCAGAGCATTGGACGGCAAGCTACTAAGGCTGCTGTAAGAGTTGGACACGATGTTTGACACCGAGTGCAACTTCTAATGTGTCTCTTGTTGGACGCGCGAACGTCATAGTTCCGAGCGTCTAGATCGCGAACATCATAGTCCCGAGCGTCTAGATCGCGAACGTCATTGTTCCGAGAGTCAAGCATTGGAACAACGTGATGCCAGGCGTCATGTTATCGCGAGCGCGTGACGCCGAGCGGCTAATGACGATCCTCTTGCTAAACGTCTAGAAACTGATCCACAGGACACGGAGCGTCAAGCAGTTAGACGTGACGTCGAGCGCCAATCAGTTAGTCTTAATGTCGAGCATCAAGCAGTGAGACGTGACGCCGAGCGTCAAGCAGTGAGACGTGACGCCAAGCGTCAATCAGTTAGACTTGGCGCCGAGCGTCAATCAGTTAGACGTGGCGCCCAGCGTCAAGCAGTGAGACGTGACGCCGAGCGTCAAGCAGTGAGACGTGACGCCGAGCGTCAATCAGTTAGACGTGGCGCCGAGCGTCAAGCAGTTAGACGTGGCGCCGAGCGTCAAGCAGTTAGACGTGGCGCCGAGCGTCAAGCATTTAGACGTGGCGCCGAGCGTCAAGCAGTTAGACGTGACGCCGAGCGTCAAGCATTTAGACGTGGCGCCGAGCGTCAAGCAGTGAGACGTGGCGCCGAGCGTCAAGCAGTGAGACGTGACGCCGAGCGTCGAGCAGTGAGACGTGACGCCGAGCGTCGAGCAGTGAGACGTGGCGCCGAGCGTCGAGCAGTGAGACGTGGCGCCGAGCGTCGAGCAGTGAGACGTGGCGCCGAGCGTCGAGCAGTGAGACGTGGCGCCGAGCGTCGAGCAGTGAGACGTGGCGCCGAGCGTCCAGCAGTGAGACGTGGCGCCGAGCGTCGAGCAGTGAGACGTGGCGCCGAGCGTCCAGCAGTGAGACGTGGCGCCGAGCGTCCAGCAGTGAGACGTGGCGCCGAGCGTCCAGCAGTGAGACGTGGCGCCGAGCGTCGAGCAGTGAGACGTGGCGTCGAGCAGTGAGACGTGGCGCCGAGCGTCGAGCAGTGAGACGTGGCGCCGAGCGTCCAGCAGTGAGACGTGGCGCCGAGCGTCGAGCAGTGAGACGTGGCGCCGAGCGTCGAGCAGTGAGACGTGGCGCCGAGCGTCGAGCAGTGAGACGTGGCGCCGAGCGTCGAGCAGCGAGACGTGGCGCCGAGCGTCGAGCAGCGAGACGTGGCGCCGAGCGTCGAGCAGCGAGACGTGGCGCCGAGCGTCGAGCAGCGAGACGTGGCGCCGAGCGTCGAGCAGCGAGACGTGGCGCCGAGCGTCGAGCAGCGAGACGTGGCGCCGAGCGTCGAGCAGCGAGACGTGGCGCCGAGCGTCGAGCAGCGAGACGTGGCGCCGAGCGTCGAGCAGCGAGACGTGGCGCCGAGCGTCGAGCAGCGAGACGTGGCGCCGAGCGTCGAGCAGCGAGACGTGGCGCCGAGCGTCGAGCAGCGAGACGTGGCGCCGAGCGTCGAGCAGCGAGACGTGGCGCCGAGCGTCGAGCAGCGAGACGTGGCGCCGAGCGTCGAGCAGCGAGACGTGGCGCCGAGCGTCGAGCAGCGAGACGTGGCGCCGAGCGTCGAGCAGCGAGACGTGGCGCCGAGCGTCGAGCAGCGAGACGTGGCGCCGAGCGTCGAGCAGCGAGACGTGGCGCCGAGCGTCGAGCAGCGAGACGTGGCGCCGAGCGTCGAGCAGCGAGACGTGGCGCCGAGCGTCGAGCAGCGAGACGTGGCGCCGAGCGTCGAGCAGCGAGACGTGGCGCCGAGCGTCGAGCAGCGAGACGTGGCGCCGAGCGTCGAGCAGCGAGACGTGGCGCCGAGCGTCGAGCAGCGAGACGTGGCGCCGAGCGTCGAGCAGCGAGACGTGGCGCCGAGCGTCGAGCAGCGAGACGTGGCGCCGAGCGTCGAGCAGCGAGACGTGGCGCCGAGCGTCGAGCAGCGAGACGTGGCGCCGAGCGTCGAGCAGCGAGACGTGGCGCCGAGCGTCGAGCAGCGAGACGTGGCGCCGAGCGTCGAGCAGCGAGACGTGGCGCCGAGCGTCGAGCAGCGAGACGTGGCGCCGAGCGTCGAGCAGCGAGACGTGGCGCCGAGCGTCGAGCAGCGAGACGTGGCGCCGAGCGTCGAGCAGCGAGACGTGGCGCCGAGCAGCGAGACGTGGCGCCGAGCGTCGAGCAGCGAGACGTGGCGCCGAGCGTCGAGCAGCGAGACGTGGCGCCGAGCGTCGAGCAGCGAGACGTGGCGCCGAGCGTCGAGCAGCGAGACGTGGCGCCGAGCGTCGAGCAGCGAGACGTGGCGCCGAGCGTCGAGCAGCGAGACGTGGCGCCGAGCAGCGAGACGTGGCGCCGAGCAGCGAGACGTGGCGCCGAGCAGCGAGACGTGGCGCCGAGCAGCGAGACGTGGCGCCGAGCGTCGAGCAGCGAGACGTGGCGCCGAGCAGCGAGACGTGGCGCCGAGCGTCGAGCAGCGAGACGTGGCGCCGAGCGTCGAGCAGCGAGACGTGGCGCCGAGCGTCGAGCAGCGAGACGTGGCGCCGAGCAGCGAGACGTGGCGCCGAGCGTCGAGCAGCGAGACGTGGCGCCGAGCGTCGAGCAGCGAGACGTGGCGCCGAGCGTCGAGCAGCGAGACGTGGCGCCGAGCAGCGAGACGTGGCGCCGAGCGTCGAGCAGCGAGACGTGGCGCCGAGCGTCGAGCAGCGAGACGTGGCGCCGAGCGTCGAGCAGCGAGACGTGGCGCCGAGCGTCGAGCAGCGAGACGTGGCGCCGAGCGTCGAGCAGCGAGACGTGGCGCCGAGCGCAAGAGCCTCGGACGTCGTGATGACGTCAGTCGAGCCGAGCGTCGAGATTGCGTGTGTCTTAGTTCCGATCGTAATGATCGCGAGCTTCATAGTTCCGAGCGGCAAGTGCTGGAACAACGTGACGCCAGGCGTAATGATCTTGGACCCATTGACGCCAGAAGTCAGGACCTTAAAGAGTTGACTCCTAAGAAACAAGACGTCTCTACCTCGGTTAGAGACTTGTAGGAGGAAGGGATCGACGATCTCCTTCTCCCTACTGACCTTTTAGTGGAAGTCTCGAAGGAGATGATCCTGAGATCTTTCATCCTTCGGTTGACTTATAGAAACTCGTGAGAGTTTTTACTGAAGAGTTTCCGATTTATTATGTGCCTGCGGCTACTTGCTCCCCCCCTTCAGAGTTTACGCTAGGGAAGGCTTCGAAGGAGTCTGTTTAAAAAGATGGTACTGTCTTGATCATTTAAAAGAGCTTTGAGGATGAATGAGAGACTGGATGCAATCCAAGAAGGACCAGGGAAAGACTCTTTTCTCTTTCCCCCCGGCTAGATTGGCCTCCAGATCTATTGTTTGGTACGAGAAGGGAGAAGTTCTCGGCTTAGGAGTTCCTACCTCTGGCCAAGGAGACTTTTCGAGTCTAGTAGACGCTCCCCGTCGGATGGCCATGAGAAGGACCAAAATACTCTGGTCAACGTCAGAGCTTGATCATCTTCTCAAAGTCGTCTTCAGAGCTTTAGAAGTATTCAATTTCCTTGACTGGACTCTGGGAGCCTTGGGGAAGAAGATTTCTGCCTTGAAGGATGTGGAGACTGATAGTCTCAGCCTCATTATATCAGGCATGGATAAAGCCTTAAGAGACGGTTCCAATGAGTTGGCAGCCCGTTTCTCAGGGGGGTTCCTTAAGAAAAGAGCCCAGATGTGTTCTTTGCTGTCCATTGGGGTTACATCCATTCAGAAGTCAGAATTGAGGTACACACCCTTTTTTCTTCCTCTTTTTCCTCAAGAGTTGGTCAAAGAAGTCTCTTCCGCTTTAGCCCAAAAGGCCACACTGGATTTGGTATCTAAAACAGCAAGGAAGGTTCTGCCTACTTTTTTCTCAAGCCGCGCAGACAGCTGTAGGAGCCAGACTAAACAACTTCAGACAACTTGGGAGAGGAGAAGAGCAGACCTTTGGTCCGTACAGTTACTAAAGGAGGGATGCGAAATCTTGTTCCCAGGGAAATCTCCTTTAATAGTAACTCTGATAGATCTCTCTGCTAGATACAGAGAGAATCAGAGACAGGCTATGCAACATCAAATGTCTCTCTTATTGGAGGAAGCGGCAATAGAGACCAGTCCTGGATGTAAGTGCTCTCAACGCCTTCATTCAGAAGATAAAGTTCTCCATAAAGATATCGAAATCAGCCCTAGCATCAGTAATGACTGGATGGTCTCTTTAGACCTCCAGGATGCTTACTTCCACATCCCCATCCATCCGAACTTCAAGCAATACCTGAGGTTCGTGTATAAGGAGGAAGTTTTTCCAGTTTTGGGCTCTTTGTTTCGGCCTAAGCACCGCCCCTCAAATAGATGGTGCGTCTGCTAGGACCTGTCGTTCTTCTAGCCATAGACATCTTCCAAGCTCCCCATCCCCTGGGAGAAGGAATGTCAAATGACGAAAGGAAACGAGAGGCGTTAGCGCCCTAGCACTCGTCTCCCCGAGCGTACCTGTTGATGCTTCACAGGACGCTCGCCCTCGCCATGTGAAAGGTG
Organism: Palaemon carinicauda; assembly: GCF_036898095.1. Taxonomy (NCBI): domain Eukaryota; kingdom Metazoa; phylum Arthropoda; class Malacostraca; order Decapoda; family Palaemonidae; genus Palaemon; species Palaemon carinicauda. The sequence goes on along the minus strand of NC_090738.1, from coordinate 22,672,825 downwards.
AGGTGAAATTGTTTTCGTCCTCATCGAATGACGCAGCGCCCAGAGGGGGCTGGCGTCTCACATCTTGACCTCTGAAGAGGAAGATTGCCTCTGTCCAACAGCGTCGTGTCATGACGCCTCAGGCTCCGGGTTGCAGCCATTGGAGCAGTCCGGAGCTTGTCCTACTCAGAGCTCATTCCTGCAATCGCTGCCTGGAGGATCTGCAGATGACGTTGAACTTATCAGAAGAACTGGGTCTTCTGATGAACAGTTACAAGTATCAACTGATGCCATCCCAAGAGATCATTTATTTTGGGGATGGAGATTTAGAGTCAAGTTTTTTCAGGCTTTTCCGTCTGCCTCGAGGACGGAGCAAGCCCTGTTGAAGCTTCATTGCTTTCTAGAGAAACAGAAGTGTTCTATGAGAGAGTGGATGAGTCTGCTGGAACCCTCTTCTCGTTGGAACTGTTTGTCTCCCTGAGAAGACTGAATCTTCGCCCTCTTCAGTTCCACCTCAAACACCATTGGAACGAGGGAAAGGAAATAGAGACAATATGCATCCCCATTACGGAATCCGTAAATGTTGCCTTCAGTGGTGGAACAATCCGGTCAACCTTCAAGAAGGTCTTTCCATGGAACAGAGGAACCCAGACCTTGTGTTGTGTTCCGACGCCTCGGACTTGGCGTGGGGAGCAACACTGGGCAAGTTGGAGATCTCGGGTCTCTGATCAAAAAGATCAGGAGATCGTCCGCATAAACCAAAGGAGCTGTTGGCAGTCCTGTTGTCCCTCGAAAGCTTCGAAAGGTCAGTACTGAACAGAGTGGTGCAGGTCAACGCCTACAATTCTTCAGCGTTGGCCTACATAGCCAAACAGGGCAGAACCCACTCAAGGTCTTTTTACAAGACTGCAAGAGTTCTTCTTTACTGGACAAAAGAGAAGAATGTAACCCTTGTAACAAGGTTTATTCAGGAGGAAAGGAACGTGATGGCAGACAGTCTCAGCAGGAGAGGTCAAGTTCTGTTCACAAGAATGGATGTTTCATTAAGAGGTCTGCAAAAACCTGTGGCTGTTTTTGGGGTTGTCCTTGTGTAGTCCTGTTCGCAACCTCGAAGAAGAAGAGGTTGGAGACTCACTGCTCCCCAGTGCCAGAACTCGAGGCAGTCCACCTAGGCGTTTTTTCCTTTTAGATTGGTCTTACCTGGGCGTGTATGCATTCCCTCCGTTCTAGATTGTACACAAAATGAAGCAAAAAATTTGTGTCGCACGAGGGAACCAGATTGACTCTAGTGGCCCTTTTTAGTCCTCAAGAGAGTGGTTCACAGAGGTACTAGAATGGATGGTGGAAACCCCGAGAAGCCTTCCTTTAAGAGTACTGTAGATCTACTCATACAACCCCACATGGAAAGATACCATCAAAACCCTCCAAGATCTTCATCTAACTGCCTTCAGAATATCGAAAAACTCTCAAGAGCTAGAGGTTTTTTGAAGGGGGCAGCTAGGGGAATTGCAAGTGCAAGGAGGTCTTCGACCATCAAGGTTTTTAGTGAATAGTGCAGAGTCAACTCTGTTTTCTCTTCCAGTACCTCTGTGTCTCAGATTGCTGACTTCCTGTTATATCATAGAAGGAAACGTAGGTTTTCATCTTCTTCCATCAAGGGATACAGGAGCATGCTAGCAGCTTTCTTCAGGCATAGGAACTTGGACCTTTCTAATGATAAAGACCTACAGGATCTTCTCAATTCCTTGAGATATCTAAGGAACAGCACCAGGAATTATCAGCTTGGAATCTGGATCTAGTCCTGAAGTTCCTAATGAGTGACAGGTTTGAGCCCTTGCACTCAGCTTCATTTTAGGACCTCCCTATGAAGACTCTTTTTGGTCAGTCTGGCGACAGCTATAGGGGTCGGTGAGATTCATGCCTTTAACAAGAACATAGGCTTTAGGAATAACAAAGCTAACTGCTCTTTGCAGCTAGGTTTTCTTGCTAGAGCGAACGCCATTCTCAACCCTGGCCTATGGCTTCTGAGATTCCGAACCTTTCGGATGTGGTTGGTGAGGAATTGGAGAAGGTCCTGTGCCCAGTAAGAGCCCTGAATTTCTACCTGGAAAGAACGAAATAGTTACGAGGCAAGTCAGAAGCCCTTTGGTGCTCGGTTAAGAAGCCTATGTTACATATGTCAAAGAATGAACTATCCTTCATCATGCTCTTAATAAGAGAGGCTCATTCACATTGTAGTGAGGCAGACCTCAATCTTTTGAAGGTAAAGACACATGAAGCTAGAGCTGTGGCAACTTCCGTAGCCTTCAAACAGAATAGTTCTTTACAAAGCATTATGAACACAACCTTCTGGAGGAATAAATCTGTGTTCACCTCACACTATTTGTAACGTGTCCAGACTCTTTATGAGGACTGCTACACTTTGGGACCATTTGTAGTAACGAGTGCAGTAGTGGGGGAAGGTTCTACCACTACATTCCCGTAACCTAATACCCTTTTCTTCTCTTGGAACACTTGTATTTTTATGGGTGTTCGTGGAGATTGGACGACAATCTTCCTCAATCATTGATTTTAGTCAGGTGGTCAGTTTGTTCCTTGAGAGCGCCCGGAACAAGGGTATTGGTGGAGGTCCTGTCACATAGAGGCTTTTAGACCGGTTTGACAGCTCCTAGAGGTCTTCAGCCCCTGGGTGGATCGCTGGATCTTGTAAGGAAAGTTAACATAATGAAAGATTTCATTGAAGTCGGCTTCCTTATCAGGTACGAACCCTTAAGCTTGTTTATTAACTCTTAAATAAATTCCAACAATGTTGGCTGTCTCTGACCCTCCACCAAGGGTGTCAATCAGCTATATATATAACTACCGGGTAAGTCAGATGTTTAAAAATGATATTTTCATAATAAAATAAATTTTTGAACATACTTACCCGGTAGTTATACATAATTTAATTCCCCCCTCCCCTCTAGAGACCTATGGACATGGAAGATCTGAGGAATCACTGGAATGGTTCCTGGTACCTGACTGCGCACTGGTGGTACACCTGGCTATCCAATCGACGATTGCCGCAAGTTTTGAAATTTCGGCCGTGACGTCAGGGACTAAAGCTATATATATATAACTACCGGGTAAGTATGTTCAAAAATTTATTTTATTATGAAAATGTCATTTGTTCCAACACGGAGTACTTACCTCGAACTACTTTCTTAGGAGTATCTGGGATCTCCTCCCAACCGACCAGAATTTTGTGTAGTTTCCCCTATCTCCGTTTTCTATAGTGAGTACCTCTTGGCGGATGAATACGCGCCATGAGGCGACCCCGGGTCAGAGAGCGGGCTCGGCTAGGTCTCGGTCACCAGTAAGTTTCTGGTTACGACGTGATTAACATCTCGCCGCGCTCTCTTCACCCAGTGCGACCCTTTGTGTCTCCACGCAGCCCCCACGTGTTCAATCCTAACCTTATCCACCTCATTATGGAGCATCCCCATCGTTGCCCCGGGCCTATGGCCGGTAAATCTTGTGGTGCCTTTCTCTACAAGCCGGAGGTCGACCCCCAGACCTTGTGTTCTTCGTGTAGGGGCAGTGTGTGTTCCCCTACCGCTAACTGTCCGGAGTGCGAGTCTTGGAACGAGATCCAGTGGGTTCTCTACGGCACGAAGAAGAAGAAAGCAGCCAAGAGATCGCCTAAGAAGACTAGCATCTCCCCGATGCCTCGTCGGAGCGGGGTTCCCTACCGCCTCCCCCCACCCAGAGTAGGGGACGAGGTAAGTCTGTTGCGGGGAAGTGGCCCATTGCCCTTCCCCAAGAGTCTGATATGTCTGTTGGTGGGGATGTTGTGTCGGTTCAGGCATGTGGGGGGCCTGAGGGAGGGGCGGGAGTGTGTTCGGGAGACAAGGTCCTGGTGCCTGCAGAGCCCGTCTAGGCCGAAGATCCGATGTGGGGGAAGCCTGCTACGGCCTCTTCCCCCGCATCCTGGGTATGTGTTTCAGGTGCTTCAGCGACCGGGGGAGACGCCGAGAAAGAAACAGGATCGTCGAATTTGGATCCTGTTGCCTGGGCGCCACCCTGGATGCCCTTCAGGTTGCCCATGAGACTAGAGGAGGAGTTTGACACCTGGTTTGCTCCCAAGAAAGTACCTCGGTCTCTCCCGGCGCCGTCGTCAATGCTCCCGCCCGTCATTTTGCAGCCCTCTTCGCCAGCGGACCGGCACGAAGATCCCCCTGCAACTTTAGACGTATCAGTCGACTCAGCGGGTTCTCTTTCCTCCCCGTCATCGCTCTCCTTCTCGTCGGAAGATGAAGGTCCGAGGGCCTCGAGGAGGAAACGGGAGAGGTCCCGCTCACGCCACACCAGGAAACGATCCAGGACCTCCAGGAAGAAATACAAGAGGAGCCGTTCGTCTAAGGATAAGTGGGTGGGAGTCACGATCCTCCGGAGTGAACTCCTTAAGGTTACCTCTGCTCCAGGCGCCTCCGGTTGGCTCCCTAGAGCCTCTTCGTCACCCTTGCGGCACGGCTCCTCCAGCAGACCTGATCATCGTCAGAAGGCGGCGCACCAGGTCACTTTTGACAAGCTTAAGTCCGCGAAGGCTCCGGCTCCATCTGCCCAGCGGAAAGAGTCACTCCTTCGGCCTGGCAACTTAGTCCCAGCCTGCGGTACTTCAACGGCTTTCCCTTAGCAACAAAGCCAGCCAGCTGGTCCAGAGAAGCTCGCAGCTCCGCGGGAGGGAGTAGACTCATGACGGCTACTCCTGTTCCAGCGGATCCGCCCGCTCTGCGGGTCGCTGCACCAATGGCTTGGCATGAGAAGAAGGTCCTGCCTCCCCATGCGGCTCCATCCGCCATCGACGAGACCCCCCCATGCGGAGGACCTAATAACGGAAGGCCTGGTAGAAGGAGGAGAGTGCTCTTCAGACGACGTCTCCTCCTACCGTAAAGTCTTGGCCCTCACCAGACGCCACCATATGCTGGATGAGCCTAAGCCCTCGACAGAGCAGGCCTGGCTCTCCGGGCTGAGCAGACTGGTGGACAACCCGGTTCAGCAGAAGCCTTCCCTAGCCCTACCCCTGGCGAGGGACGTGAAGCTGGGTATGGACGACATAGACAAGTTCATAGCCAGCCAAGCGGACGCCCCCAGGAGCCAGGGTGCCTCCAAACTTCTTCCGGGACTTAAAACGCAGAAACGCTTTTATGTCCCGGAGGGTCTTTGCGAAGGTCCCCGTACGGTCGAACCAGCGATCGCCATTTTGAACCAGGGAGCGGCAGAAGACAGGGCATCCTCTTCTCCGGTGTGCTTTTCACCAGGGGAAACGTCCATGATGGAGGATATGGCCCTAGACCTGGTGTACGTTTTTTCGTGGTTGGACTGGTGGGCCTGCACGCTGGTGGGGTTCTAGTCCTCTCATGACCTCTCCATCCCCGAGAATCAGTCCTTACTAAGGGAACTGATCAGTTCGTGGGGAAAAGCTTTGAAGTTTCTCTCCTACCAATCTCTCTCTCAAGCACCCAACTGGGTCCTGCGGAAGAAGGACACAGTGCTGAGCAAGTTGGTACGGAAGTTACACGAACGGGAAGCAAGGGCGTTGAGGAACACACCAGTTTGGGGCGAGTCTGTGTTCCCCTTGAGGCTGTCGAGGAGGTGATGGAGAGGGTCAGGAAACTTAAAGAAGCAGGAGAGCCCAGACCCCCGCCTGCAAGACTGCCAGCTCACAGGAGACCCTCTTCAGACGCCCCTCACCTGTCCCATGTTTCGCCAGTCCAACCGAGGAGGGTGTCCTCGTCGGTGTCTTGGCACCAAACCCCGCAGCCCTCCCGTAGGGGAAGTTCAGCCCCGCAGTCAAACTTTAGGCCCTCCTATTCCAACTCCAGGAGAGGGCGATCCAGCCGCACCTCTAGGAGGAGATAGGCAGAGAGGACCCCTACTCCTGCCGAAGCCTCGGGTAGGGGATGCCTCAAACACTTGTGGCAAACTTGGCGGGACTACGGAGCGGATCCGTGGACCGTAGCAGTACTGAAGGATGGGTACGCGTTGCCCTTCCTAGCGGAACCGCCCCCTCTAATCCCGGACCAACAGGCGGAGTGGTTGGCGCCCAAGGACCCCTTAAGAAGAACAGCATTGCAGGAGGAACTGTCGGCCATGCTCGCCAAAGGGGCGTTGGAACCAGTCAGGAATCCTGGCCCGGGGTTCTCCAGCAGACTCTTCCTGGTGGAGAAAGCAACAGGGGGTTGGAGGCTGGTCATAGATCTGTCAGCCCTCAACAAGTTTGTGTGCAAGATTGACTTCAAAATGGACCCCCCGAAGTCGGTGTTGGCGGCCTGGAGGGAAGGGGACTTCATGATGTCCTTAGACCTCAAGGACGCTTACTTTCAGATACCCGTCCACCCCTCCAGCAGCAAGTTCCTAAGAGTGAAGTGGGGTACCCAAGCTTTGCAATTCAGAACTCTCTGCTTCGGGCTGTCGACAGCTCCTCAGGTCTTCACGAGAGTCTTCGCAACAGTCTCAGCCTGGGCACACGAGCAGGGCATCTGCCTGATTCGTTACCTAGACGACTGGTTGTTGCTTTCAGCCTCAGAGGGAGCACTGATGGGGTAAGGCGCGAAGCTGCTACGGTTCTGCAGGGACTTGGGTATCACCATCAACCTGGAAAAGTCGCAGCTGACGCCCTCCACCAGGATGACCTACCTGGGGATGGTTCAAGACACCCAGTTGTTGAGGGCCTTCCCCTCCTCGGAGAGGTTAGACAATCTGGATCAGATACTGCGATCCTTCCTAATGGACCAGCCCAGGAGATCCAAAGACTGGCAGAGATTGGTGGGCCACCTTGTGTCGTTGGAGAAGTTAGTCCCCCAGGGGAGGCTCAAACTCAGGAGAGTTCAACGGAACCTGAAGGAGCTCTGGACCCCAGGGGAGTCCCCGACAAAGGAAGTCCTGAAGTGGTGGCACGACAGGACAAACACCCTCAAAGGAATGCCCTTCGCAATTGATCCTCCGGAGATGGTGTTGTTCATGGACGCATCAAAGGAGGGTTGGGGAGCCCACGTTCTCGACGAGTCGGCAAAAGGGAAGTGGTCCCTCGAGGAGAAGAGCCGTCACATAAACGTGCTAGAGCTGATAGCCGTGCAAAGGGCATGCCGAGAATTTGTCCATCTACTCCGGGGAAACACCGTGGCTCTGATGTGCGACAATGCCACGGTGGTGGCCTACGTGAAGAAGCAAGGAGTGAAGTCGAAGGAGCTGTGCAGTCTCACGATGCAATTCCTGGAATGGGCTGCGAAAGAACAGATCAAGGTTACAGCCAGGCTCATTCCAGGAAAGAGGAACGTTCTAGCCGACGGCCTCAGCAGGATGGGTCAAGTAGTAAGGGTCTTAGTGGTCCTTACACCCGGGAGTGGCCCGGACGGTCATTCTGAAGTGGGGTTCGCCGGTGATGGACCTCTTCGCCACGAGACTAAACGCACAGCTCCCCGTGTTTTGTTCTCCTGTGTCAGATCTAACAGCAGCGTTCGAGGACGCCTTTCAACACCCTTGGGACAATCTCGACGTGTATGCCTTCCCGCCTTTCGGGATGCTCAGACAAGATCTCAACAGAGTGAGACGGGCAAACAACCTATGGATGACTTTGGTAGCGCCCTGGAGGCTGGAGAGAGAATGGTTCGCGGACCTAAAGGAACTGGCGCGCCTCCCACCTTTGCCCCTTCCAGACAGGCCAGACCTCCTCCGTCAATCAATCACACTTCCAAAGGTTTCACGAAACCCTCGGTCCCTCCGCCTACACGCATGGAGGTTATCGAGCGCCTCCTGAAGAGGGAAGGATACTCGTCGAAGACCGCAGCAAGGATGTCGGGGTACCTAAGACGGTCCTCGGTCGCGGTATACCAAGTGAAGTGGGCCACCTGTACTAAATGGTGCGCCTCACAGAACATCAGGCTGTTGGAGGCCTCCTTTCATGAGATAGCCGACTTCCTGGTCTATCTGAGAGACAACGTGGGTACGTCTATTCCAGCCATCAAGGGAGTCCGAGCGGCGTTGGGCCAAGTCTTCCTCCTGAAAGGCATTGATCTAGGAGCTTCCAGGCAAATCTCGATGCTCATCAGGAGTTTCGAACAGTCATGTTCCCCCCAGGCCTCTAGGGTGCCCCAGTGGGATGTGGCTAGAGTTCTGAAAGTCCTGTCGGAGCTGCCCTTCGAACCCCTCAAAGATATTCTGGACAAGGAGCTCACCCTCAAGACGGTCGTCCTGTTAGCCCTTGCGTCGGCGAAGAGAGTAAGTGAGCTCCATGGGTTGTCATACGAGGTCTCGCACTCGAAAGGTTGGCGGGAAGCAACTTTCAGATTCTTACCTAATTTTGTAGCGAAGACTCAGAACCCAGCTTACTGGGACCCAAGGTTCGAGGGGTTGCTGTGCCCAGTCAGAGTGGTGTGGAAGTACCTGGAGAGAACGTCCAGGCTTCGACCTGGGATCAAGAGTCTGTTCGTCTCTTCGGGGCTGGTGAAGAAGCCAGTCTCCAAGAATACGGTCTCTTTCTGGTTATGGCAGGTAATTATGAGAGCTTACGACAGCTCAGGAGTCTCCCTTCCGGGAAAGCCTAGACCCCATGATATTAGGGGCCTGAGTACTTCGTTGGTCTTCGAGAGGAACATGGCGGTGGGCCAGATTCTGAAGGCAGGCACTTGGTCCAGGCAGTCCACCTTTACGGCTCACTACCTAAAGGACTGTTCTAGGAAATCTTTGGACGGTTTCTCTCTTGGACCCGTCATTTCTGCGCTCCAGAAGATTTAAGGTCGTAGCCCCGGGGAAGCCGTGGGCGTACCTTTCCCCTTATCACCCTTCCCCTTATCACCCTTCCCCTCCATTACCCTTGATCCCTTCTCCTACCATGGGGAACACGTTCAGTTGGATGCATACGTCTCCTAAGACTCTTACAGAGGTGAGTTACTTAGACAGTAAGATAGTTTTTTGCGTAGTTTTCCTTAGTTCTCGTTTCCATTTTGGGGTCGGTAGAACCTAGCCTCCTGTCTAGGTTCGTTTTCCCTTCTCCAGACGGTCTCTCGGTCCGGAAGGCCACTCCCACCTCCTAAAGTATAAGTCTCCTAAGAAAGTAGTTCGAGGTAAGTACTCCGTGTTGGAACAAATCACAAATTTTAAGTAATTTGTATTTTTCCTAATAGTACTTACCTCGAGCTACTTTCGGGTTATGGCCCACCCATCCTGCCCAGAGTGCCTTACAGGACTTTTGATACCTTATCTATCATAAACTTACTGGTGACCGAGACCTAGCCGAGCCCGCTCTCTGACCCGGGGTCGCCTCATGGCGCGTATTCATCCGCCCAGAGGTACCCACTATAGAAAACGGAGATAGGGGAAACTACACAAAATTCTGGTCGGTTGGGAGATCCCAGATACTCCTAAGAAAGTTGTTCGAGGTAAGTACTGTTAGGAAAAATACATATTACTTAAAATTTGTGATTTTTCTAATATTAAACTTCAATTTTTATCACACTAGATATTAGTACCGAGCATTCTCTGGCTGACAAACATGTGATTTCATGACATGTAATGCTGTACACACATTAAAAAGAATGTAACCAGACAATATTTTTTTAATCATATGATAGGCAAGACTTACTACTGTACATAATTGCACTCAACCTCGATATTTGCAAAGGAGGTAATCAAATAAAATATTTCAATAGGGTATATTTTGTATTTACTTAATTTAACTAACTGTTAGTAGATACTTCAACTTTTTTTATGTGCTGAACACTGTACTAATTGTATTGCTCATAGGATTTGTAAATGTCTATACTGGAGATCAAGTTCTCTTACCAATGACTTGTTGTACTAGCCAGTGATCTGTTCCTTTAAAAGGGGGAGAAAGTTGGGCATATTATGGGCATGGTTAGAGTTGCCACACACTTTAATATAAAATGTATTTGGAAGAAAATTAATCAGACAGTACAGTATATATATTTTTAAAACATTTGAAAGTAATGCTTGTTGTACTATACATATTTGCACTCAATATATATTTGTGTAGAAGGTAATCAAATCAAATATTTTAAGATGAACTTGGGATATTTTGAATTCACGTCATAACTAATTTTAACAACTAATTCGTCTTTATGAAAGTGGAGAGTTACCAATAGGGATTAAAGTATATTATTCACATGATAAATTTGATACTGAAGTCGTACGTTCTTTTGCAATGTTGTATTAGTCAATGAAGAGATTTGTTTCTTTTAGAAATGGGAGAATGTTGGGCATCTGGGCAAAATCATGGTACATTGTACTTTGGGAAACAATCTTTATCTGAAAGGATTGCTGATGTAATTCCATGACAAGTCGTCCAGTGATTTCAATTAGAATTATATGAAGATTTCTAGTACAGAAATAGTTGGTCTGGTAAAAGCCATTTATTCTCAAGCAGTAGAAGCAGTTGTTTAAACTGACTTCTGTTGTCTGTTCTAAACTGAGAAGACAGCTGGATCATGGCTTGGTATGTCCTTATATTGTAGAAATAAAAATCACTTGCAGATTATAAATGGAAAAAAACTTATCTTATATTTGAAGGCTGTCACTAAAAGGCCAAATTAAATGTTGATTATCTTCATGGTTAGAGGAAACCAAGTAGTAGAAAATGGAGATTTTGCCCCTTAGAAAAAGTAGATGTTACTGCAACGATTAGTTAATTTGAAAAATGTGGCCTATTATTAAAGAAATGTTTTTGGGAAGACAGGACCGATTGTTAAAGAAATGTTTTGGGAAGACATGATCAATTATTAAAGAAATCATGTATTTTGAGTCCCAGAAAACACTTTTAACATTAATTCTGAATGGGATTTCTCAGATTTTACTTACTGATTAAAAACATGACATAAAATTTTAAAAAATAATAATAAAAAATTGTTCTGGGTTAAGATTCTGCATTTCATAATTGATGTTACCAGAGATACAAACGCCAGTCTTGGTTCCTAGCTTCTTAATCTGTAGTGTTTACTTACATTGTTTGAAGGTTGTTGTCAGCCAGCCACCAGGCAATGCCCCAATGCTGAAATGATGATGAAAGCTTAGTTCCCAAGTCTTATTTAACCAGGAGGAGTCGAGAGACCGCAGGCACTTTGGGGATGACCGAAGATCTCATGAACCCAGGCAGTACCATGAGGAGGGGAGAGGTCACCATTATGAGCGAGAGAAATCAACTTCTGGTTCCCCTCGCTATCGTAATAACAGATATTCTGCCATGCCAAGGAGGAGGCCCTCCCCTCATGGCCACCCAGGGCCATCACATAAACGACAGAGGTAAACACCCAGAAAAGAGAAATGCATAAATATTGAAGGGAAAAAGTAGTGTCATGATTTTAAGTTTCATTCTTGCAGAAATTGATGAAAAGAAGTAAGCAGGTATTCATGAACATAGATCTACCAGTGCATGTAGATGACAAATGACACCTTTATGCCTAGCAAGAGGCCTCTTTACTAAAATGAGTTTGAAAACAATCTAATTTTGTGTGTCCCTGCTGAAGAAGAAATCAGATACAGAATTGAAGTTGAAAACAATACCATCTAGTGTGTCCCTGCTGAAGAAGAAATGAGAAAAAGGAAGTTGACACTTGAGTGTTACCTGACACTATGGAATAGAGGTCAAGTGATAACTTTGTCTGCTATTTGCTACTGAATGTCACTTAGACTTATGAATAAATAGAGAGTTTGAGGACCACAGAAGAAAAATGACTTGGAAATCATCACATCTTACTATTGACAGTGTTGGACTTACGGAGTTACCTGGAAACTCGCTGGCTTATTCTTATAGACAAGCAGCATCTGAACAAAATATCTTTTCCAAAGGATCTTAACATGGATATGTAAAGTAGTGTTATGGTCATTAAGCTGGACAGCTAAGTACTTTACATGTCTTTAACCTTTATTTTAGCCTCTAAATAAGGGATGAATGTTGCAAAGTGAATGAGTAGCTTTGTGAAGTAATTCAAATACAGTTTCTGTGAATTCAACTAGAGATTATGCATGTTTGAGATTTGAATACTTTGCATTATGGAAGTATTTTAATTGATCAGCAATGCAATTCTACTGTGTATTCATTCTGTATATCTCCACCATACATGTTTCACGTACAATTTACAAATATGGTATTTAGAGTTTGAGAAAAGTGTTTAAAAGCAAAGAGCTTCTGTCATCTTCACATGGAAAATATCTCCAAATTCATACATGAAGGCTAATTTTATTGATGGATAATAAAATCAATGGTGTAGAACCATCACTTATGTGGCCCAATTTTGACTGGTCATCAAAAAGCCGATTTTATCTGGTCCATTTTTATGTCTTGATATTTTCTCAGCTCATTAGGTTGAGAATCAGAGCCAGCCAGCAGTTGTGAAAATCGCATAATGGCCAGCGCTATGTGATATAGGAAAGTTCACCATTTGTTAATCATAGTGAGAAGCACACTAGGCTTTGAATTTAAGCATAGAAAAAATTGTGTAGTGATTGTAAAATTGGCCAACTGTTAGTTAATGATAATGAGAAACCTAACTCGTTTTAGATGTGAATAGGGTTAAAAGTGTGTGATAATTAGAAAAATTATAGTCAAACTAATCAAGTCTCCGTATGTCTTTCAGAAAGGGCACTGCAATTACTTTGCAGCATCTTTTTGGCCCTTAGCTGCACTCGCTTTTTATCCCTCAACTATACTTCCACTCTCTCTTCTGTACTCTCATCTTGCTATCCAGCCGTTTACTTTATTTCACACTGGAAGTGTGAGGTTTTGAATATATCTTCCTAGGCCCCATTGCTGACCCACAATTCATGAATCCAATCATTAGTCACATTCTTAGTGGTGATACTGTTCACTTTTCCAGCGCTCTTAAAGCCATAAATCTCTGCACTTTTATGATCATTATCTTTTAAATGTCCATATTAGAAACATAGGCCTTACATGGCTTTTATAAATCTTTTTGCTTTGATTACCAGATGTGTACTCTTATTTACTTTTACTCTAATTATTTTCCACTTGCAATTTAGTATATTGCTTCTCTTGTCTATGGCTTTGCAATCCAGTATATCACCAAGGTAATAGAAGTGTTCTGGCTTTGTCAATTTTAGCATTTCTTTTAGCTTTTACTTGCTTGTCACCAAAAAAACTTTTCTACATTTAAACTTTATAATCTTAAGGAGCTGATAAGTCACTTATTTTACATTCAGTACACTAATGCCTTCATTGTACTCATACTTACAGCCTCCTAATATCTGCTTAGTCTCTCTCTACTTCCTTGCTAGTAACTTTAATTTTTATTTTATACTTACAGTCTAACCTTTTCCATTTCATCCATTCATCTTTTGAGTTTTTTATGATATCTTCTTGTCAACACTAAATTACCACTTCATTTGGCAACTCAAAGTGGCTGATTTACAGTATAGTTACTTCCATCAATAATTATATAGTTTCATACATCAAGAATCAGCTATAATAGTTATCTTCACACTTTAGGTTCATGAGATCCCTCTTCCGTCTTATCTTTGTTTTCACGTCTTGAGCATTGTGTTGTCTTTCCACGGCATAGGCTAACACAAAAATAGCATATATATTAACACAGTATCTTTGAAAGCAAAGACAAGTTAAGCAAGAGGGGATCTACATTGCCTGGAGGCATCATGTACTTGTAGGGTTCCTAGGTATGTGTTGAAAATAAATGGGAAGAATTTAGGGAAAGGGCAATGCTATCTTTGCTAGAATATGTAAAACTTTAAAAAGATAGATATGGTAAAATTCAGTCAAGTGTCATTTTAAGAGGTTAAAATAGTCAAAATCTAGGTTGGAAAGAAGGGATGCAAGAGATGAAAGTTTAGGTGTAGGAACCGTTGAGTAGATGGGAGAAAAAACAGAAGTAGAGTACAGTGTAATATTTTTTGGCAGCTGATAAAAGCACAAAGTGTAAGATATGATCAATTTTATAATTCTGTGTTATCTATATAATTTAAAGAATATTGCTGTTGAGGAAATTAGTGAAAGAATTCTAATGAGTGGGTAGGATGTGTAAGCCACAATATCCTAGCCTCTTTCATTGGGCATCTATGATGGGATTTTGACACCTAAAATTTGCTGCTTTTCTAGGACAAGATTATCATAAATTTCCTGTTAGAGATATGGTACATTGCTTGACTAGGGTGAACTAATACCCTAACAGTCTGTTTCAATTGATGATGTAACATAATTGGATGGCTGTTCTTAAATCCTTAGCCATCTTACAACCCTAGGAGTATGACATAACTGAGGAAACGGGATATTAATTACACAGAAAACTTTGTGTCAGTACTATATGGAGTTATTAGAAAAATAAGTTCAGACCAGGTGGTGTAGGTAGAAACAGTAACTCGAGATCTTCAAACAGAAACTGCTCAATCATTTTCCTTATAGATTGTTAGGCCTAAATTGAAATACCTGGTTTCTGGCTACTTGTGGTCGCAGTATCAAGCCGAGATAATTAGCCTTCAGTTGTGAGTCTGGATGAAGTTGATTTCTCTATTTGGAGATGATTGAGTGCCCAAAATTTTTTTATACTACTACATCAGGTAAAATCAGTTGGCACTCGTGTTTTTATTGATAAGTTTACATCCAATCTCAAATGACCATGGATTAATTTACTGTGCATTACACGGTTATTAGTTGATTTACAAATGGTTTAGGGTTATACTGTTTATAGCTGTATTATGTTGTTAGGTATGTTGCCCTGAATTACAACTCTTGACTTATAACTGTCAAATTTTTAGGACCAATAGAATTTCCAGGAAATATGTAAACTGACTGAAATTAAGTTTTGAATTTCTTATCTAAACATGATGCACACCAAAGTTTGATGCTTTTTATATACAGTACTTGAAAAATAAATGAATTTAGGATAAATCCATTTGACAAGTTAAAGTAGATAAATTGATAAATATGATGTTTAATTAAGTACAGCATATGCAGTTCTCATAATTAATAAATACAATATTTTATGAATGTAGCATATGGAGCTAACCAAGATACAGTACTGTATATGGTAGATCTGTCTTTGCCCTGGGAAATTATCTTAAGAAATGTGATTCACTGCTCGGTATCCAAAGCTAACTATCTCTTCTAATAGAATTCATCTTGAATAGGGAACTGTAACTTAATGCAATTCTGTACAGTACAGTAAATTGATTGGTGATGATTATCGCTGTATGTTTTCAATATATGATATGTACAGGTATTTGCTTACATATAAAAAGAGTACCAACTGTGGTTATAGATGTAATATGTGCTTAAAGATTATATGTAACACTAGTTGGCATTCTTTTAGTGCAAGTAGAGCCCTGTTTGAATTACGTATTGAAACTTAGAAAAAAATATCACAGGTGAAAATATTGCATGAAAATAAAGATGATTTCTATTGAAAAATATTGTTAGTTTTGAGTCGCACTTTTTAAAATATCTGCAGCAAAAATTATATCCTCTCACCCTGGTGAATACATAGGATACATGGTTTGGATCTCTTAATGAGCAAATAAGATTATGTTTTAGGATAGTCGGTGTAAGCAATCAGTTTTAGAAAAAGAAATAACATGGAGAGGGACTGTCAACTGGCAAGACAGCTTGTTCCTCATATGAATACAATAATGTAAATTGCCCAGAGTCACAGAATTTAACCTTCCCGACCTATCAGTAATAATCAGTCATTTTTTGTGTTATAATTACATTAAATTTGTTTTATTTAGATTTATGAAGTTTTATATGCTGTTTTAACATATTCATTACTGTAACATGTCCCTCTCTATGGGTCCTAACTTTAATGTCAAAAGGTGAGGTAATAAGTCCTAAGTAGAATCCCTTGTTTGTATCTATGAAACCAAATTTGTGTCTGAAGTGTTAGCAATACAGTACAAGGCATAGAATTAATAGAATATATTTTGCGTATGTAATGGTTTTTCCAATTTTTAAGAAGTAATGTATTTTTTGCATTTGAATATTAATTATTACCTTTCAAATAAAAAATCCCTTAATATGCAAAATTTACTTTAAAAGATATTTTATTTTATATTAAATATATAAACTTTTTATAAATATACTGGTAATTGTGGCATGCACAGAATATCACTCAAAAGGTCATAAAGTTAAGCTCAGCAAATGAGAATTTTGTTATTCAATGCATTTACTATTCTTTTTGGATTTTAGTTATTAAATCTTTGATCTAGGCATTGTAGAAAGTGAAACATGTATGGTTTGATAAAGAGATTATAACTGTAAGGGATGACTTTCTGCAATTTTGGATGTTTATGAACTTACGATTACTTTTCTATTGAAATTTTGTTTTTAGGGGAAGTTATAGTTTTATACGTAGTTGTTTAAGGTGTGATTTCAAAGTTGAATAGGGTAAGCTAGAAAAGCAAAATTATGATATTTTATCAGAATCAAAAGTAATTTTCTTCTGGTAATTGTCAGAATGGAAAGGATGGATAGTATGGAGAGTGACAGTTCACTTGATCCCAGCCACAACTTCGATGAGGAAAAAGCCAGTGAATCTGGATTGGAACGGGAGAGATTCCGCGAAAGAGAACACAAGTCCCAGGATTCTGGTGAAAACAAAAAAGAGGATGATAAGGAAGAGGGATCCAATGGGGCTGGAGGTATGCAGGTAACTATTGGGGCGGATGGAGAACGGGCTGTAAATAACGAAGGTCGGGGACGTCCAAGGGTTGGAGGCAGACTTTTCGTGGAGCTTCGATGTCCACATTGTCCGAGTCAGAGGTCAATTACATTTAAGGTACAGTATTTATTGATTATCTATTTTATCAACCCATGAAATTAAATTGACATTCTAAGTTGAGATATTCTTTCCAGAAGAACTACCATATTTTTTTTTTTTTCTTTAGGAGTACAAGTATCACCTTGGTAGTGAGGGTCACAAAAACCAACTTAGCAGACTTGCCAGAAAGCATTCAGTTGTTCTCCGTAAAATACGTGTACAACAGAGACAAGAGCAGAGAGATATAGAAATTAAGTGGAAAGAGGAGCAAAGTGAAGAGTTCAAAAGTTCTGTCACCAGGTGTGTATGGGGCTTTACTCATTTTAGTATAGCATCTCCCTCGACAATTGACTGTTTTTTTTTTTTTTTTTTTTTCTCCATGTCAAAGCAGGCTAAGAAAGACATCAGGTAACTGAGCAGTGTAATGGTTAAAATCCTTGTTTGATGGAATCCTTTACCAGTGGCCTCGTAATATTATTTTATAGTTTGCTATACATTACTTTACTGTATTAAAATATGGAACACCAGCTTTATTATTATTATTATTATTACTTGTCAAGCTATTGTTGATTGAATATCAGGCTTTGTGTAGTACCGATGTCATTTGTTCCTATGCATATAAAAACTTTTCTTCCTTTAAAATAAGGAATATTTTTATTTTTGCTGCAGAGCTAGAATGGCTGTTGAATTTGTTACGGAAGTAGTAAACGACAAGTGGTGAGCTTGGGCAAGACGTCAAGCACTTCACCTCTTATTTTTTCTTCCAGGAAGTGAATGCTGACTTGCATGTGATGGATGTGAAAAAGAAATTTGTACTTAACAGGGAAAGGTACATTTATGGCTAAACCAGCTGTACAGTAGATTCACACACACTCTTTGCTTATCTTATAGGTGTCATGATTGTTTGCAGTCATCCCCGTGTACATAGGGTAGGTAATGGCCTGTGCAGTTATATGCCTTGAAGGGGTGGAAGATATCTAAGCCTTATCTGGGATTGTCTTAGCAATACCCAAGAATACACCAAAGCCATGTGAGTAGCTTCAGACCCCATGTTTTGTCCTCATGGGGTTGGGCCATGGCTCGGGTTTCCCCCAGCTAATATGGTAGCCAGGTGAAATAGTGTACTGTCCTGTATAATTTCTGTCCCCCCCCCACCCCCAGTATGACACCAGAGCCATCCTCCCCTTCCTGATCAGCAGAGGAAAGGGAAGAGTGCGAGTTAGTCCTTCTATCTCTGCCATGTAGGTACATATATATTCGAAAATAAAATTCTACTTATCATACAAACCCAATCACTTATAGGTAACAGTACTTTGTATAGTTGGGTAGATCTATGGCAACCATAAAAGTAATCTACCCCTGCTGTTGTTGTCTTACCTGGGTCTTCTTCAACTCCCATTTTCTGTATGTTACCTGTTACCAGAATTACCATATTTGTTTTGGAGCGGGGGGTTAATTGTTGGAGCAATTTGCCCAACCTCTACCCCAGCTGGAAGCTTGGGACTCATATACCCCTGAGACACTGGACATTGGATTGGTGCCGGCAGAAGCAGACAATGCCAAGTCGGAGTATTCCTTAGTAAATGTCCTTAGCACTCGTCTGAAAGTGTAATTGTTGTGAGAGGTGACCTTGCTCCACCTTCAGGTCGAGGCTATCCTTGGAACTGTCCCTGGTAAGAGCTAGGTAGTTAGGCTCTGGATCGAGTTGAGGCTCATATCTGTGGATCAGAGAACACACTCGTCCATCCAGTTTAATCGGCGCATGCTGCATCATCACTCAAAGGGACTATCATTGGAGAGACTAGGTAGAAGGCATACCCTTCTATGGTCGGCAGCTATGGAATTGTCTACCATGAACTCCTTCCGAATTGTCTTTTGATTTGACCAGTGGTCAGGGGCAGTGACTTATTTCACCACGTTAATGGGTTTATCAACCCTAGAATCTGGAGAAGTACATGAATCTCTTGCTGTCAGCAAATCATAATGCCTACTGGGCTTTGGAGAAAAGGGATGCTTGGTGTAACATTTTTCAAAACAACTTTGCTCACCGGTAGGTCTGTCGCTTCGTAACTCACTGTTGCTGGTCAGTGTCTCTCCTTCCACAGAGTTGTGTACAGGCGGCAGTGAAAATGTGGAGGATTGCTACACAGGACTCCCTGATTCAGCATGCAGTTTCCTTCAATGGCATTGGCCCTTTGAAGAAAGCTGCTGCTTTCGTTTGGCCATGGAGGATCTGGAGCATGGAAGGCCCTCGGGCCATTCTTAGACCCAGATCAGGGCAACCAGCTACTTATAGAAAGGAGCTTGTGCATGCACAGTCCTTACGAGCCACCCAGCCTGATTCTTCCAGGAATGAGGGAGGGAGAGGGAAATGCTTATGCTGGCAATCCTCTTCTCCTATTACCAGAATAGGGGGATGCTTGCCATGTCATTGGACAACCTGCAGAGACATGGGGTCAAACCTTAACTAGTGAGTGTCCTTTGGGATGGTTACTTACTAGGTAGAGGACAAATTAGAGAAGAATGCTCACAAATTTGTTTCAGATGAGCCTCTGGGCTTCTACAGTTGACTCTTGCTTGTGGCAAAGTCACCTGAGGCCTGGAGACCGATCATTGACCTCTTTATTCTGAACAAGTTTGTTCGACAAATAAAGTTCAGGATGGAAACCATACGTTCTTTGTTGAGTTTCATGAGAGAGGTAAACATGGTTTCAGTGGACCTGAAGGATGCATACTTTCAAGTATCCGTTCATCAGTTCTCTTTAGAGTACTGTACCCCCACTTCTCCCTCTACAGTACAATGTACCAGTTCAAAATTCTGTGTTTCAGACTGTGTACGAATCCTCAGGTGTTCACTTGGGTGTTAACTTGATAGCTGCTGGGGCCCACTCGCAAGAGGTACGTCTGTTAATGTATATCAACAGTTGGCTGATCCTGGCCTCCTCTATGAGGCAGTTGCTAACTGTTTAAGATCAACTTCTTGCATATTGTTATGATTTGTGGATTGGGATAAACTTGGAAAAGTCAGATTTCATACCCAAGCAGAGGTTCAAGTATTTGCGCATGCTGATAGACACTGCATCAAGGAGAGTCTTTCCATTAGACGATTGAATTGGCAAACTAAAGGAAGTAGAGTGACCGTTTCTGTTCAAGACAGAAATCCCAGCTCAGTGCTGGAAGATTCTTCTCAGGCACCTTTCCTCACTGAAGAAACTTGGACACCTCCACTAGAGATCTCTTCAGTGGTGTTTGAAAGATCACTGGTCAGCCACGATGGATCTGCCTTTCCTTCCTGTTCCAGTGGAGCAGGAGACTCAGGGCAATCTTATCTGGTGGCTAAGTGAGGAAAACCTCACAAGAGAAGTCCCACTGGACTCTAGATATGCAACTGTTGTTAGATAAGACAAAGGAGGTTTGGGGGGGTGGGGGCACCTGTGCACCTGAATGACCTGGTTGTATCAAGAATATGGTTAGGAGAAGAAATGCTTCTGCAAATCAATGTCCTGGAAATGCAAGTATTCCTAGAATTTTTGAGTAGGCCCTCACTAGCATTGATGAGCAACTCCACCATAGTGGCTTTCATCAACAAGCAATGGGGCACAGTCTCACACCCTCTCTGTGAACTGACAAAGCTTATGCACATATGGCCGGCTTTCCATGCCATAGAGTTTTCAGCCAGGTACATTCTGGGCAAGAGGAATGTCCTAGAAGACACACTCTGTCACCAGTCGCAGATTTTATCGTCAGAGTGATCCCTACATCCCTTTGTAGTATGGAGTCTTCTTGCCCCATCTGGCTTTTGTGATTACCTGTATGCTTATGCCTTTCCTTCGTTCAGCTTGATCCAATCGTTAGGGGCTTGCAGAAATCATTCCCTTTGCTCTCCTATGGGACAGGACATTGACGTTTCTAGGGAAGTAAAAGAACCAACCAGTTCAGTTCTAGGTGGATTTACAACCTTCCAATTAGTGAGTCTCTCTGTTTTAAAGGATGAAAGTTTTGTACATTATATGTGGTTGGAACAAATAGAATTTTAAAAGTAATTTTTATTTTTTCTTAGTTATAAAAACCCCGAGTCCTTTAAAGTTAAACTTCCTTCCTCAACCACCTCTCAGTCCAAAGTCAAAAGTGACTCTTCCAACGGCTGGAAGGGCAGGGTGTCTCATCCGCTCTTCCCACTAGTCATCAACGAATTAAACGGCCATTACAGCTCTGATGAAAACATATTCCCTATTTTAAAGAACTCAGGTTTGTATAGCTAGCTTATCATAATGTATACCCAAAATTTATAAAGCCAACTGTACTCTCTCTCTCTCTCTCTCTCTCTCTCTCTCTCTCTCTCTCTCTCTCTCTCTCTCTCTCTCTCTCTCTCTCTCTCTCTCTCTCTCTCTCTCTCTCTCTCTCTCTCTCTCTCTCTCTCTCTCTACCACACATCGAGATAATATTTGTAAACATGTACGATAGCGAGATTCCCTAATTTGAAATAAATTTTATGTAATTTTACTTGTTTGAAATTGTTTCAATAAATAGAATGATAGATCTTGAGGGATTAACAACTGGTGTTTTCAAACAGATTTTGCAATACTTGCAAGTTGGCATTCAAATGTCTTGGTGGAAATACTGGGGAAGGAATTGACCTGCACAATAGTAGTAAGCTACACCGGGTGAGTAATTTATGCAGTTTTCCTTTAGGAATATTTTGTTTGATCTTTTTCGTTCATGTAGATGGGGAAGACTGCAGGGATAAATGATGATAATTCTTGTCTCTGTCAAGTAGTCAGTGAGACCCTTGATGAAATATTGATAAGGAATTAATTTATATTTATTAAAAGTGAGAAGTTCAGTCGAATACAGTACTATACCCTGTGTACTGTAAAAGAAAAAGAAATACGGGTAGTATTGCAAGTTATATCCTTTGGAATATAGATGCTGAATTTTAAGCGGCTTAAAAGTATAATAATAAGGTATATTTTTATTTTTAGATGCAGAAGTGTTACCTTCATCCTCGATGCTCTATATGCCATGTTACTTTCCCTAGTCGGATGGTCTATGAATACCACATTGCATCTATCAGTCATTTGAGGGTAAGTACTTTTCAGTGTTTAGATATTATGCAGCTAAAATTCACTAGACTTATTTATTAACTTATTGCCAATGGTATCAGTACTGCATTTCTTGCAAGTAACCTCCTTCCCTAGGAAAAGGTACATTACTTAATTCAAAATGTCTTATTTTCTCACAGCTCATAGATCAGATGATAAAATTACCTACTTTTATAGTTGCCTCAGATCTGCCCAACTATACAAAGTACTGTTACCTATAAGTGATTGGGTTTGTATGATAAGTAGAATTTTATTTTCGAATATATATGTACCTACATGTGTACATATTTACAAACCATCATCCTTCAATTGAAGTACAGTGTGATTTCAGTATAGCTTATACTCGGCTGTTAGAATTTATAATGTCGTTAGTTACTGCCTGGTGCTGAGGGAGTCCTGCCCCCTCAACAATACACTGAATAGCGACTTTGAATTCAGCTGCAGAGTAGTATGGACATACTCTGCGCTTAACCCCTTCATTAAGAGGCCTCATTAGTTATATACGAGATTTGTCTCCATCGAATATACATGCATACTTACCCTATATATCCATGTTTATTTGTTTTGCTGCTGATTACAGAATAATTTTTTCAAAAGTTTATCATTTTCTATAGTATTTTACTCTAACAACCAAAATATTCTTTTTATTCATTGTGAAGCTATTAGTCATTTTTCAGAAATTTGTTTTATATAATTTTCTCTAAATACTGGTAAACAACTGATTTTGTGTAAAAAAAACTTTTATATTCATTTAAGTGATTTTGTTATTCTGTAATCATTCGACGATAAATAGCAGTTGAAAGATATAAAACTACTCATCGGTAATAATGAACTTTGCGTTATACAGAAATGTAATGAAAATATCCAATTGTTTCCTTTGCTACAAGAAGTATTCCATAATTTATGATTGTGGGGCTGAGACAGGGATGTGTGATGTCGCTCTGGTTGTTTAACTTGTATGTTGATGGAGTGGTGAGAGAGGTGAATGCTCGAGTGCTTGGACGAGGTTTGAAACTGTTAGACGAGAATGACCATGAATGGCAGGTAAATCAGTTGTTGTTTGCGGAGGATACTGTACTGGTTGCAGACGCGAAAGAGAAGTTTGGCCGATTAGTGACAGAATTTGGATGGGTGTGTGAGAGAAGGAAGTTGAGAGTTAATGTGGGTAAGAGTAAGGTTATGAGATTTACGAGAAGGGAATGGTGCGAGGTTGAATGTCATGTTGAATGGAGAGTTACTTGAGGAGGTGGATCAGTTTAAGTACTTGGGGTCTGTTGTTGCATCAAATGGTGGAGTGAAAGCAGATAAACATCAGAGAGTGAATGAAGGATGAAAAGCGTTGGGGGCAGTTAAGGGAGTAGTAAAAAATAGAGGGTTGGGCATGAATGTAAAGAGAGTTCTGTATGAGAAAGTGATTGTACCAACTGTGATGTATGGATCGGAGTTATGGGGAATGAAAGTGACGGAGAGACAGAAATTGAATGTGTTTGAGATGAAATGTCTAAGGAGTATGGCTGGTGTATCTCGAGTAGATAGGGTTAGTAACGAAGTAGTGAGGGTGAGAACGGGTGTAAGAAATGAGTTAGCAGCTAGAGTGGTTATGAATGTGTTGAGGTGGTTTGGCCATGTTGAGAGAATGGAAAATGGCTGTCTGTTGAAGAAGGTGATGAATGCAAGAGTTGATGGGAGAAATACAAGAGGAAGGCCAAGGTTTGGATGGATGGATGGAGTGAAGGAAGCTCTGGGTGATAGGAGTATAGATGTGAGAGAGGCAAGAGAGCGTACTAGAAATAGGAATGAATGGCCAGCGATTGTGACGCAGTTCCGGTAGGCCCTGCTGCTTCTCCGGTCCCTTGAAAGACCGCGGAGGTAGGAGCAGTAGGGGAATCAGCATTATGAAGCTTCATCTGTGGTGGATAATGTGGGAGGGTGGGCTGTGGCACCCCTAGCAGTACCAGCCGAACTCGGTTGAGCCCTTGTCAGGCTGGGAGGAATGTAGAGAGTAGAGGTCCTCTTTTGTTTCATTTGTTTGATGTCGGCTACCCCCCAAAATTGGGGGAAGTGCCTTGGTATATGTATGTATGCTTATAAGATGTATGATGAGCAAAAAAATTATCTACTGATTACAAAAGAAATATATTTCTGGCCCCGAGAAAAAGAGAAACATAATATAAATTTAGTTCATGAAAACAAAAGGTTCATTTATTCTTCTGTCATTCCTCCTTGTGTGTGACTGACACTATGAACTGGATTATTCTGTTTTCGGGTATTTCACAAGCTTGGAAAAAGGGAATGCATATATAAGAACATGAAAAATACTGCATAAAATGTCAATAAATGGAAATAATGATAGTAGACTAACTTTTACTCATGAAAACAATGAACAATACTAATTTGAAATGTATATCTAAGACATGAAAATAATATTTTGTAGAAATTATAGTTGAGAAAAAATAGGAATAATATATGAAAAAACAAATCTTGCCATGTCATCATGTTTACAGTGATCAGGGTTACAAATATGATAAATATGATCACTAATAAGTGATATGATATTAAAGAAATTGTGAAATGCAATTAAATAATGTAAGAAATTGGAAATTTATAAAAAATAAGGTGAAAATATGTATGGATTGAGACATTTTCAGGTAATTATTTATAGTATTGAGATTATTTAGTGTGATTTTAGGTAGTGTGTGACTAAACAGAGCTTTCAACAACTTGCATTGCTGGCTTTCTGGTTGAGAGGCAGAAGGGGAGAACTGATGACAATGCTTTCTGTATTATTTGAACACATGCAGTATGCCAACATAGAAATACATTGAAATATACCTTACATAACCCTGAATAAGGACTAGAATTGCAAGTGTTTCAGTTGGTGGTGGGGCGAGATGAGAAGATCCTTAGGTCTCTTAAGCTGGGTGGTGGGGGGGTTTGAGTAATGCTTCAGGTAGGGAATTTTGCCATTGGCTAGAGAGGGTGCCGAGATTCTACATAACATAAAAAGACTAAAATAGGTCTTACACAATCAGAAAAAAAAGCTAGAATCCCAAAGACTGTTAGTTGGCTGAAGAAAGGAGGAAGAGGGGCTAGTATCAGGGAAGGGAGGAGATTTTTTAGTGAAATTTCCTGAGTGTAAACTTTGTTATATAAGACTACTGTATGTCCTGTACTCTAGTAGGATGTACGAATAATTTCAACTTCCATATTTAGATCACTTACCCGGGACTTCGTCGTCTATCAACCGGCATGTTTTGACGTCATCGTAGCGAAGGGGCTAACAAATGTTTGCTGTTATTAATCTTTCTTTTTCTTTATCCTGAGTGTTTCTGTGCGATTGTGATGGACCCGCCACGTGGTCCTGCCATGGTTTGGCTGGTAACAGTTATAGCCACTTTATACTTTTCCAGAAGGTGGACCTCCATCAGGCCATTCCTCACACAATTGGGAGGTTAAGTGCTTCAGGTAATGTTCCCCTTCATCGCAGACCCTCAAAAAGGAAACAGAAATTCCCAGAGTCCTAGTGAGGAGACTCCCTTCCTGCCAACGGATGCATTCAGAAGCCAGAGAGTAAAGGAGAATCAGTATCACCGAGCATTCTTCAATTTTTTATAGAGGCCTTGCTTCCCCGAGGTTGAAAAGCTCAAGTACTGTTGGTTGCAGGTCTTCTCCTTTCTTGTCATCCAAGCCTCATACAATGGCAAAGAATACTTCAACAACTAAGAGGGAAATTACTCCCATTGCTTCGATGTCATCGGATTATTGTCTGGGTTTGGTCTAAGTCCCCACTAGAGGAAGAATCTAGACTCACATTTGATCTATCAGCGCTGTATTCTGGACCAGCACCATGGCGTAGAACTGGGAAACAAAAAATTAACTTTGGTGAAGGCTTTGGGTCTAATCCTAGAGTTCAACGACCATGGGAAGGCAACAGGGGCACTATGGTCAATTTCTTTTAGCGATGCAGATTTGCACCGACTCATAGCGGTGCCCTTTTAGCTCGGAAAAGTTTCCTGATCGCTGATTGGTTGGACGAGATAATTCTAACCAATCAGCGATCTGGAAAATTTTTCGAGCTAAAAGGGCACCGCTGCGAGTCGGTGCAAATCTGCATCGCTAAAAGAAATGGACTATAGTCGAGGGTTGCAAGACTTCCATTGACCGTAGCTTCAGTGCCCCTTAAAGTTTGAGACCTGCCCTTGATCTACCCTGGTCGGAGGTTGCTTGTGAGGCCCTGGAAAACTGTAGGTTCTATAATCACTGGTCCAAGGAACTCTCTACGCTTGGGTAAAATCATGCCTTCCAACTTTGTCACATCAAAGAAAGTTTTATGACCCCGAGGCCGCAAGCCCTTTGTCCTTACCGATAGATGCTGCAATAACTTTGACAAAAAGGCCTGTTTTCGGAAGACTTGGTGCAGGTGAAACAGTTTTTTCAGTATCTGAATGTGTATCTCCATAGAAGCCATAGCAATGGTAGTCTCCATGCAACCTACTTTGCTTCTCAACATGTGACTTCACCTGATGATCAAAAGAGAGTCATTACTTTTGTGCAGTCAGGAGTGAAGGTGGTTACTTACCTCGCTTGTCAGTCAGCTAACCAGTGGGCCAACCGGGTTCTTAAGCATAGGGATGCTATGATTGCAAAATTCATGAGACAAATTTGCCAGAGAGGGTTTAGCTCTTCAGAATTACTCTGCTAGTCAGGGGTCTTGAACTCTTCCCAGCCTTGGGAGTCTGCAAGTCCGTGCAAAGTTGGAGAAAGACCACCCAGGATTCCCTGGGATTTTGCATTCAAGAGCACAGGGACCTCAAAAATTACATCCAGAACTTCAGTGATAACCTCAAAAACTATATCCAGAACTTCATTGATGACCTTAAAAAGTGTATCCAGAACTTCAGTGCCGACCTCAAAAACTACATCCAGAACTTCAGTCATGACCCCTCAGAAATCGGCCCTTAAAAAGTCCCTAGCCCCATCAAGAATCAGACCCTCTTCTTTAACCCGTCCACTTCTCGCAGAAGCGATGACTCTGTCCCTTCCTTTTGTCCCCGTACAGGACAGAGTCGATAATCCCCTTCTGAAGCTGCCACGAGTTTGAGGATACTTTTTGACCCATTGGGCAAAGGGGCAGTTGCACAGAGCTTAGGAGTGGCTGGTGAAGGTTCTTTGTTCCGGTTACCATCTATCTTTCATTGGCTCTCAGCCTCGCCTATCTGGCTCTTCCTTTACGAGGGGGAAGATAAGACTCGTCACCTAAGGACGAGGTTTTGTATGCGTAGGAAAAAATTGCAAAAAATTTTAGAAGTAAATTGTATTTTTCCTAACTATACAAATCTGAGTCCTTTAAGTTTTACTTCCCTCCTCATCCATCCCTCAAGTCCTAGGAGAAGGTCCTGTAGTGTGAGGTGGTGAGGAAGTGGGACTTCTCGCCACCCACCAGTAACTACTGACAGCTCAGTATAAAGTTTAACAGCTGCATTCCAGGTACTCTTAAATCATGGGCCTTTTAAAGCAGTCAAGATTTTATAGTTAGAAAAAGTACACATTTTTAAGTTTTATATTTTCCGTATACTTAATCCTATCCTTTATTCTAGCAATAGAACTAAAATCTCGTATTAATTGACATCCTTCATGATGAACATATTTTTAGGTTCTTGATGTAATAATATTTTCAAAAATACTGAATAGATCACATTAAAAATTTTATCTGTTAAAGGATTTGTTTTTAGCTTTATAATCCGCTGTTTATTCTATGCGCAGATTTTTAGTGCGAGTGCCTTGACAAAGTTAGTGACTGATTTGAAAATCCCAGATCAAGAAATTTGCTTACCTTTCAACTTATGCGTTGAGTTGACACTTCAGTGTTAACTTCAACAGTTTTAATATTTTTGTTTTATTTTCATGTCAGGTACGAACAGCAACTATTGAAAGGACGGGTGGTCATGATCCAACAGATGAACAGGAACAAGAGGAGGAAGAGGATGAACTCGATTTGGCTAATTTCTTGACATTAGATTCTGTAGGAGAAGATGGTAAGTGTTTTAATTTTTGGTCATTGGAACCAAGTGTTTTTTCCAGCAACTTTTAATGTTTTGAATAATGTAGTGGTGTTGGCATGTACAGCCATAATTATCAGAAATGTGGGTCCCCAATTTTATTTTGCTTGAAGCAGATTTATGCTAATGTATTTTTAAACAGCTATGTAAAATGTTATGAAAGTTTACTAAAATGTTACTGTGGATAAAACCATTTAAATCAAGATGAAAATCTTCATTTAAAGAAGTATTAAAAGGTAACTTCAAATGACCTTAAATAACAAGGATCTTTTAGTTTAGAGGGAAGACTTAATCCAGTTTTATTTACAGTACTGTATGCATATTTTGTAATAGTAACCCTTTTTTCTGCACTTTAATTTGTACAACTTCAAAAATTCAAACTTGCAGCAAATGTTTTTATGTTGAACAGGTGGATGTTAAGTCTCTTTTTATAGTTTATATATGAAAGATGTTTTAATTTTGTTATTGTCCCTAAAGTATTTTATTTTAGTCGTTCATTACTTCTCGTATTGCTTATTCATTTCCTTATATCCATTTCTCACTGGGCTATTTTTCCCAGATAAGCCTTATAGCATCCTGCTTTTCCAATTAGGGTTTTAGCTTAGCTAGTAATATGAAAAATAGGTTCAAGTGAAGTGCAGAATAGAGCAAATAAAGGGGTAGCAATATTGCCCTAATTTGGCTACCCAAGCACCCCAGTCTAACATTATGATATACCCTGCCTACCCTATAAATTTAAAAAGCGAATTAATAAAACCTATTAAATCCAAAATTTAAAAACCAAATAGCACTCCAATTTAGGTCAAACAAAATCTTATTTTACTTAATATGCACACAAATATGGCACTTTGCCAAGATAAATGTCTCACCTGGAACTCATCAATGAACCTGAATTGCAACAAAGATTTACTATTTTATCATCACATTCAAGTAATCTTCTGATACTTCTTAAGTACCTGTATGTATTTTTAGTTTGTTCCAACACGAATACTTACCTCGAACTACTTTCTTAGGAGTTACTGGTAATCTCCTCTCTACCGACCAGTTTTTTGCGTAGATTACCCCCCACCCCCGCTTTCTAAGGAGGCCTACCCCCGGCATTAAAGAATGTGCCCCGAGGGTAGGCTTATCGTAGGTCGCTACCCGGCTGGGTCAGCTCATCAGTAAGTTCTCTGGTCGCGACGTGTGAACACCTCGCTCTCGTTCTCTATCGATCCTTTGTGTGCGTTCTAGTGCCCCACGTGTTCCCCGCGTGGTAACTTGCGTTTTTCAAGTGTACTTTTCCCGGGTGTTCCTGTGCGTTCACCTTCCACCCGTGTGCTTACCCAGTGTTTTCATTGATTCCCTTCGTGCTTGTGTCGTGCGTTGTGTGCATTATGGAGCAAATCCGCCGTTGTCCGCGGCCCAGAGCCGGTAAATCGTGTGGAGCGTTCCTCTCCAAGCCTGAAGTGGATCCTCACTCCCTTTGCTCCTCCTGTAGGGGAAGGGTTTGTTCGTCAGCAGATACGTGCCCCGAGTGTGTAGACTGGAGCGATATCCAGTGGGTACGGTACGGTACCAAAAAGAGGAAATCTGCGAAACGTTCCCCCAGGAAAGCTAGTGTTACTTCGCCGCTACCATCACCCAGTGAGCGGTCCGACGGGGCCTCGGTTTCGCCGTCCCCTACACAGAGTAGGGGACGAGGTAAGTCTGGTGTAGAAAATGAACAAGGCGTCCTTTCCCAGGAGCCCAGTGTAAGTGCAGTGCCGATTGCGGGCCCTTCTAGGGCTAGTGAAGGACCCAGTAGTGCGTCCGGAGAGTCGGCCCTTGTGCTCGGGGGGCACGCTTCCTCCGATGACCCCTTGTGGGGCAGTAACGCGGTGTCGATATCTCCGCCGCCCTCGTGGGCCTGTGGTTCTGGATTGTCGTTAGGCGGAGACAACCAAAAGAAAGTTCGACCTTCGGGTAACGATGCCTTCGGTTGGAGGCTCCCGAAGACGCCGGGTAAGTCACCCCTAAGGATGGATGTGGCCCTGGACCCCTGGCTCCCTGGCATGGAACGTTTTGAGTCGTTCCCGGCCCCCCTCACGGAAGTCCCCGAAGACTTCCTCCAGCCCTCGACCTCTGGCGTTCAACGCCCGAAGAAGTCCCCCGCAGTCCCCGCTACCAGCCGACATGCGATAAACACAGTGTCGTCGGATTCATCGGATTCATCGGACGTTTATTCCTCGTCAGAGGAAGAAGTCAGGGTAAAACGCCGTCGTCGGAGGGAGCGGTCCAGGAGCGAATGTTCCCGTTCGAGGTCACGTTCCCGGTATAGCAGCAAGCGCTCCCGCTCCCCAGGGCGTAAGTATAGGAGGAGTAGATCTCCCGATGGCGCCTGGATCTACGTATCTCGGGACTCAAAGGTGCTTTGTTCCCCGGACCGCCGGTCCAGAGAGCGGTCGCCAAGGTTGCCGTCCTCTAAGCACAACCTTGACCCGCGCGACCTAGCTCGCAGGAAAGACCTCTCTAGAAGGCATAAGTCCTCGAAGCCTCCGGTTCATCCCGCCCAGCGGGGGGAAATGCGCTTCTCGTCAGGCGGCCTGGCCGAACCAGCCCAGCTGGTGCGGCCTTCAGGTCGGAAGGAACGGTTCCCGCTGTCGGGTCAGCCCACGGGAACCGCGTCCTCGGCACCCAGAGCCCTAGGGCGAACGAGAGTCCCCGCTGAACCAGCGATACCTGCGTTAACCCAGGCCCCTGGTGCGGACATACCCGCGGATGAGATCCAGTACCTCGGCAGGACGACGCCCCTGGCACCAAGAGCTAGACGTCCAGTCGGCGTGCCCGGTAACCCAGCTCCCCGGCCCCAAGCCGAGACCTCGGCTGACGGAGGGGAGGGTTCACCAACGGAGGACTCCGCCTATAGGAGAGTGGTTGGCCTTATCAGAAGGCACCACAAAATAGAGGAACCTACGGCTACGGACGAGGATTACTGAAGGTCGAGCCTATTGAGGATCATGCAGACTCCCTCCCAACCTAAGACGTCCCTAGCCCGAGATCTAGTCCTAGGGCAGGTGTATGTCGACAAGGTAGTGGCCAGCAATGCCGAGGCCCCCAAAACCCAGAGTTCCTCGAAATTGCTCCAGGGCCTCAGAACCCAAGGCAAGGTTTATGTGCCAGCGGGACGACGCCCAGGCCCCTGTAAGGTGGAGTCGGCCGTCGACATCCTGAGTCAGGGCGTCTCAGACGATAGAGCCTCTTCGGCCCCGGTCTGTTTCTCGCCAGCAGAAGCCTCCATGATGGAGGAAATGTCGAGGGTCTTGGTGAACGTCTCCTCTTGGCTGGACTGGTGGGCTTCCACTTTGGTAGGGGTACAAGCCTCCTTCGACCCCGCGGACCCTGACCAGCAAGGCCTCCTGAGAGACCTCATTACCACCGGGGGTAAAACCCTTAAGTTTTTGACGTATCAGTCGCTCGCACTGACGGCTAACTGGGTGCTCAGTAAGAGAGAGACTGTACTGGCGAAGGTGTCTCGGAAGGTACCAGACAGGGAGGCGCGGGCCATTCGGAGCTTACCCTTGTGGGGAGAGTCTTTGTTTCCCCTGAAGGAACTAGAGGCCATCATGGAGAAGGTCTCGAAGAAGAAGGAGGCTAACATCCCCAGACCTACGGCTTCTAGGAGACCGCCCTACAAGAGATCCGTCTCGGATAGTGCCGCGACGCCCCAAGCCTCTACCAGCACTACGAGGAGAGAGGCCCCCTCTTCCTGCTGGGCCGCAACGCCTCAGCCCTCCCGCAGGGGAGCTCCAGCGCCCTCAAGCTCCTTCAGGTCGGGTTACTCCGCCTCTAGGAGAGGCAGATCAGGCCGCTCCTCCAGAAGAAGATAGAGTGGGAGGCCCCCTATCCCCGCCCAAGCCTCGGGTTGGGGGATGCCTCAGACGTCATTGGCAAGCATGGAAGGCTCAAGGAGCAGAGCCTTGGACTGTGTCCGTACTCAAGGAGAGCTACAGACTTCCGTTCTTAACGGAACCACCCCCTCTTATTCCGGCCAGCCGGACGGAATGGCTAGCTCCCAAAGACCCGTTAATGAGGACCGCCCTTCAAGAGGAGGTATCCTCCATGTTAGAGAAGGGCGCCATGGAAGAAGTTCTTATCCCAGGGCCAGGTTTCTAC
Organism: Palaemon carinicauda; assembly: GCF_036898095.1. Lineage (NCBI taxonomy): Eukaryota > Metazoa > Arthropoda > Malacostraca > Decapoda > Palaemonidae > Palaemon > Palaemon carinicauda. The sequence continues at coordinate 22,640,776 of NC_090738.1, read as the reverse complement.
AGTCGCCTGTTCCTGGTAGAGAAAGTGACCGGGGGGTGGAGACCAGTTATAGATCTGTCAGCTCTCAACAAGTTCGTCAAGAAGACGGACTTCAAAATGGACACTCCGAAGTCAGTCCTGCTGTCCTTGAGGGAGAAAGATTATTTGATGACCATAGACCTCAAGGATGCATACTTCCAAATTCCGGTCCACCCCTCGAGTCGAAAGTTCCTCCGGGTGAAATGGGGTTCCCAGATCCTGCAATTCAGGACCCTTTGCTTCGGTCTGTCAACAGCGCCCCAGATGTTCACGAGAGTCTTCACGACTGTCTCAGTGTGGGCTCACGAACGAGGCATTCGCCTCGTCAGATACCTGGACGACTGGTTACTTCTTTCCGCCTCAAAGGTCCTCTTGGAGGAACAAGGGAGAAGTCTCCTCCAGTTTTGCAAGGATCTGGGGATCGTAATCAACCCGAAGGAGTCAAATCTATCCCCATCCACCAGAATGAACTACTTGGGGATGACATTAGGCACCATTCGGGGAAAAGCATTCCCTTCGGAGGACAGGATAAGAAACCTCAGGCACATCATTCAGCCGTTCCTGTCAGAGCACCCCAGGAGAGCGAAAGACAGGCAGAGGCTGATAGGTCACCTGGTCTCATTGGAGAAACTAGTTCCCCAAGGGAGGGTAAGGCTCAGATCCATACAATGGAACCTGAAGAACCTCTGGTGCCAGCTGGACTCGCAACAGGTGCTAATCCCAGTCCTACCAAACACGAGACCCTCCCTGGAATGGTGGCATTGCCGGTCGAACTCACTCAAGGGGATGCCCTTCGGGACCGGCCCACCCGAGTTACTACTGTTCACAGACGCCTCCAACCAGGGATGGGGAGCCCATCTCCTCGACGAAACGGCACGAGGGACCTGGTTGGAAGGGGAGAGGGAACTCCACATCAATGTCCTGGAGTTGAAAGCAGTCCAGAAGGCTTGCCTACACTTCGTAAGTCTACTAAAGGGAAACACCGTGGCGTTGACGTGCGACAACGCCACGGTAGTGGCATACATAAGGAAACAGGGAGGCTTGAAATCGAAGGAGTTGTGCGATCTCACCATAGAGATTCTAGATTGGGCAGAAGAAAATCAAGTGGTGATGTTAGCAAGGTTCATTCCCGGGAAGAGAAACGTTCTGGCCGACGGCCTCAGCAGAATGGGCCAGATAGTAGGGACAGAATGGTCCCTTCTCCCAGAAGTAGCCAAGCTCATCATCCAACGCTGGGGTTCCCCGGTGATGGACCTCTTTGCAACAAAACTCAACACCCAACTCCCAGCCTATTGCTCCCCTGTACCAGACCCGAAAGCAGCCTTAGAAGACGCCTTTCAGCACAAGTGGGACAATCTGGATGTGTACGCTTTTCCCCCTTTCACGTTGATAAGACAAGTGCTCAACAGAGTAAGGACAGCCTGAAACCTAAAGATGACTTTGGTAGCGCCCTGGTGGCCGGAGAGAGAGTGGTTCGCGGACCTAAAAGACCTATCGAGTCAACCGCCGTGGCCTCTGCCCGTCAGGTCAGACCTTCTGCATCAGCCTCATTTTCTCAGGCTCCACGACAACCCACTCTCCCTACGTCTTCACGCCTGGAGACTATCGAGCGGCTCCTGAAGAAAGAAGGATATTCTTCCTCCACGGCTAAGAGAATGTCTCTATACCTAAGAAAGTCGTCAGCCGCGGTCTACCAGGCAAAATGGGCCTCCTTCACGAAGTCGTGCTCTGAGAGGCACATTAGACCTCTTAAGGCCTCTGTCCCAGACATAGCAGATTTTCTGGTATTTCTTAGGCACAAGGTGGGAATGTCAATTCCAGCCATAAAAGGAGTTCGGGCCGCCTTAGGCCAAGTCTTCCTACCGAGTGAAGGACAAACCGTGGTTCAATGATGATTGTAGACGTGTTTTTTTGGAGAAGCAGGAGGCCTATCAACTTTGGAAGGGTAACAGATCAGATTTGACCTGGAACAACTATACTCAGCTTCGAGCTTTTGCTCAGAGAGTTTATGCCTCAACTGAAAAGGAGTACAATTTAACCATAAAAGAAACACTTTCTGGTACAACTCAGGAACATAAATGGTGGTCTACCCTTAAATCTGCACTCTTTGGTGTAGATGCAACAGTTCCTCCTTTACTTAAACCAGATGGCTCAGTCACTCACTGTCCAAAGGAAAAGGCAACCCTTTTGGCTGATGTTTTTGACAGTAAACAGAGTAATGAAAAACTTGAACTTCCTCATTCCTGTTTTCCTGAGGCTAAACTAACAAGTTTAGCTTTTCGATCTCGTGAGATTAAAGCTCTGTTGATGGACCTTGATGCTTATGGAGGTGTAGACCCAAATGGTATTTTTCCTTTGTTTTTTATAAAGACAGCAGATTTCTTAGCTCCAAAGTTATCTGTTATTTTGCGCAAGTTAGCAAGAAGAGGAGCTTTTAGCACTAGTTGGAGAATTGGTAATGTTACTCCTCTATGTAAATGTGTTTGTGGTAGCTCAAGTCCCACTGATTACCGCCCAATTTCCATAACTCCCATATTATCTAAAGTTTTTGAACGTCTTCTGGCAAAACGTCTTAATAGGTTTGCTGAAGGTAATCATCTACTCCCTAGTTTGCAATTTGGTTTTCGTAAAGGCCTTGGAGCATGTGATGCCCTTCTTACAATCTCCAATGCTGTACAGAAATCCCTTGATTGTGGTCGGGAAGTTCGTATGATTGGCCTTGATTTTAGTGCTGCCTTTGACCGTGTTAATCATGAGGCCCTTGTTTTCAAACTGAAACAGTTGGGAGTGGGTGGGTCGTTTCTTAGCATTATTATTGATTTTTTAAGTAATAGATCTCAAAGAGTTGTTGTTGATGGGCACCATAGTGATTATAGGAATGTGATATCCGGTGTTCCACAGGGTAGTGTTCTTGGCCCATTACTTTTCATACTATATACACATGACATGTGGTTTGGCCTAGAAAACAAGCTTGTTGCATATGCAGATGATGCTACTCTCTTTGCATCAATTCCATCCCCTGAATGTAGATCTAGGGTTGGTGAATCCCTTAATAGAGATTTAGCTAGAATTAGTGCATGGTGCAAATTATGGGGTATGAAGTTGAATCCTAACAAAACTCAAAGTATGATTGTAAGTAGGTCAAGGACGGTGGTTCCTCAACATCTGGATCTCAGTATTGATAATGTTTCTTTAAATATGTATGACTCTTTCAAAATTTTAGGTGTGATTCTCGACAGTAAATTTACTTTTGAGAAACATATAAGGTCTGTGTCTTCTTCAATTTCACAAAAAATAGGCTTATTGAGAAAGTCTTTCAAGATTTTCGGTGATCTATCTATTCTGAAGAAGTGTTTTAATTCTTTCATTCTACCTTGTTTTGAGTATTGTTCTCCTGTCTGGTCTTCAGCTGCTGATTCTCATCTTAATTTGTTGGACAGAAACTTACGGTTTATTAAATTTCTTATTCCTGATCTAGATATTAATCTCTGGCACCGTCGTTCAATTAGTTCATTATGTATGTTGCATAAGATTTTTCACAACTCTGACCATCCTTTACATTCAGATCTCCCTGGACAATTCTATCCTGTTCGTAATACTAGGCAGGCAGTTAATTCTAATAGCCAGGCCTTCTCCATCACGAGGCTCAACACTACGCAGTACTCTAGAAGTTTTATTCCATCTGTGACCAAGATGTGGAATGATCTTCCTAATCGGGTGGTTGAATCAGTAGAACTTCAAAAGTTCAAAGTTGGAGCAAATGCTTTTTTGTTGACCAGGCGGACATAGTCTTTTTATAGTTTATTTATGACATATTTGTTTTTGATGTTGTTGATAGTTTATTATATGACATGTCTGTTTTGACGTTGTTTCTTATTTTAGAATGATTTATTGTTAATTTGTTCTCTTCATTTATTTATTTCCTTATTTCCTTTCCTCACTGGGCTATTTTTCCCTGTTGGAGCCCCTGGGCTTATAGCATCTTGCTTTTCCAACTAGGGTTGTAGCTTGGATAGTAATAATAATAATAATAATAATGAAGGGCATCGACCTGGGGGCCTCGAGACACATAGCGATGCTTGTCAAGAGTTTCGAAGAGTCCTGCCCCCCACAGGCGAGTAGGGTGCCCCAGTGGGACTTAGCCAAGGTCCTGAAGATGCTGTGTCGTCCCCCCTTTGGACCCTTGAAGGATATCGTAGACAGAGATCTCACCCTCAAGGCCGTCTTCTTGCTGGCCTTGGCGTCCGCTAAGAGAGTGGGAGAGATCCATGGTCTGTCATACGACGTTTCTCATTCGAAGGGGTGGAAAGAAGTATCCTTCAAGTTCGTGCCTTCTTTTGTGGCCAAGACTCAGAACCCAGCAGTCTGGGATCCAAAGTTCGAGGGTTTCTCAATTCCTGCCATCCCTAAGACAGGTAATGCAGAAGATTTAAAATTATGCCCTGTACGAACAATTAGAAAATACCTGGAAAGAACAGCTCATCTCCGCCCAGGCATCAAGAGCCTCTTCGTTTCCACAGGTATTAATAAGAAACAAGTTTCCAAGAACACCATTTCCTTCTGGTTGAGACAAGTTATTGCCAGAGCCTACAAGGAAGATGGCATAGCAGTGCCAGGCACCCCCCGGCCTCATGACATCAGGGGCCTGAGCACCTCCTTAGCCTTTGAGAAAAACATGGCAGTGGGGCAGATCCTGCGAGCAGGTACTTGGTCGAACCAGTCAACCTTTACTGCCCATTACCTCAAGGACTACTCGAGGAAGTCCTTAGACGGGTTCTCCATTGGAACAGTCATCTCCGCCCTCCAAGCGGTGTAACGGTAAAAACCCCAGGCGCGATCAAGGCTAGCAACCGGTAGGCACAAGTGCGGTTTCCTACCTCCTACCCAGTTGCTTCCTTGCCTCTTCGGGGAGTACCGACTGATACCATAGGATAACACATTCTTCATGACTACGCTACTGGAAGGAACGTCAGAAGAAGTTTTTCAAAGGGTGAGTACTTAGACACTAACGTGAACTTTTGTGTAGTTACCCTCGCATCCGCTTTCTAGTAGGTCCCGTTATCCCTGGGCCTCTTGGCCTCCACGTCCCGGGTCAGGGAGACAGAATAACACTCCCGCCGCCTAAAGTGTAAGTCTCCTAAGAAAGTAGTTCGAGGTAAGTATTCGTGTTGGAACAAATCAAAAATTTTAAGTAATTTTTATTTTTCCTAACATACTTACCGAGAACTACTTTCGGGTAATGGCCCTCCCTTCCTTCCCCGAGTGCCTCTCTTCCCTTGCTAGCATTGTGCTAATCCAATAGAACTTACTGATGAGCTGACCCAGCCGGGCAGCGACCTACGATAAGCCTACCCTCGGGGCACATTCTTTAATGCCGGGGGTAGGCCTCCTTAGAAAGCGGGGTGGGGGGTAATCTACGCAAAACTCTGGTCGGTAGAGAGGAGATTACCAGTAACTCCTAAGAAAGTAGTTCTCGGTAAGTATGTTAGGAAAAATAAAAATTACTTAAAATTTTTGATATTTAAATGCAGTGACTATCTCAATAAATCTAAAGATAAATGAGAACCCACTTTATGTGCTACAGTACTGCATTAGCTTATGCTGTCCATACCCCATCGACACACTTTCTCAAGATAATGTGGTTTTCAAGAATCAATGTAATTTTTTGTAAAGGGACCCCTTTTTTTATTTTATAGCACTCAAAAATTCAAATTCCACTCAACTGTCTCCTTTTAACATTGATATAGTAGCCAACAGTGATGTGTAAACCGTGTACATTGCTATACATACACACACTAAAATTTGACAACACACTTTCTTTTAAAAGATATGAACTAATGTTAATGGGAGAAGTTCCAAACAAGGGCAAATTGTAATGTATAATTGTACCTTAAAACTTAACCCACCCTAGTAAAATAAATTTGATAAGCTTTGGTGCTGTTAACACCATTGAAAACTCCACACGAGCATAATCTTGCACATAAAAACACCTCATGAGCATAATATTACAAATGAAAATACCACATGAGCCTAATGTTACACATGAAACCACCACATGAGCTTAATCTTACACATGAAAACACCATGAGCATAATCCTACACAGGAAAATACCACACAAGCATGATCTTACGCATAGAAAACACCACATGATCATAATTCTACACATAAAAATACCACACAAGCATAATCTTACACATGAAAACCACACAAGCATAATCTTGCATATGAAAACACCACACGAGCATAATCTTATACATGAAATCACCACATAAGCATAATCTTATACATGAAAACACTACATGAGCATAATCTTATACATGAAAACACTACACGAGCATAATCTTACTCATGAAAATACCACACGAGCATAATCTTACGCATGAAAACACACGAGCATAATCTTATACATGAAATCACCACACAAGCATAATCTTATACATGAAAACACTACACGAGCATAATCTTACTCATGAAAACACCACACGAGCATAATCTTACTCGTAAAAACACCACACGAGCATAATCTTATACATGAAATCACCACACAAGCATAATCTTATACATGAAAACACTACACGAGCATAATCTTACTCATGAAAAGACCACACGAGCATAATCTTACGCATGAAAACACACTAGCATAATCTTATACATGAAATCACCACACAATCATAATCTTATACATGAAAACACCACACGAGCATAATCTTACTCGTAAAAACACCACACGAGCATAATCTTACGCATGAAAACACCACACGAGCATAATCTTACACATGAAAACACCACATGAGCATAACCTTACACATGAAAACACCACACGAGTTTAATCTACACATGAAGACACCACACAAGCATAATCTTACGCATGAAAACACCACACAAGCATAATCTTACACATGAAAACACCACATGAGCATAATCTTACACATGAAAACACCACACGAGCATAATCTTACACATGAAAACACCACATGAGCATAACCTTACACATGAAAACACCACACGAGTTTAATCTACACATGAAGACACCACACAAGCATAATCTTACGCATGAAAACACCACACAAGCATAATCTTACACATGAAAACACCACACAAGCATAATCTTACACATGAAAACACCACCCAAGCATAATCTTACACATGAAAACACCACATGAGCATAACCTTACACATGAAAACACCACACGAGTTTAATCTACACATGAAGACACCACATGTGCTTAATCTCACACATGAAAACACCACATGAGCATAACCTTACACATGATAACACCACGCAAGCCTAATCTTGCAGATGAAAACACTGCACGAGTTTAATCTTACACATGAAAACACGACACGAGCATAATCTTGCACGTGAAAACACCACACGAGCTTGATATTACACATGAAAACACCACACTAAAATAATGTTACACATGAAAACACCACACGAGCTTAATCTTACACATGAAAACACTGCGCGAGCATAATCTTACACTTGAAAACACCCCACGAGTATATTCTTACACATGAAAACACCACACAAGTATGAGCTAAATCTTACACATGAAAACATCACACGAGCATAATCTTGAATCTTACACATGAAAACACCACATGAGAGTAATCTTACACTTGGAAACACCACACGAGCATAATCTTATACATGAAAACACCCAATGAGCATAATCTTACACATGAAAACACCACACGAGCGTAAACTTAATCTTAACCCATGAAAATACCTAATGACCATACACACAATCTTACACATGAAAACACCACACGAGCATAATCTTACACATGAAATCACCACACGAGCATAATCTTACGCATGAAAACGCCACACAAGCTTAATCTTGCACATGAAAACACTGCACGAGCATACTCTTACACATGAAATCACCACACGAGCATAATCTTACACGTGAAAACACTGCACGAGCATAATCTTACACGTGAAAACACTGCACGAGCATAATCTTACACGTGAAAACACCACATGAGCTTAATCTTACACATGATAACATCACACGAGCTTATTCTTAAACATGAAAACACTGCACGAGCATAATCTTACACATGAAAACACCGCATGAGCTTAATCTTACACATGAAAATACCACACAAGTATAAGCTTAATCTTACACATGGAAACACAACTTGAGCCTAATCATCCAACACGGAGTACTTACTTCAAACTACTTTCTTAGGAGTATCTGGGATCTCCTCCCTAACCGACCAAGAATTTTGCGAAGTTCCCTGTATCTCCGTTTTCCCTTGTCGGGTCCCTCCGTGGCAAATGGATACATGCCCTGTGGCGACCTGGGGTCAGCGCTACTAGGTCTGTGTCGCCAGTAAGCATCTGGTCGCGGTGTAGATAACATCTCGCCGCTCTCTCTCACATCCCGTCCGACCCACCATTGTGTTCCCTTTGTGCTTTCCCATTCACTTCCTTTCCTTGTGTTGCTTGTGTACAGTATTCCCGTATGGAATCCCAACGTCGTTGTCCCGGGCCCAAGGCCGGTAAGTCATGCTGGGCATGGCTTTCTGCGCCCTTGCCCAGTGCCTCTTTGGCTCCGTCCACGCGTCAGATGCAGCCGTTGGCACACTTTAACTTTCCCTTGCCCGGCAAGTCACCGGCTCTGTCCGTTCAGCGGAGGCAGCCGCTGGCTCGGCCCGACAGCATTGTTCCCACAACCAAAGTCTCACTGGCTCCATCCAGGCATCGGATGCAGCCGCTGGCACAGCAGGGCAGTTACTTTCCACGGATTCCCCCGGAAGGGGGTAGACCCATGATGGCTACCTCCGCCTCGGCGGCTCCATCCGTGATGGAGGCAGCCGCTCCATCGAGCCGGCCGGATGTCGGATACGGCTGCCCCCACGGATACAGCCAACAAGGAGGATCAAGTGGTAGAGGGCTTATTAGATACTGGCGAATGTTCTCCCGATGAAGTGTCCTCCTACAGGAAGGTATTGGCACTGATCCGGTACCACCACAGGCTAGACGAGCCCAAACCGTCATCAGAGCAGGCCTGGCTTTCGGGTTTGGGAAGGATGGTGGATAACCCAGTACAACAGAAACCATCCTTGACCCTACCTCTGGCTCCGGACTTGGCCCTGGGCATGGACCACGTTGACCGGTTTGTCTCGGGGCACAAGAACTCTCTCAGAGCCCAAGGGTCCTTCAAGCTCCTGCCTGGACTGAGGACCCAGAAGAAGTTTCATGTGCCAGACGGACGGCCTGCGGGGCCTCGGACGTTGGAAAAAGCCGTCGCGACTCTAAGCCAGGGCAGTATGGATGACAGGAGCCTTACTGCCCGTGGTCTTCTCTCAGGCGGAGGCCGCTATGATGGAGGACACATCGCAGGACATCATAAATGTGGCCTCCTGGCTGGACTGGTGGGCATGCACCCTAGCAGGTTTCCAGCTCTCCCACGATCTCTCAGTGCCGGAGAATCAGGCTCTACTACATGAACTCATACGTTTGGGAGGCAAAGCCAGGAAGTTCCTTACGTTCCAGTCCCTGACCCAGACGGCAAACTGGGTGTTAAGGAGGAGAGTTACGGTACTTAACAGGCTCCCCCGTAGACTTCCCGAACAGGAGGCGAAATTCCTGAGAAAGGCTCCAGTGTGGGGTGAGACCCTGTTCCCCCTTAAGACAGTAGCAGAAACTATGGAGAGAGTGGGAAAACTTAAAGACTCGGCGGAGCCTGGACAGCCAACGGCAAGACGTCCTCCCCATAGGAGACCATCTGTGGACGGGGCCTACCCACCTACGCCACCAGCAAGACAGGAGGCCCCCTCCCCTTCCTGGCATCAGTCCCCGCGGCCCTCTCGCAGAAGTGGTGCCCCAACCCAGGCCTCCTTTAGACAGAAATACACGGGCTCGAGTCGAGGCCGCTCAAACTGTCTCCCCAGAAGGAGATAGGAAGGGAGGACCCCTACAGCTTCCCATGCCACAGGTGGGGGGATGCCTCAAACACTATTGGCAAGCATGGCGGGACAACGGTGCGGACCTGTGGTCTGTGACAGTCCTCAGAGAGGGATACAGGATTCTCTTCCTGACAGAGCCGCCCCCTCTGATTCCTAAACATTGGGTGGAGTGGCTGGCCCCCAAAGATCACAAGAAGAGAGCAGCCTTGCAAGAGGAGGTGTCAGCTATGTTGAACAAGGGAGCACTGCAACCCGTCCAGGAATCGTCCCCGGGGTTCTACAGCAGGCTCTTCCTGGTAGAGAAAGCTACGGGAGGTTGGAGACCAGTCATCGACCTCTCGGCCCTGAACAAGTTCATCAAGACGACGTCCTTCAAGATGGACACGCCGAAGTCGGTACTGGCAGCCTTGAGAGAAGGGGATTTCATGATGTCCCTGGAGCTCAAGGACGCCTACTTTCAGATCCCCGTACACCCCTCCAGCAGGAAGTTCCTCAGGGTGAAGTGGGGATCCCAGTCTCTACAGTTCAGGATCCTCTGCTTTGGCCTGTCAACAGCCCCTCAGGTGTTCATGAGGGTGTTCACCGTAGTATCAGCCTGGGCACACAAGCAGGGCGTCAGGTATCTCGACGACTGGTTGCTGCTTTCAGCCTCAGAGGCAGCCTTAAAGGAGCAGGGGGCAAAGCTGTTACAGTTCTGCAGAGAACTGGGGTTACCATCAATTTAGAGAAGTCCCAGTTAGTCCCCTCCACCAGGATGACTTACCTAGGGATGGTCCTGGACTCCCAGTTAGCAAGAGCATTCCCCTCTCAAGAGAGGCTGGACAATCTGGATCATGTTATACGACCATTCCTAACAAATATACCAATGAGAGCCAAGGATTGGCAGAAACTTGTGGGCCACTTGGTCTCACTGGAGAAGCTAGTTCCTCAGGGGAGGCTCAAGCTGAGGCCGGTCCAGTGGAATCTGAAGGACCTCTGGTCACCGGGAGACCCACCTCAGGACTTAGTCAGGATGACTCCGGCCTCCAGGAACATGCTCCTCTGGTGGTCCGACAGGACGAACACACTACGGGGGCTGCCGTTCGCCTCCGCTCCTCCGGAGATGTTGCTCTTCACAGATGCGTCAAAGGAGGGGTGGGGAGCCCATCTGCTCGAAGAGACAGCAGAAGGAAAGTGGTCCCCAGAGGAGAAGCTCCTCCACATAAACCTGCTCGAGCTCCTGGCGGTTCAAAAGGCCCTCGCAATATTCGCCCATCGCCTTCAGGGAAACTCACTAGCCCTCATGTGCGACAACGCCACCGTGGTTGCCTACATAAACAAGGAGGATTGAGGTCAAGGGAGCTGTGCGATCTCACGTTTCAGATCCTGGAACGGGCCAAGAGGAAACTCGCCATTCTCACAGCCAGGTTCATTCCGGGGAAGAGAAACGTTCTAGCCGACGGCCTCAGCAGGGTAGGGCAAGTAGTGGGGTATGAGTGGTCCCTACACCCACAAGTGGCCCGGAAGGTCCTCCAGTTGTGGGGTTCACCGGTGATAGACCTGTTCGCCACGAGGCTCAAAACTCAGCTCCCCGTGTTCTGTTCTCCTGTGCCAGACCCGGCAGCAGCGTTCGAGGACGCCTTCCAGCACTCGTGGGACGGACTCGATACGTATGCCTTTCCCCCCATCGGGATTCTCAGGCAGGTGCTCAATAGGCTCAGACAATCAAGGGCTACAAGGATGACTTTGGTAGCGCCCTGGTGGCCGGAGAGGGAGTGGTTTGCGGATCTACAGGACCTGGCCACCCTTCCTCCGTGGCCCCTGCCAGTAAGGGAAGATCTGCTGCACCAGCCCCACTTTCGAAGGTTTCACGAAAACCCTCAATGCCTTCAGCTACACGCGTGGAGGTTATCGAGCGTCTATTAAGGAAAGAAGGATACTCTGAGAAGACAGCTTCGAGGATGTCAGGGTATCTTCGGAAGTCTAAGTGGGCCACGTTTGTAAAGTGGTGTGCCACACAGAATCTGAGACCTCTGGATGCATCAGGCCACAAGATTGCAGACTTCCTGGTCCACCTGAGGGACAACCTGGGGGTCTCCATTCCAGCCATTAAGGGGGTCCGAGCAGCCCTGGGGCAGGTATTTCAACTCGGAGGCATCGACCTGGGGACCTCTCGCCAGATTTCCATGCTCATCAGAAGTTTCGAGCAATCTAGTTCCCCCTGCGCCTCTCAGGTACCGCAGTGGGACGTGGCCAAGGTTCTCAAGGTTTTGACAAGGCCTCCCTTCGAACCCCTCAAGGATATCCTGGATAAAGACCTCACCCTCAAGACAAGTGTTCTTACTAGCTCTACCCTCAGTCAAGCGTGTGAGTGAGCTCCACTGCTTGTCATTCGAGGTCTCGCACTTGAAAGGGTGGAAGGACCTGTCCTTTTAAGTTTCTGCCTGAATTTGTGGCCAAAACTCAGAACCCGGCCATTGCAGACTCAAGGTTCGAGGGGTTCTCGGTTCCGGCGATCTCTCACTCAGACAACCCAGAAGACTTGCTCCTGTGCCCAGTGAGAACAGTCAGGAAATACCTTAGTAGGACAGCCAGACTCCGGCCATCCATCAAAAGTCTGTTTATCTCCTCAGGCCCAGTAAAGAGGGCAGTGTCAAAGAACACAATCTCCGTCTGGCTTCGGCATGTCATCAAGAGAGCTTACGACAATGAGGGGTCTGCGGTCCCTGGTACCCCGCGATCCCATGATATTAGAGGTTTTAGCACTTCTTTGGCATTTGACAGCAACATGGCAGTAGGCCAAATCATGCGAGCAGGCACATGGTCCAGGCAGTCCACGTTTACGGCCCACTACCTGAAAGACTGTACGAGGAAGTCCCTGGACTCCTTCTCCATTGGACCAGTGATTTCCGCCATGCAACAAATTTAAAGCTAAAAGCCCCGGGTAGCCCGAGGGAAGTAATTGCAAGTGACACAAGTTTCCTCCTTACTCTCTTTTCCTTTCCTCCTCCCCATGTGAGAGATGAGAGTTGTAGAAGCCCATGTCCGGATTATGCATAAAGGAGAGTTATACAAACAGGTAGACTTTTGCGTGCTTCCCCTGACTCTCCTACCCTGTCCGTTGTGTCGTCTGGACCTAGCCTCCTATCTAGGTCCCGTGTCCTGGGATGGTAGTGGTGGGTCTTCCGGCCTGTAAGTCCACCCCCGCCTCCTAAAGTGTAAGTCTCCTAAGAAAGTAGTTCGAGGTAAGTACTCCGTGGTGGAACAAATCACAAATTTTAAGTAATTTGTATTTTTCCTAACAGTACTTACCTCGAACTACTTTCGGGTTATTGCCCACCCAACCTGCCCCGAGTGCCTTACAGGAGTTCAAAGTAGTGCTTAACATATGCTTACTGGCGACACAGACCTAGTAGCGCACTCGCGCACTGACCCCGGGTCGCCTCGGCACGTATTCATCCGCCACGGAGGGACCCGACAAGGGAAAACGGAGATAGGGGGAACTGCGCAAAATTCTTGGTCGGTTAGGGAGGAGATCCCAGATACTCCTAAGAAAGTAGTTCGAGGTAAGTACTGTTAGGAAAAATACAAATTACTTAAAATTTGTGATTTTACACAGGAAAACACCACTTGAGCATAATCTTACACATGAAATTGCCACATGAGCATATTTTTGTGCATGAAATCACCACACGAGCTTAAACTTAAATCTTGCACTTGATAAACACCACACGAGCATACGCTTAATCTTATATTTGATAAACACCACACGAGCATACACTTAATCTTACACATAAAGAGCACACGAGCATACACTTAATCTTACACATGAAGACACCACACGAACATAATCTGACACATGAAGACACCACACGAACACAATCTGACACAAGAAAGCACCACATGAGCATAATCTTACACAAGAAAATGCCACACGAGCACAATCTCTAACATAGAGTAGGTCACATCTTTAAAGGTCCCAACAGATCAGTGTGCTGTGTACAAAGAACTAATGTCTGTGGCCATTTCTTTTTTGTATTTGAATTTTAGCGCTATGAGTGAAACAGTGATAAAGTTTAAGAATAATGTCAATCATATTAATCCTTTGAGACCCATCCCTACCAGCTGATTTGGCACTCAAGCCCCTGACATTTTTTTAACATTTTACGTAGACAAATACTATGCAAGATATGGTTGTACAATAATTTTAATCTTGGAGTTGACTTCATTTCCTTTTCATTAATATACACTGTTACTTATTTTTTTAGATTTCCATAACAAATAATAAAGGAAGAAAAAAGTAGTAATTAATGGGTATAAATTACGATATGTGGCGTTGAAGGGAATAGAAATAGTGGACGTAAATTACATTTAATGGTGCTCAAAGGGTGAATTTGGAAATTATTAACTGTTTAAGCCCTCTCGTAATAATCACCATTTAGATATGAGAAGTAGTTCAGGCTTGCTGTCATGAAAGAAAGTATAGAACTATCATAGAATAGTAGTCATATCCAGTTTCCTTTCCAATAGATGATGTCGGATCTGAACATGAAGAGATAACACGTGGATTAGATGATGAAGAGGCTGCAAAAGAAGGTGAAAGAAAGAAAAAGAAACAATCTTCAGGAACCAGATACAAAAGGGATATTATAGATGATGATGAATTGTCGACAGAAGCTGATTGGGATAAAGACCCACTGGATGATGAAGAGATGGAAGAAAATGAAGCAGTTGGTAAGTGCTAATGATTTTGTATCAAGTAGTGCCATAATTGATTTCAGTGCTTATCATGAACAGAATTTTTTTTAATTTTCGATTCATGTAAATAAACAACAGGTCACTTTGAAATAGGGTTAAATCTCTTTAAAATTAATCTTAAATTGATCGTTCTGATGTGGACACAGTTATAACAAGGCTTGATTGGGATACTTCCTAGCCAACAAAAAATAAAGTATTAATCATAAGAGATGTCAAATACCAAAACTCTATGCAATAATTTTTCACATTTAAAAAATAATGGAAACTATGTAAAGAAAAGAAATTAAATAATGAAGTAGAGGAAAATATTATGAACAAGTAATAAATAGAAAAAAAAAACCGGAATAGAAGTAATGACTACGTAACACCATAGCATTCTCTACTAGCATATTGGTATTAAGTAAAGCACCTTTAAATCAAAATCATAGTAACAAAAGTTGTGTGTAAAGAAATATATTAAAAATGAAATATCGGAAAGCAAGAAAATTGTAATACTGAGAGATAAATGCATATAGTATTTAGTTTTAAAAAATGCAATTAGTCACAAAAATATTAAATAATGACAGCATAAAGAAATGACTTAAAGAAATATCAAAATGGAAGAAAGAACCAAAACATATTTGTTCCGTAACTGGAATACAAACCTACGCTATTCATTTAGAGGTATTACGTCTGTTGAAGCTAAAAGGACGAGCCATTAAAATTTTAGCGAGGGTTAACTACCCATTCCGCTAGTTAGGGGGGTAGGGGGCTAGCTTGCCACTGCTCCCACTCACACATCGTGATTTAGCTCACTCTGCTTTTGGCTCGGATCGTTAACGGTTGTTGCCGTTCTTCATCTTTGCCAAATTATTTTGGACTGCCATTAATTGCTTTTTGTTTGTACTTTCTCTTTATTAATGTATGTGTGTGTGTATGTTGACTTCTGCCAACCATGCATACCTGCCCTGGACTTGAGAAGGCTGGCCCTGCGTACCTTCATATCGGCCATGGACACCAATAGTCACACCCTTCGTCCCGCCTGCAGAGGTCAACGGTGTGATGGTAAAAACAAGCGTAGAGTGTGTCAGGATTGGTCTGCCTCCCAGTGGGAAAGGTTTGGGCGCTGGCGGAAGAAGAAGTCAAAGCGGGATATTTCTCTTTTGAAGATTTCTTTGAAAGGGGAAAAACCCGAGACTTCAGCCTCTACTTCCCGATCTTCCTCCGGAGCTTCTACTCGATCGGCCTCTTCCGACAGACCGTTCGAGTAGTAGCGTAGGCCCTTTAATTGATGGCCAACCCCAGTCCTCGAGAGATAGTGTCGCTTCCCCTAGCGAAGCGGCCCCACCTCTCCCCCCGGATGATTGGCTTGTGTCTTTCTCCTTTTATTCAGGTGTGGTTGTCCTTGGGGCTTCCAGCTCTGCCCTCCAAGGATTCCTTGCTGCAGCTCATCATCCATGGTGCTAGTGTGCAGCCTTCGTCGACTTCGGAGGTGGATCCTCTGTCGTATGTCGACGTAGTGGTGTCTGAGGCGTCTTTTGCTGCTGCTGCTGCTGACACCCCTGCCCCTTCAGACTCTTCAGCTGTTGCTGCTGTCTGCGCTTCCCCCGTTCCTGATCATCCTTGGAGGGGAAGCAGTCTTTCGTCTCTCTCTTGGGGTTGTTTCTCCTCTGCGGAGGACTGCGGTTTCTAAAGGTCGGCTTACTGATCCAGCGGCCCCCAGAGGGCGTCATCGATCTCGCAGAGGTTGCCCTTAACCATCGTTGAAAAGGCACCCCTTTGGCTCTTCAGCCTTTTCTTCGCAGCCTTCCCCCGCAGAGGAGCCTCCTCTTCTGTCGTCGTCTGGCCCTCAACTTTATCCTGTTCCTGGACCTTCTCCTGACGACGCTGCTGCTAGTCCTCGGACTTCGGTCTTGGACTCTTCTGTGAGCGGTCCCCCTTGGAGGATCATAACCTTTCCAAAGGGCACATTTATTCTCTCTCTCTCTCTCTCTCTCTCTCTCTCTCTCTCTCTCTCTCTCTCTCTCTCTCTCTCTCTCTCTCTCTCTTTTTCTTTTGTATCATGTGTGTTGTTGAATTTTCCTTATTTGTAGGATTTTGTTACTTTTGGGAGACCATACCCTCAATCTGTCTGTTAGGTTAAGACACTTCTGTATTGTGAGGTTCAGGTACAAATACTTTTGTTTTAAATGCACAGAAGACTGTATTGGTAAATTGTAAGTTTTTATTGCTCGAGTTATAAAAATGTTTTACCTGCTTTTATAAATTGTGAGTTTTCATTATTATCCCAATTATCCCAACCTCATAAACTTTTGTATTATTTACAGTTACATAGACATTCCACATCAATTGCAGGAACTGAGTATGTGAATCGTATTGAAGTGTATTTCTGCAGTTTGTGTTCCAAGGTCATTCGCGCTAACACTTCCTTAGGTTCAAGAACCGTACAACGTCATTGTAGATCTTCTGATCATCTTGCTAATTATTGGGATGCACATCCAGCTGAGGTAAGCCACTTCTTAAAGTTCCATCTCAGTGTGCATTATGAAAATATTTCCTTACTTTCATGGGACCCTTTTATAAATGTTCTTTAATACCACTGATTCCTGAGTGCTGTGTTTGCTGGTATGCATGAAACCGGTGTTAAGAAATAAACATTAGTGATGTACTGTAATAGATTTATTTAGAATTTTTAATGAAATAATTTTTATTGTAAATGGAAATAGTTAAACTAAACGAATAAATTTTTCTTCATTTCAATTTAGAAAAAGATTTTGAGTGAGGATGAAGCCGAAGACGAGAAAAACAGCAAGGTTGAGAGGGAGGAATATAAATGTGGAGAAGGAGAGGAACCGGAAGCTGCAATGGAAGATGATCCAGAACAAGAACATTTTTGGGATGAAGTGAATAAAAGTCTTGATATACTTCAAGGTAAAAAATTAATATAATACAGTTTTAGTATTTTAAGTCAAATTTAAATGGCTGGACAGCATGTGAGTAAAGGGGGGAGTTAGCGTGAGAACACTCCCAACTATACCACCCGTGCACTCACCAGCTCAACCACTTGTTTATTAGCCTCTGGAGGGTGCAGACGTGCTCCGCTGCCTCCGTTTTCTTTAACTGTTTGTTCAAACTTTTTCTTTCTTGTTTTGGGGATGACTGGTGTGCTTGTGACATGTTCCGATTTCTTTAGACGAATCCTCATTAGCAGGCAGAGGAGTCTCCGTGTGGCGAGTGTTGGGAGCTGCCATCCTCCCAATGGGAATGGTTCCACCAAAGGTGAAAGTCGTCAGAAGGGATTCTACCAAACTTTCTCCATCTTCTGCGGAAACCCCCTGCCTTTTATTTCTTCATTTAGTCTCTTGTGGAGGACGAACAACTAACAGTGGGGTGCCTTTTCTCTAGGATAACTTCAGGTCTGGAAGAGCTCATTGTTTCTGGAGAAGCAGTGACACTTTCTTCCCATAAGAAGTTCTCCTTTGACGGGCTCCCCCTCGAAGGATTGGCTTCTGGAGGAGTTGAAGTGCGGCGCACAGTAGAAGCCTCTTTTTCTTCTACTGTGATCGCCCTAATCCCGTGCTGAGAAATGGGATTCCCTTCTCTCTGGCCCTGTGCCCTAAGCCTCCTCTGTAGGTTGTCCCTCTCGAGGGTAACAACCTCGCTTGCCCGCCCTCCTAGGTAAGCGGGTGCGCTGAGCTTGCTCCTTTATTCCCCAATCACACCTACACATTGATGGAGCAACCACAGCCATTCACGTTGAATCCTCACTTCAAGCGTAGTTTGTCCATACCCAGAACTTGCGTTTGATTGCAACATACGCTTTGATCATTCTGCGAATTTTATAAAAATCGCTATACCAGCGGATTGAGAAATCCGTGCTTGTATACTGTACTTACTCTCCGAATGGTATCTGCCCTTTCCATGATTTATATCTTGCATTGACATTTCTCTTTTAGTTTAATCTTTTATATCCTTTTCTTTTCATCACTCTATTAGGAACTTAAATTTTGTAGCATTCTGATTTTCTAATTACAGTTGCAGCTTGACTTGTAGTAAAGAAACTGTGATCCAAACAAATATTAGAGTTGAGAATGTCAACTTGGTGGTATATCAATACTGTTTTTTCAGTGGCTTTATGACCTCTTTAGTTTTCAAACTTGATAAACTTAAACTTTCTCTATATGAGAGACTATACTGTATGTACAGGTATACCTCACCTTATGTTGGTAATTGGTTCTAGGAGAGGCGACTGTAGTTGAAAAACGACTTAAGTCGGATTTACTTATCACTAGGCTAAACCACAAATAACCTTTCCCAGTTTATTTTATTTAAAAATGCATTATGAATAATATATGGTTTATAAGAATCTATTTAAGTTTACAAACAAATATATTTTAGTTTTTAATTTAATACCAAACAACATAATCTAATTTTATGAAAAATGTACATCCATACTTGTAAATGTAGATGTTTACAATTTAGCATGTTTGCACAGTACATTGCAGTCTCTTTATTTGTGAATGTGATTTGCTTTAAGATAGTATAAAATAGAAATATTTTGTAAGGTTAATTTAGAAGTTGTTATTGAAATTATTTTGCAGTAGTATGATATAAACTTCATTGTTACATTTACCAATATTTACACTCGGTATCTTTGTTTACATCGCGTACATAGATGGCTATGTATTGTCAGTGTCAACATCTGATTCGTCTGTTATTGTTTGATTCGCGTTTTAGTAAGAAACTGGTCGAGAGTTAGTTGAACTGTGCTCTTATTTTCAAGGACTATGTGATAGGGAGTAAAATCATATCAACAATACTCTGTTAACTGTATACGAGCATAATTGTGATATCGTCGTAACCTTGAAAACAACTGACAACAAAACCAAAATAAAAAAAAACATTCGGTAATTGCTGTTGTTAAGATACATCTCGAATTGATAATAGAAAAGTAACAAAATAATTAAAAGTTCAGATAACATTGAAAACCAGGATTATTTCAGACATCATTCAGTACATCTATGTTATGCTATTGGCTAAAGCTACAGATCAGCTGATGAAATCAAATGATGTTTTAATCTCACACACACACACACTGAGAGAGAGAGCACACATTCTATAATACATACATACATATACCAAGGCACTTCCCCCAATTTTGGGGGGGTAGCCGACATCAACAAAGAAACAAAAACAAAAAGGGGACCTCTACTCTCTACGTTCCTCCCAGCCTAACAAGGGACTCAACCGAGTTCAGCTGGTACTGCTAGGGTGTCACAGCCCACCCTCCCACATTATCCACCACAGATGAAGCTTCATAATGCTGAATCCCCTACTGCTGCTACCTCCGCGGTCATCATTCACTCTGACGTACATCTGCTTCCACTCCACCATTTGCTGCAACAACAGACCCTAAGTACTTAAACTGATCCACCTCCTCAAGTAACACTCCATTCAACATGACATTCAACCTTGCACCACCTTCCCTTCTCGTACATCTCGTAACCTTACTCTTACCCACATTAACTCTCAACTTCCTTCTCTCACACACACTTCAAATTCTGTCACTAATCGTCCAAGCTTCTCTTCTGTGTCTGCAACCAGTACAGTATCATCCGCAAACAAAAACTGATTTACCTCCCATTCATGGTCATTCTCGTCTACCAGTTTTAATCCTCGTCCAAGCACTCGAGCATTCACCTCTCTCACCACTCCATCAACATACAAATTAAACAACCACGGCGACATCACACATCCCTGTCTTAGCCCCACTCTCACCGGAAACCAATCACTCACTTCATTTCCTATCCTTACACATGCTTTACTACCTTTGTAGAAACATTTCACTGCTTGCAACAACCTTCCACGAACTCCATATAACCTCATCACATTCCACATTGCTTCCCTATCAACTCTATCATACGCTTTCTCCAGATCCATAAACGCAACATACACCACCTTACCTTTTGCTAAATATTTCTCGCATATCTGCCTAACTGTAAAAATCTGATTCATACAACCCCTACCTCTTCTAAAACCACCCTGTATTTCTAAGATTGCATTCTCTGTTTTATCCTTGATCCTATTAATCATTACTCTACCATACACTTTTCCAACTACACTCAACAAACTAATACCTCTTGAATTACAACACTCATGCACATCTCCCTTACCCTTATATAGTGGTACAATACATGCAGAAACCCAATTTACTGGTACCATTGACAACACAAAACACATATTAAACAATCTCACCAACCATTCAAGTACAGTCACGCCCCCCTCCTTCAACATCTCAGCTCTCACATTATCCATACCAGATGCTTTTCCTACTCTCGTTTCATCTTGTGCTCTCCTCACTTCATCTATTGTAATCTCTCTCTCATTCTCATCTCCCATCACTGGCACCTCAACACCTGCAACAGCAATTATATCTGCCTCCCTATTATCCTCAACATTCAGTAAACTTTCAAAATATTCTGCCCATCTTTTCCTTGCCTCCTCTCCTTTTAACAACCTTCCATTTCCATCTTTCACTGTCTCTTCAATTCTTGAGCCAGCCTTCCTTACTCTCTTCACTTCTTTCCAAAACTACTTCTTATTCTCTTCATATGAATGACCCAATCCCTGACCCCACCTCAGGTCAGCTGCCCTCTTTAATAACTAGTAATAACTATAATAACTAGTAATAATAGCTATAACCGAAGCGTATGAAAACCATATTTTATAACAAGTTGGTGTTGATGTAATGTAATTTGCAGAGAGAACACGTCATGATAACTAGTAATAATAGCTATAACCGAAGTGTATGAAAACCATGATATTTTATAACAAGATGTTGTTGATATAATTTTCATTGGTTATTAATATTTGCATTAAGAATTATACTTTGCTTTTCTCGATAGTATTTTCATATGATTTTTATATACTTTTATTCTTATTGTACAATAATATTTTATGTGCTGTTAATGCTTCAAATAGTAGATAGTTGAACAACTATCATAGAAAACGCCACTGTTAAACTCTTAAAGACTGCTAACTAATACAAAAACATTCACAGCTGTTTTCATAGTTCCTTTGCTAGGACTTATGTTAATTATGTGAACATTTACTATAAAAGTAAATATTTTGCTTTGATATTATATGCTTTAAATCTTATTTACTGTAAAGTAACATGTTTTATGTGCTATTAATGTTATTCCAGTGATATTATGACTTCAATACTTGTGGCGGACAGATGAAAAGTCAAGCAAAATAACTCAAAACTGTAATTTTATTTTTTCCATGTATTATTTTTGACAACCAACATAAATTTGAAACCGACTTAACTCGATCGAAACAATATAAACTGAGGTATATCTGTTTAGGGCTTTGTTGTCTTTTTAAGATATGTTATATCCGTCATTTCATTCCATCTTTCCTGATGCCATTCTAAAAAATGTTATTTAAGGCTTTTGGAGTCTGGAGGTGAAGGACTGAACCAATTGTAGGGTATTTTATTTCAACCTTATACAATTTTGAAATTATTATGATTAATGTTTTATGTGCATAAGCAGTTTTGTTTTTCACTCTGAGCCATTTATTTTCTATTACTGAAAGAAATTTGATTTTCATTGTAGGTTGTTGCATGTTTTTCAGGCACTATTATGACCGAAATAGACGATTCCTTCAACTCTGTGAATGAAGAGGCCACAACAGAAGAGAAGATTAAATCTGAAGTAGAGGAGAATACCGTTGAAAGTACTTCAGAGTTGAAGGAAGTTGTAGAAGACTCCGAAGAAGAAACAGATTCTTTAGAAGTTAGTATTTTTCAGTGTTGTTTCAGTCTTGAATTTTTCAAACAACTGAATTATGACCATTTGACTTATGAGTCTAGAAATGATATTACAGTCCTTTCTAGATAATTAAACTAATATTATTGTCTACTGTGCCTGAAATGAGTTTGTTTCATCACAACCCTATTAGTTATAACCCATATCTACTGCATTAGACATTTCCAGTCTCAATATTGAGTTTGCCAGACAGAAGATCTGATGATTAAAAGCATTCGGCACCTGGATCCACCTGTAGGAATATTCCTCCACTATTTATGAAGTTGGTGTACAAGTATCATACTACTGAATTTCACCAACTACGTTTACTTGTCAATCTCATCAGTTATTCCAATATTAATGCAAATGCATACTGTATTCATTAATTTAGTATACACAAAATAAGAAGACTTGAACTTCATTCTAGCCCCTTCACTGAGAAGAATGATTGCTATAGAACAAAGACTACCACAGGAAGCAGCACATTTTTTGTGTAGATAGTGGGGATTATTCAGAAATCTCGTAGATAAAAAATGTCATGCTCTATTTCTTAAATACAGTACTCTTAAGTAATCAAAAATTTAGTGAATGGTAAAGCTGATAAACACAAGTGAAGTTATTAGTGTTGACTGGACTGATAGGTAGGCCTAAGCTAGTTTTTAAAGTTTTTTCATGTCAAGTTATAGAAAATGTACAAAAACTTATAGCATTCTGAAGATGAGTATTAAGATATTTTTACTTGAACATTTTTATTTTTATTCACTTTTCATCACCTTCAATTTTTTTTTTTTTTCTTTATACATGTAAACAACGAACTGTTGTTTGTGGATGATACTGTACTGGTTGCAGACTCTGAAGAGAAGATTGGCCGATTAGTGACAGAATTTGGAAGGGTATGTGAGAGAAGGAAATAGAGAGCTAATGTGGGTAAGAGTAAGGTTATGAGATGTACGAGAAGGGAAGGTGGAACGAGGTTGGATGTCATGTTGAATGGAGAGTTACTCGAGGAGGTGGATCAGTTTTAAGTACTTGGGGTCTGTTGTTGCAGCAAGTGGTGGAGTGGAAGCAGATGTAAGTCAGAGAGTGAATGAAGGATGCAAAGTGTTGGTGGCAGTAAAGGGAGTGGTAAAGATTAGAGGTTGGGCATGAATGTAAAGAGTTCTGTATGAGAAAGTGATTGTACCAACTGTGATGTATGGATCGGAGTTGTGGGGAATGAAAGTGACGAAGAGACAGAAATTGAATGTTTTTGAGATGACGTGTCTAAGGAGTATGGCTGGTGTATCTCGAGTAGATAGGGTTAGGAACGAAGTAGTGAGGGTGAGAACGGCTGTAAGAAATGAATTAGCAGCTAGAGTGGATATGAATGTGTTGAGGTGGTTTGGCCATGTTGAGGGAATGGAAAATGGCTGTCTGCTAAAGAAGGTGACGAATGCAAGAGTTGGGAGAAGTACAAGAGAAAGGCCAAGGTTTGGGTGGATGGATGGAGTAAAGAAAGCTCTGGGTGATAGGAGGATTGATGTGAGAGAGGCAAGAGAGCTTGCTAGAAATAGGAATGAATGGCGAGCGATTGTGACGCAGTTCCGATAGGTCCTGCTGCTTCCTCCGGTCGCCTTGGATGACCGCGAAGGTAGCAGCAGTAGGGGATTCAGCATTATGAAGCTCCATCTGCGGTGGATAACGTGGGAGGCTGGGCTATGGCACCCTAGTAGTACCAGCCGAAGTCGGTTAAGTCCCTTGTCTGGGTGGGAGGAATGTAGAGAGGAAAGGTCCCCTTTTTTTTTATTTGTTTGATGTTGGCTACCCCCAAAAGTGGGGGAAGTGCCTTGGTATATATATATACATACATAAATATACCAAGGCACTTCCCCCCATGTACAAATGATTTTATTAATGGCAAAATTCATTTATTACGATGAAAGAAGCGTCTTCAATATAAATTGGCTTGGGATTTTCTAAAATAAACCTTTAAATCAAGGTTCGTCATTGAATGTTGTTAGTTATATATTCAATACAATATCAAGTTTTAGATCTCTCACTGAATGTAGTAAGATATTTAATACAATTGAGATCTAGATTTGTAACATCAAAATATATGTACTTTTACTATTAAAATTTATTTCCTATAAGATTTCAATTTGTTTTTTCCTACTCGTATACAAACCTTCATCCTTTAATAGGTGTATGATTTCAGCAAAGCTGAAAATTTGGCTGTTGAAAACTATAATAGTGTATCGATAGGTATTGGCAGGTGATGGGGAATCCCCACCCCCGGCCAGTACATCGAAAAACCACCGTCTTCAGCCACCTAGCATTACTAACCTACTCTGAGTCACCCTAACTTGGCTGCTCTAATCTTTAGTCTTTATAGTGTACTTGCTGTTTGTGGAATGGAGAAAGTGTGTGGGTATGCGGTCCCGACCTGGAGTTTCCAGCCGAAAGTGGCATCTTCATGAGCAGGAGTAATGTAGACCCCACTCCTTGTGTCCTTACCGAGGCCGTAACTGCTCGCAGTCTTCCCCCTTTAAAGAGTGTAATTAATGGTCAATATTGAACCGAGTAGAATAGGCGAGAGACTGGAGAACGTAAAGTATGATTTTTTCTTCAAGACTTAAGAAGTCCTCTAGGTCTCTTCTTTTGCCCTTAGGTGTTCTACCCCTTTAGCCTTCTCTGCCTTAAACGCCGCCCCCCCCCCCCCCCCCCCCCTTGGGAGTTTGGGAAGAAGTAGTGATGACCAATATCTTCCATATCAGCTAGCTTAGTGTGAGGTGGTTTTACCCAATTCCCTGAGTGGGTCTGGTGAACCCCGCCCCTCATTCAAGCAAGCTTGACTTTAATGAGTCAGAGTCCTTGGCTCTGAAGGTGCTCTGACCTTCTATAAGTTTGAAGGGCATTCCATCTATGGAGAAACTACGGCAAATCCTCATTAAGACTTTTACGTCTCAGTCTCCCTTTGCTGCCACTTCTCCTGTGGCAGAAGCATTGTCTGACGTTGACGGTAGGTTCTTGTTGGTGGGTTTCTTGTGAGGTTGGGAATGAAACATCATCTCAAAGTAACTTATGGTATATTAGTTATCTCAGGTGCAATACAATAATACAACGGACAGATTCTGAAAGTTAAATCGATACCCCTTATTTCTTGCGTATAAAGCCTGATTTGAGTCGACCCTTTTGCCCATTAGGAGCTGCCATGAAAAGGGTGTTACCTATCAAACTATAGGGTAAGGTGCCAATTGTACAGGGTGAGGAATGGATGATAAATGACCTCTGGGTCAGAGACCGTATTCTGTTCATTAGCTCTCATTCTTCCCTCACTCCGACAGTGTTATCTTTATACCATCCAAAGTCAGGAAACGACTCGCCTTCGCATCAGAGATGTATAAATTGTTAAAAAAGGCCTCGCTACAGGTCATACGGAATGGATATCCAGGCTTTTACAGTCTCCTTTTCCTGGTGAGGAAGGCAACTGGGACTGGGGCTGGAGACTAGTCATAAACCTGTTCCTCTTGAATGATGTGGCAAGACTCCATTCTAAATCGAGATAGCAAGCGCGGTACAAACGGTCATCAGGAATAACAACTTTGCTCTAGACCTGAAAGGTTCATAGTTTTATATACCAGTCCTTTAGTATTCATGGAAGTTCCCTCACTTCATACTGATGGGGGAAGGTTTTTGAGTTCAGTTTTGTGCTTCGGATGGCCAACCGCCCCAAGTGTTTATTCACGTGTTTATGCTAGTTTTGGCTTGAATACTTATCAAGGACATTCATCTACTAAGGTATCTAGACTAATGGTTGATCCTGTCCTCCTCCTGGAAACAACTCCCTCAAACGGTAGACAAACTTCTCTCCTTTTGCCATAATCTGGGGATCATTGTAAACCTAAAGTACAATCACATGCTCAAGCAGAGGACAAAGTACCTGGGAATACTGATGGGATACCTCAGTTGCAAAAGTTTTTCCATCAGATGATTGCATCAGTCAACTCAAAAAGAGTAGTGCATCCTTTTATGTCACAACAAATGTCCGCTTGGCAGAGATGACCAATTTTTATACACTTCTTGTCCTTGAAGAAATTTGATCTACACGTATGTCTCCACCAGAGATTCATTCTGTGGTGTCTGAAGAGATGCTAAACAGCAGCCACCAACCCCCTTCACCTCCTGCTCATAGTGGACCAAGAGGTTCATGATGATCTAACCTGGTGACTAAAGGGCGAGAATCTCGTCAAAGGAACTCCTCTGGTATGCCCTCTTCTAGAATTGCTGCTCTTCAGACACAAAACATCAAAAGAGGGATATGGAGCACACCTAAGGGATCCGATTGCCTCAGGTTGCTAGTCCAAGAAAGAGAAGATCACTCTTGACACTGCAATCATTCCAACAAAGTCTGAAAGGGCAATTGGTAGCGTTAAACGACAACTCTACTGTAGTGTCATATGTCAGCAAGTAAGGAGTTAGTTTCACCAGACCTCTGCAAGCTGGAGAAGAAGGCTCACTCCGGGCACTAAGTAGCACAGTGGAGTTTTCAGCATTTGCCAGGATCAAGTGGTAGAAGTCGAGTAGTCCCTTCATTTTCTAGTGGCGAAGAATCTTTTTTACTTTGTCACGAGGCTCAATGTAAATTTTTAAATATTTAACTTAGCCGGTGAATATATAGCTGCAACTCTGTTGCTCGACAGACAAAAAACTGTACAAAAAACTCGCCAGCGATCGCTATACAGGTTGCGGGTGTGCCCATCAGCGCCAACTGTCGGCCAGATACCAAACTCCATGTAAACAAAGACTCAATTTTCTCTCTGTCGACGTGTCGACAAGACGTACTTTACTCGCTGTTGAAACCTGGAGTTTTTCCCATCATCTTTGGTGAAGTACTATATTCTGGTTTTGAGCTTTCGCTGTGCTGGGTTTTTCTTCAAATAAATCCTTGAACTCTTTTTTGTATCGGATTCATTGTTGATGACTTAGATCGTTTTTTTGGAATTTTCCCTTGACCAATTCAAAATGGCTGACCTTTCACAAGTTTCCAAGTTTAGAAAATGCAATGCTAGGGACTGTTCTAGGCGTCTTCCGAAGGCTTCTCTCGACCCTCACACTGTTTGTTCCAATTGTCGGGGTAAAACCTGTCAATTGGAAGATCGGTGTGAGGAATGCGTGGGCCTTTCGGAATTCGATTTTATCGAATTTGAAAAGTACACACGCAGGCTAGAGAGAGATAGAATTAGGAGAAGTTCTTCTAGGTCGATAGATTTTTCCTCTCCTCATGCCCCACAACCTATTCCTTCCCCTGTAGTGGTTGTTCCTAACCCCCCTCCTAGCACTCAGGAACCATCGATGGCTGACATGATGCGTGCTATCCATGCCCTGGGGGAGAGAGTTGAGTCCCTTGCAAGTGACCGCAATCAACTCATGGCGGATGTTAAGGAGCTAAAGTGCCAAAGTGCCGCGGGAAGTGATAAAGTGCCAAGTGAAAGTGTTGTGAACAGTGTTGC
This sequence comes from Palaemon carinicauda, assembly GCF_036898095.1. Classification (NCBI taxonomy): domain Eukaryota; kingdom Metazoa; phylum Arthropoda; class Malacostraca; order Decapoda; family Palaemonidae; genus Palaemon; species Palaemon carinicauda. Next base: position 22,612,817 of record NC_090738.1, on the reverse strand, counting down.
GCTTGAGGGTTCGTCTGTTCGTGCCTGTCGTCCTCCTAGTCCGGGACCTCTTGCAAGCTCCCAAGCCCAGGGGAGAAGCAATGTCGTACGACGCATGGGTTCGAGAGGCCTTGATCAGCGAACAGACGTTCCCTCCATGGTATCAGGCGTATCTCCCCAAGATCGCCCCTACCTACGTATGACGAGAGAGCCCGTTTTTACCTCGTCGTCTGAAGGTGTTTCTCGTAAGAAACTTTGGACCAAGGTCTCACGACCTTTAAAGCGTAAGTCGGTCCCTTCAGGACAAGTCCAACGTCCCGGCTGTAGCCACTGGGTCAGTTCGGACTCGTTGCCGTCATCTGATGACTGCTCACCGCCTAAGAGAGGCAAAGCGGTACCGCTTCAGTCGCTAACCCCGTCTGTTGCCGCACCTGCTCCCGTAGACCCTAAATGGGCTTTGCTGCAAGACATGCAGTCCAAGCTTACGTCCTTGATGCAGGACTTTCATGCGGAGAAGGTTGCTACTGAACCTTCTGGCCAACAACCTTCCAAGCGAACGGTTGTGCGTCCTGTTGACGCTGAGGTAACCTTCTCGCGTCTACCAGTTGAGGTGGTTCCTCCACCGATGCGACCCAGTGTGGGTTGCCAGCCGCACGTTGACGTTAAGCGACGCTCGGAGGTGGTTGTTGACGTTCAGGACGTTCAACAACCATCAGAGGTGACTTGTTTTGACGCGGTGCGTCAACCTCCGCAACCCGGTGTGGTTTCGACTGCACAACCCAGACGGTCCAAACAGTCTCGGGTGGACGCTGTGCGTCCTCGCGCTCCCATGGTTGTTGACAGTTCACAGACTGTGCAGCAGTACCATGACGTTGCGTCCGGCTCCGTCACGCATGCACCAGTGCGACCGGACTCAGCGAACCAGACGTTGCCCACTCCGTTGCCGTTTCCTCATCAGTTTTCGGATGAGGAACTATCTGATGAGGATGTTGCTGAACAACAAGAAGATCAACAGTCAGAACTGGACGAGCCCAAGGCAACTCAACCGTCATTGGACTTTAGAAAAGTCATGGCTGTATTCAAAGAGTTGTTTCCTGACCAATTTATTTCTGTGGCTCCTCGTTCTCCGCCGTCTGAGTTTGTATTAGGCATGCCTTCTACCGCACCTGCCTTTACTAAACTCGTCCTCTCACGCTCATCCAAGAGAGCTTTGCGGCTGTTAGGAGACTGGCTAGAGTCCAAGAAGAGTTTAGGGAAGACAGCATTTGCCTTTCCCCCATCTAAACTCTCTTCTAGATCGAGCGTCTGGTATGCCACGGGAGAAGTTCTCGGCTTGGGAGTTCCTGCCTCTGCCCAGGGCGACTTCTCAAGTCTTGTAGACTCTCCCCGCCGCCTTGCCATGAGACGCTCGAAGATTTGTTGGTCACCATCGGACCTGGACCACCTTCTTAAAGGGATCTTTAGGGCTTTCGAAGTCTTTAACTTTTTAGACTGGTGCTTAGGAGCCCTGAGCAGGAAAATCTCTTCGACAGATAGGGATATTTCTTTGCTCATTATGTCCTGCATGGACAAGGCCGTCCGTGATGGGTCCAATGAGCTTGCTGCCTCATTCACGTCCGGAGTCCTGAAAAAGCGAGAGTCTCTCTGTTCGTTCCTGTCTGCTGGAGTTACACCATGCCAGAGATCTGAACTTCTCTTTGCTCCCCTTTCCAAGTGCCTGTTTCCTGAAGGCTTGGTAAAGGAAATTGCCGCTTCGTTAGTTCAGAAGGACACCCACGATCTTGTTGCGTCCTCAGCTCGCAAAGCTCCCCCTTTGCCTTCATTATCCGCTAGACCGAGGATAGACACTCCAGCGTCTCGCTTTATTCCGCCCTTTCGTGGCAGAGCCTCCAGCAGAGGAGGTGCTCGTGCCGAAGGGAAACGAGGGAAGAGGAAAGGACCCAAGTCCTCCAAGGGCAGAGTCTGACTGCCCGCAACTTCAGACAGCAGTGGGAGCCAGACTCAAGAACTTCTGGCAAGCCTGGGAGAGGAGAGGCGCAGATTCACAATCTGTAAAGTTACTCAGAGGGGGGTACAAAATCCCTTTTGTACGCAAACCCCCTCTAGCAACGTCTCCCATCGATCTCTCTCCCAGGTACTGAGAGGAAGAAAAGAGACAAGCCCTGAAACTGGAAGTGTCTCTTTTGCTAGAGAAGGGATCGGTGGTCAAAGTCTCGGACCTTCGATCACCGGGATTTTACAACCATCTCTTCCTAGTTTTAAAGAAGACAGGAGGGTGGAGGCCGGTGCTAGACGTCAGTGCTCTGAATGTCTTTGTCACAAAGACGAAGTTCTCCATGGAGACCACAAAGTCAGTCTTAGCAGCGGTCAGAAGGGAAGACTGGATGGTCTCTCTAGACCTAAGGGACGCCTACTTCCACGTCCCCATTCACTCAGACTCCCAACCTTTTCTGAGATTCGTCTTCGAAAATGTGGTCTTCCAGTTTCGGGCCCTGTGCTTTGGCCTAAGCACAGCTCCTCTCGTGTTTACGAGGCTGATGAGGAATGTGGCCAAATTCCTCCACTTATCGGACATCCGAGCCTCCCTGTATTTGGACGACTGGCTTCTCAGAGCCTCTTCCAGTCGTCGCTGTCTGAAGGATCTCAAGTGGACTCTAGATCTGACCAAGGAATTGGGACTCCTAGTCAATTTGGAAAAGTCGCAGCTGGTCCCATCCCAAACTATTCTGTATTTAGGGATGGAGATTCACAGTCTAGCTTTTCGGGCTTTTCCGTCGACCCCCAGAATAGATCAAGCCCTGCTATTCATCCAGAAGATGCTGAAGAAGGAACGCTGCTCAGTCAGGCGGTGGATGAGTCTGGTAGGGACGCTGTCATCCCTGGAACAATTTGTGTCACTAGGAAGACTACACCTCCGTCCTCTTCAATACCATCTAACTTTTCACTGGAAAAAGGACAAGACGCTAGAAGCGGTCTCGATCCCGATTTCCGAAAAGATAAAGTCTTGTCTGACTTGGTGGAAGGACAATATCAACCTAAGAGAGGGTCTTCCCCTGGCTGTTCAGACTCCCAACCACGTTCTCTTCTCGGACGCATCGGACTTGGGCTGGGGCGCGACATTGGACGGTCGGGAATGCTCAGGTCTGTGGAACTCGAGTCAGAGGAGCATGCATATCAACTGCAAGGAGCTGTTGGCAGTACATCTGGCCTTGAAAAGCTTCGAGTATCTCCTTCGAGGCAAAGTGGTGGAAGTAAACTCAGACAACACCACGGCCTTGGCGTACATCTCCTAACAAGGAGGTACCCACTCACTGACGCTGTACGAGATCGCAAGGGACCTGCTCATCTGGTCAAAAGGTCAAGACATCTCCCTAGTAACGAGGTTCATCCAAGGCAACTTGAATGTCATAGCAGATTGTCTCAGTCGGAAAGGGCAAGTAATTCCAACAGAATGGACCCTCCACAAGGATGTATGCAAGAGACTTTGGGCCACTTGGGGCCAACCAACCATAGATCTCTTTGCAACCTCGCTGACCAAGAGGCTTCCAATCTATTGCTCCCCAGTCCCGGACCCAGCAGCAATACATATAGATGCCTTCCTCCTAGATTGGTCACATCTGGATCTCTACGCATTCCCACCGTTCAAGATTGTCAACAAGGTACTGCAGAAGTTCGCCTCTCACGAAGGGACAAGGGTGACGTTAGTTGCTCCCCTCTGGCCCGCGAGAGAATGGTTCACCGAGGTACTTCGATGGCTAGTAGACGTTCCCAGAAGTCTTCCTCTAAGGGTAGACCTTCTACGTCAGCCACACGTAAAGAAGGTACACCAAAGCCTCCACGCTCTTCGTCTGACTGCCTTCAGACTATCGAAAGACTCTCGAGAGCTAGAGGCTTTTCGAAGGAGGCAGCCAGTGCGATTGCTAGAGCAAGGAGGGCGTCTACCATTAGAGTCTACCAATCGAAGTGGGAAGTCTTCCGAGACTGGTGCAAGTCAGTTTCTGTATCCTCGACCAGTACCTCTGTAGCTCAAATAGCTGATTTTCTCTTATACCTGAGAAAAGGACGATCCCTTTCAGCTCCCACTATCAAGGGCTACAGAAGCATGTTGGCATCGGTCTTCCGGCATAGAGGCTTAGATCTTTCCAACATAAAGATCTGCAAGACCTCCTTAAGTCTTTTGAGATCACCAAGGAGCGTCGTTTGGCTACCCCTGGATGGAATTTAGACGTGGTACTAAGATTCCTCATGTCAGACAGGTTTGAGCCGTTACAATCAGCCTCCCTGAAAGATCTCACTCTTAAGACACTTTTCCTGGTATGCTTAGCCTCGGCTAAAAGAGTCAGTGAGATTCATGCCTTCAGCAAGAACATCGGATTTTCGTCGGAAAAAGCCACTTGTTCGCTGCAACTTTGTTTTCTAGCCAAAAATGAGCTGCCTTCTCGGCCTTGGCCTAAATCTTTCGATATTCCCAGCTTATCGGAGATCGTAGGCAATGAACTAGAAAGAGTCTTATGCCCTGTTAGAGCTCTTAAGTTCTATTTAAAGCGTACCAAACCTTTACGAGGCCAATCTGAAGCTTTATGGTGTTCAGTTAAGAAACCATCCTTGCCTATGTCAAAGAATGCTTTGTCATACTTTATCAGATTGTTAATACGAGAAGCTCATTCACATCTGAGTGAGGAAGACCGAACTTTGCTTAAGGTGAAGACGCACGAAGTTAGAGCTGTAGCAACTTCCGTGGCCTTTAAGCAAAATAGATCTCTGCGAAGTATAATGGACGCAACCTATTGGAGAAGCAAGTCAGTGTTCGCGTCTTTTTACTTGAAAGATGTCCAGTCTCTTTACGAGAACTGCTACACACTGGGACCATTCGTAGCAGCGAGTGCAGTAGTGGGTGAGGGCTCAACCACTACAATTCCCTAATTCCATATCCTTTTAATCTGTCTCTTGAAATGTTTTTATTGTTGTTTTTTATGGGTTGTCCGGAAGGCTAAGAAGCCTTTCGCATCCTGGTTGATTTGGCGGGTGGTCAAAGTCATTTCTTGAGAGCGCCCAGATTAGGGGTTTGATGAGGTCCTGTTGTATGGGTTGCAGCCCTTGATACTCCAGCTCCTAGGGGTCTGTCAGCATCCTAAGAGGATCGCGAGGCTCCGTATGGAAGACGTACTTATAAGGCAGAGTAATCGTCTAAGTCGACTTCCTTACCAGGTACCTATTTATTTTGTTTTTGTTATTTTGATAACTTCTAAAATGAAATAAAAACTCTTAGCTCATAAGATGTAAACATATTTAACTGGTCTCTACCCACCACCCTGGGTGTGAATCAGCTATATATTCACCGGCTAAGTTAAATATTTAAAAATGATATTTTAATTATAAAATAAATTTTTGAATATACTTACCCGGTGAATATATAAATTAAATGACCCTCCCTTCCTCCCCAATAGAGACGCAATGGGACGAGAAGAAAATTGAGTCTTTGTTTACATGGAGTTTGGTATCTGGCCGACAGTTGGCGCTGATGGGCACACCCGCAACCTGTATAGCGATCGCTGGCGAGTTTTTTGTACAGTTTTTTGTCTGTCGAGCAACAGAGTTGCAGCTATATATTCACCGGGTAAGTATATTCAAAAATTTATTTTATAATTAAAATATCATTTCTAGCGTTCTGTTTGCTAGTCCTGGACCAACTATTGTTATCATTATTAGCCCCATTGGAAAAGCAGGATGCATTCCAACAGGTGTGTGACAACCTTGACACCTATGCTTTTTCTGCCTTTTGCCTGATTTGAAAGGTTTTCAACCAGGTACTGACTACTAACTGGTGGCTCCCAAATAGCCACATGCCAAATGGTGTTCTGACCTAATGATGCTACTGATCAAGGCACTAAGAGAACTACCCCTTTGGCCTTGGTCCAAACTTCTTTGCCAGCCAAAGCAGTACCACCACCTGGTGTCATCCCTTTCGCTTCATAGGTGGAGACTACCCAGCATCATTCAAAGTGGAAGGCTTTTTGCAAGGAACTTTAAAGATGTCTGTATAAAGGTAAAAGGTAAAGGTGTCAAGTTTTGAGTTCCAGTTTCACAAGAATAGATGCTCACCAGAACTTCGGCCAGCCAAGCCCAACCCCCCACTCTGGTGCCCAACCACAGCAGTGGCCTCCCCAGTAAACAGTTTAAACTCGCTGTACTAGCAGTGTTCCTGGCAAAGTGGGCATTCTTCTATAAATGGTGCCATAAAATGGGTTCTTCTCCAGTCAGAGCCTTTATTCAACTAATTGCAGACTTTCTCATTTACCTTCGCCAAGAGAAGATCCTCTTAGTCTCTACGTTGAAAGGCTATCGCTCACCCTGGAGTTGGGTTTTTTTAAACTGAATGCCTTGATCTCTCATCATCCTGGGACTTTTAATGCTGATAAGAAGCTTTGAGCAATCATGCTTGCCAAAAGAGCTCAAACCACCGTTATTGGATGTTACCAGAGTTCTAAGGTCCTTGAAGAGCACTTTGTATGACCCACTACAGCAAGTGTCAGATAAAAACACTTCCTGGTGGGAACCCAAGTATTCAGACCACAACTTAAAAACAATTTTGTGAATTTAATCAGATGCAGGAATTAGATCAATAACACCATCTTCTCGCTTCAAGCAACAATATGGAAAGCATATTCACAATCACCATGGAAGAATTGTGTTGAAGGTGGGTGTCTGCAAATCCCAGGCAACCTGAGAGAATATACCTGCAAGTCCTTTCCAGCGTCGCTGAAGTCGTAGTATTAAATGACGAGTTTGTATAGGCAAGAAAAATACAAATGACTTAACAAAAAAAATTGTGATATTGAGTACATAGGGGCACTTAAATGTAAAATAATTTTATGATGTTTTTCATAACCAATAATGACAGGTGGCTTATTCTACAATTTGTTATATACTGATTAGAGTTTTATTTTGACCTGTGTAACCTGACCATGAATTTTATAAATCATACAGAGAAATGTAAGAATGTAGCCTATTAACTTTTTATTCATAATTTCACATTTCTGTTAGCTGTAAGGTGTTTGAATGGTTACATACTCATATGCCATGCTAAAATGGGAGGTAATTTTGCTATGAATGTGTTTGTTCTAAGACCTTTCGAATCAATGGCATAGACTTTACCATCTTTGGTTATTGTGAAGAAGTGACAGCCCTCTTGTGATGTACCTGTACCCTCTTCCTGTCCTGCCTGCTTCCCACCTGCAGTGTATGCTGACTTGTCTGCTTGCTTCCATACCTTCCCATTCTGACCAACCTACTTTCTCGATTTAGCCAGCTACCTAATCTGTTAGGCCCAATAGCCAGTCTGTTCTTATTTTTCTGCCTATTGCTTAACCTAATTCCATCATACTTTCCCATACTACTGACAGGCCTGCCTGTCATGTTCACAAATCTTTAAACCATGTTCAGACATCACAAACAGTGAGAAGGTTGCTGGTGTCTACCATTGAATCCAGGTGGTGTTTGTGGGACAGATTGCTCTTTGCCTTGTATTAGACAAATGACTTGGTCTGCAGATATTTCTGATAGGATAAAGGGAATGTATGCAACTAATGGATATATATATATATATAGAAAACTGGATTTATGCAAACTTTACTTATTTTTTTCTCCAGAAAAGTGACGTAAGAAAGCAAGAGAGAGACCATAAAATAACAGACGACTTTTTGGAAGATATTGCGGAAGATTCTGAGGAGGATACCTAAAGGAGTAGTTGTGACGATGATATACAGATGAAAATAGTTAAGAGATCATATATGGTACAAGGTGACAGTAGTTTATCATCTGCACTAAATCAAGTGAGGATGTTAGCATCTGTCAACTACAGTTATTATAAGAATATTTTCATCACTTTTCATATATGGAAGAGAATAAACTTTTTCCTTATCTGTTTGGTGTATATACAATGTGTTTACATGAACAGAATTTTTTGAGTTGTACCTGGGAATTGGTACTTGTGATTAAGTACACTGGAGATTGTCATAGTTTTATCTTTTAAGTAGAGTTGCTTACTGTTATTGAATATACATTATTGTTAAAGCAATGTAATATGTTTACATTGTTATTTTCTTTGATGCCAGTTAATTTAATGTGTTCAATAGCAGATTTATTTAATTCATTTTGAAGTTAAGAGTTTCCTTCATAATATTTTCCAGGGGGCAATTTAAAAAACTTTAGGTTAGATCTTATAAATGAAAAGTTCGTAGTTTTGAGAAAAGATTGATATGTTGTGAATAAGACATGAAGAATGATCAACTGCTATTTAGTATTAGAATAATTTGTATTTCAAGTAAAAAAAATAACAAGCAAATTAATGTGTTTAGAAAACATTTTCCCTTTTTACTAGTTTAGTTTTAGACATTTTGATTGTTATTCATTGTATTTTTTTTTTTTTTTTTTTTTTTTAAATGTTTGCAGTTTATAATTGCTATCATTCAAGTTATAAACCCTTTAATTGTTTTAATACAGTACAGTAAATATCATATTGGGCCAGTTAACTCGAGGAATGCACATGTTTCAGCTATCTTTGAAAAAATGACGCTTCAAAATTTAATAACTTTACTAACGCCTTTGTAATTACTTCATACATTATTTTTTTCCCTTCTTTACGTTTGGTATTTTACTGTGCGACATGCCACTTTGTCAGGTGAATAGGTGGTGCGATAGTACCATAGGTACTAAGTCTGTCAATTGTCACAAATGGTTGGGGAGGCAGTTAAGTATAACGGGCTTGTTTTTTGGCCCAGTAGAGCATAGCGTATTTTGACAAATAACCATTACAACTTTTACTGTATATTGGAGAGTTGAATGATAACGAAAATTACTATATTTTCAAATTTTAGAATATAGAATATTTTCTGTGAATAATGAATAATCTTTCTAGATGCTTCTGTAGAATGTACTGTATGTGAATGTTTTATTTTCTTGAGTGATTTTTTTTCTTTTGTCAATACATATAGTAATTTATCATCATTGCTATTATTGTAAAATAGGTTGAAAGGATATATCATATTCAGAGAAATATGATAGACAAAGAAGGTAAAAATTATGCAATATCTTCCTTTGCAAATATATGTAATTAGATTATTTAAAGAAATCAATTATTGTAAGTGTATAAAAAACATACTTTGGATTATTGAATTTTTATATAAATAAACCTTGTTACTAATATGAATATAACTTTATATAAACTCATGACTTGAGGGTTATTTGAAAGCAATCAGACTGATCACAATAGGTTTTTATTTTTTTAAGCATGTATATCATGGAAATAAGTACAGTAACACACTTCCAATTGTTCTTTGGAGTATGTCTTACATGAAAGCAGTCACATAGACATATAGGCAAATCACAGTCAACTCCAGTAGTTGTAACACGTTTGTTTATATTGTTGCCTGGAAATATTTGCACAAATGTAGCAGTTTACTTGTGTATTTTTTTTCTTTTTTGGGATGAATGTCAGGGATAAAGTTATTGACATTTTACCTAATATAAGACTGTATTTTTCTTCCTTTTACTTCACATATGTTACTGACATTATTTCATTTTCGCTATCCTCTTCACATTCTTCAAGGTGCTCTCCATCTTAACGAAATGATCTTGCTTCAAAGTCCTCTTCACAGTCATCAAGGTCCTTGTATCACCACAATCATTATTTGCACAGTGGATGTTATCATCTATGTCTTCATCTTTTTCGTCTTCGGTAAATACAGTAACACAGGTAAGAACTTGTTAGGTGCCAGATTCTGTAAATGATGGTTTGGGCAATGAATGGGGAAGTTGTACTTGGTATTGCATCATATGTCTGCCTTGATAATGATAGAGCGATGGAGTAACCAGTACTTAGGTTTGGCTTTTTTTCCTGGGGTACATATTTTCCACGAACACTTCTCTTCACACTCCTCTTTCTTCCAACTTCGTTCTGTTGCTTTGCTTTGATTTTTCCTTGTCATAAATTTGTCGTTCCTGTTTTGTTATGGTGGTCTCACAATGTTGGCCTGAAGAGGCCTTCTTTCTCCAAGAGTTGTTAGGATGTCCAGGAATGGCATCAAAAAGTGACAAACAAGAACACAGAAAACAATGTGTCATAATTTTTAACAAAATAAAGCTTTAGACATGGAAAATACAAATAAACACCGACTATCTTGGTAACTCACGCTATTACTTCCCTTACTGAACAGTATGTTGTGATGATGTGTGTGTGTATGTATAATTTCTTATGCTTTTTATTGGGTATGTTTCTCATATATTAATATAAAACTAGTTTTTACTGAAAAGAACTAAATTTCACTTTTTCTTTGTAAAAAGAGTTAAATTTAATCTACGAAAGCTTTTATTTTATACATAGATTTACATAGGTAAAATAATGTTCTGAACGTAAAAAATTTCTACCAGACAAATAATATTAAAAAATAGTACAATTTAAGTAATCTCATGAGGGAATTTGTGGGAAAAGAGAGAATGACAATCAGAAGAGGCATACAGCAGATCCCCCCCACCCCCCCTTCAGGTGCTAAAGAGCCCTACAGTAGTTCTTGGGTTAATATTGCACAGATTATTATAAGTTTTGGTTATTTTATTGAGTATGATTTATTTATTTATTTTTTTTTTTTTTTTTTTTTTTTTTTTTACGAATGGAACTTACCTGGCAGTTATATATATATATAGCTATAGTCTCTGTCGTCCGGCAGATTTTTCAAAACTCGCGGCAACTGCCGAGAGGTGGCTGTCCGGTTAGGTGGTTAACAACCCTTACAAGGTGGTACTTTGAATCATTCCTGTTTTCTATTCTTCAGATCATCTCTGCTGGTTGGACTGACAACCTCGTTGTTGGTCCACCATCGGGTTTTCCGCTCGCTTTCCCTGTGTCGCTGTATTGGACTTATTTTTGGTGGATTGGCAATCGCTTTAGTGATTTATTCCTTTGATTGTTGTTTGAGTACGATGTTTGATAAGCTATATTTTCGAGTGTGTGAATGAGGAATTGAAGGTGAGGTTACTGAAAGATTCGGTGAACCCTCACACTGTTTGTTTGGGGTGCAGGGATTTTGAGTGTGCCCTGGATAAAAGGTGCAAAGAATGTGAGGTTTTGGACAAAAAGAAATGGTTGGAAATGAAACGCTATGTGCGTAAGTTAGAATTTGATAAAGTCAGGAGGGCTTCTAAACCTAAATCTAAGTCAGCTAGTGATGTTAGCCTAGACATTTCTTTTGACCCCTTAATTCATAAATCTTCTGTAGAAGTTGAACCTTCTCCTGAGGTAGTAGCCCCTGCTCCTTCTACAGGAATGGTAACTGTGGATGACCCTCAGTACACCATGATGGCGGCTGAGATGAAGGCTCTCAAGGACCAGCTTGCAGCCTTGAAGGTAAGAGTGCAAGTGAAATTAGTGCTTGTGAAAGTGCAGTGGAGGTGGCGACTGATCGAACCTGTCACGCCCCTAAGTCTAGACCTCTACCAAGCTCCCAGGACCAAGGGAAAAGGTACATCGACGGCCGCAAGGGAGTGAGAGGTACGTATTCTCGGTCAGCCGTCGCCTCGAGCAGTCCTGTTGCTATTTACCAGGCTGCTCATGACCGCCACGGGAAAGGCGTGTCGGAAGTGATAGTGTCTTCCCCGAGCCCCTCTCCTAGACGCAGATGGCAGTATGAGGCTTCAAGGCCGACCAAGAGAAGGTGGATACAGCAAGCTGACCAGACCCGTTCTCGCTCTCCCCTTTCAAGTAGATGGAGTAGCCCGGAACCTTTCCCTTCCGACGATGACTGGAACGCCTCTCCAGCAAAAAGGGCTAAACCTAGATTGGACGTTTCTCCGCAGGACGATGGAAGGAAGGAGAGATCTCCTCTTCCTTCAGGTTATGGGGGACACTCGAGAGAACATTCTCCTGCTACCAGCGTGACTCGGCAGCCTTCACCTTCGGAATCGCGAGACCCAGCAGTGGTTGCAAAATCTTTCATGACTGTTGTGCAAGAACAACTGGTGTCTCTTGTTCAGGCTTTTAGCCGCACTCCCCCCCTAGTTGGGCAGAAGTAAGGACGACAAATTACCAGTGAAGAAATCAGCTAGTAAGAGGGAACAAGTTCCTCTCCCCTGTAGGACGACAGACAGCACCGTTCTCGCGGTGAGGGGAGGATACGTCACTCGTCTCCCAGGGAAACGCACCACGATTCGTCAAGCGCTCGACGCCGCGTTTCTCCTTCCTCTAGACGACGGCAGGACACATACGGCTCTCGTCGTCAGGACGCTTCCGACTCCCGCTCGTGACGTCATGACGCATCCAGCCTGCCTCTCCAGGACGCTTTCATCTCGCTACATCCGGACGCATTCAGCTCTCGACGCAAGGATGCAGCCAGCTCTCTACGTCAGGACGAATCCTCTTGTCGTCGCAAGGACGCTTCAAGTGCTCGACGCCAGGACGTCACCAGCGCTTGGCGCGGGACGTACGCGTTTCCCAATGTCAGGACGCATCCAGTCCTCGCCGACAGGATGCATTCGGCGTTCTGCTTTACTCCTCTGATGCAGGTGAACAGCTAGAAGGAAGTGATCCTTATGCACGCCGGATTGAAAGTAATCTGGATGTTAAAGAAACCTCCGACAGAGTTCCTTCAGCCCAAAGGGAGACAGATTTGGAAGGAATGCAAGACTTGGAGGATATTTCGGAGGACGAAGATAAACCTGCTAATGCGGCTGCTGACTATAAGGTTCTCTCTCGCTCCCTCCTTGAGCTGTATGGAGAGGAGTTTAAACCTGCTGCCCCTCGTTCTCCTCAGTCGCAGTTCAGCAGGAAGAAGTCGAAGAAGCAGTCGGCTTTCATCAAGATGAAACTGTCGATTTCGGCAAAGAAGGCTCTCGCTAGGATCGATGACTGGCTGAAAGAGCGTAGGCAAGCAGTGAAGACCACGTCGTTTCCACCAGCTCGACTTGCATCTAAGGCGGGCATGTTGTATGAGACTGGAAAAGCTCTTAGCCTGGGAGTACCTGCCTCCTCCCAGGGGGACTTCACCGGCATTGTAGGTTCATCCAGGAGACATGGCCTTAACTCTACAAAGGTGATTTGGTCTATGTCAGAGCTAGACCACCTCGTCAAGGGAATCTTCCGATCCTTCGAAGTGTTCAGCTTTTTGGACTGGGCTCTTGGAACACTGGCCAGGAAAGCAGAACTCTTACAAGCCACAGAAGACCTAACCAGTATTATGGCCTGTATGGATAAGGCTCTTAGAGATGGGGCAAACGAGTTGGCTTCCCTGTTCTCTGCGGGAATTCTGAAGAAGAGGGCTCTATTATGTTCCTTCACGACCAGAGCGGTTACGGTCACGCAGAAGGCGGAGCTCCTATTGTCCCCTCTCTCGGAACATCTTTTTCCTGAGTCCCTAGTAGGGGACATTACCCTTTCGCTGGGACAAAAGGCGATGCAAGACCACCTGTCATGCTCCGCAAGGAAGGCTTTACCGGTGATTCCGTCATCCTTGAAGGAGGAGGAAAGGAAAGTTCAGCAGCCCTTTCGGGGTAGAGCACCTACTAGGATGGAGTTCAGAGGAAGAAGGCAGGAGACGGGCAGTAGAGCAAACAGAGGGTCGTTCAGGGCCCGCGCTAGGAAATGAGGAAAAAGTCCTCCAGACAGCAGTAGGAGTAAGGCTGTCACTCTTTTGGCACACCTGGAAGGAAAGAGGGGAGGAAGCCTGGTCCCTCTCGGTCATCGGAGAGGGGTACAAGATCCTCCTCTTGAAGAAGCCTCTGCTTTCAAGAACACCTCTAGCTTTAGTGGCGCAATACTCGAACGCCGTGAAGCAAGGGCCGCTACTGGAGCTGGTGAACCAGATGCTGGAAAAGGGAGCGATAGAACCGGTCCTGGAACTAGTTTCCCCAGGGTTCTACAATTGCCTGTTTCTGGTGCCCAAGATCTCGGGTGGATGGAGACCCGTTCTAGATGTCAGCGCACTGAACGTCTTTGTAGAAAAGACAAAGTTTACCATGGAGACAACTCGGTCGGTGCTGGCAGCTGTCCTTCCAGGGGACTGGATGGTGTCTCTGGATTTACAAAACGCTTACTTTCATATCCCCATCCATCCGACTTCAAGGAAGTTCCTAAGATTCGTAGTACAGGGCAAATGCTTCCAATTCAAGGCCCTTTGTTTCGGCCTCAACACCGAGTAATGGCAAACGTGGCGGAATGGCTTCATCAAGAGGGGATAAGAGTATCCCTATACCTGGATGACTGGCTGATAAGATTCCGGTCGAAGAAAAGGTGTCTGGAGGACTTACACAAGACTTTTATGATGGCCCAGGAACTGGGTCTTCTCATCAACAAGGAGAAGTCCCAGACCGAACCGAGTCAGACGATTCTTTATTTGGGGGTAGTTCTGGACTCAGTTCGTTTCGGGCTTCTCCCTCCCAAGAAAGGCAAACCAGATACCTTGGGAAGGTGCAGGAATTCCTGGGGAGACAGAAGTGCTCAGCGAGGATTGGATAAGTTTGCTGGGCACCCTCTCCTCGCTCGAGCAGTTTGTCGCCCTGGGAAGATTGCATCTCAGACCTCTACAACACTTCCTTTCAAGAGTATGGGACAGGAAGAATCAGGAGGACTCCTTTTCCTTCCCCATTCCAGCAGAGATCAAGAGACATCTGATTTGGTGGTTGGATCCGTCGATTTTAGGAGAAGGAATCTCCCTGTTCAAGAAGAACCCAGACCTAGTGTTCGGAGTCAGGATGGGGAGCAGGGAGGCCTCAGGCTCTTGGGGAGTGGAACAGAGCGAATGGCACATCACCAGGAAAGAGTTGATGGCCATTCTGTTAGGACTGAAAGCCTTCAAAGACACTGTCTCAGGGAGGATAGTAGAAGTCAATTCAGACAACACCACGGCCTTGGCTTACATCAAGAAGCAAGGAGGAACTCACTCTCTATCCCTGTATGAAATAGCAAGAGAGCTCCTTCTGTGGGCGTAGGAGAATAGCGTAGAGCTTTTAACGAGATTTGTGCAGGGACAGAAGAATGTAAGAGCAGACATGCTCAGCAGGGAAGGGCAGGTTCTGCCCACAGAATGGACCCTCAACCATCAGGTTTGCCAGAGGCTGTGGAAGTTATTAGGGAGGCCTTCAATAGACCTCTTCGCCTCCAACCAGACCAAGAGAATCCCCAACTACTGCTCCCCAGTCCTGGACAAGGAAGCAATACCAGTAGACGCCTTCTTGATGGACTGGACAGGGATAGACACCTATGCGTTCCCCCGTTCAAGATTATCAACCTAGTTATCAAGAAATTCGCTCTCCTCAAGGCAGGGAGAATGATCTTGATAGCTCCATTCTGGCCAGCAAGAGAATGGTTCGCGGAGATGTTAGTGGACTTTCCGAGAAGCCTTCCTCCAAGTCCAAAGCTTCTCAAACAGCCCCACTTTGAGAGATATCATCAAAACCCCCTCGGTTTACAACTGACTGCCTTCAGACTATCGAGAATCTTGTCATAGCAAGAGGCTTTTCTACACAAGCTGCAAGAGCAATCGCCAGAGCGAGGAGGGTCTCTTCACAGAGAGTCTACCAATCGAAGTGGGAGACCTTTAGATCAAGGTGTAAGCAGCGCAAAGTGTCTTCAACCATTACCTCTGTGAGCCAGATAGCTGATTTTCTGTTGTTCCTCAGCAAGACTCTTAAGCTGGCCGTATCCACAATAAAAGGATACAGGAGTATGCTTTCGGCTGTCTTTAGGCACAGAGGCATAGATTTAACGCAAGATAGGAACTTGAAGGATCTCCTAAAGTCGTTTGAAACGACTAAGCAGACTCAATTGAGACCCTCGGCTTGGAATTTGGATGTGGTTTTGAAGTTCTTATGCAGCAGGAAGTTCGAGCCCATCTCGCAAGCGACTCTTAGAGACGTGACTAAGAGAAAACTGTTCCTGATGGCTTTGGCCACAGCAAAAAGGGTCAGCGAGATTCACGCTATTGAGAAGCAGGTGGGATTCAAGCAGGAAGGAGCAGTATGTGCGTTAAGGATCGACTTCCTCGCTAAGAATGAGAACCCATCCAAACCCTGGCTGGGGACGTTTGAGGTTCTTAACCTCACAAATGTGGTGGGCCTAGAGGAGGAGAGACTCCTCTTCCCAGTTAGAGCCCTTAGGGCATATTTATCACGAACAAAGAATTTAAGAGGTGCATCCAGTTCTTTATGGTGTTCGGTAAAGGATCCACGAAATCCCCTCTCGAAGAATGCGTTATTCTTCTTAAGGGAGACAATAAGAGAAGCTCACCTCTTATGTGAGGAGGAGAACTTCGGTCTGTTAAAAGTAAAGGCTCACGAGGTGTGAGCCATTGCAACTTCACTGGCATATCGGAAGAATATGTCAGTTAAGCAGATAATGGACGCAACGTTTTGGAGAAGCAACTCTGTGTTCACTTCTCATTACCTCAGGGAGGTAAGAGTGGACTATGAAAAGTGTTACACTTTGGGCCCATACGTAGCCACTGCTTCTGTATTGGGTAAAGGAGTTACTACCTCCCCTCAACCTTAACTATTTTACAGTATGCCTGTGATTGGGTTTGGTTTTTCATGGTTGCCTGAGGGTACTGACTTGTGGGAACAGCGCCCTCAGTCTAGCTAGATAAGTAAGATATCTAGTCTACAAGGTTAGGTGGTTAGGTTGAGTAAG
Source organism: Palaemon carinicauda (assembly GCF_036898095.1). Taxonomy (NCBI): domain Eukaryota; kingdom Metazoa; phylum Arthropoda; class Malacostraca; order Decapoda; family Palaemonidae; genus Palaemon; species Palaemon carinicauda. The sequence goes on along the minus strand of NC_090738.1, from coordinate 22,596,166 downwards.
GTTGCAGATTATAAAAAGGGGGATAGGTAGTGTGGAAGTCTAGTCACATTGTTGGTCTCGCCCCGTTTGACAGACTCGATTGAGTTGATTCAGCGCAACAGGTCTCCACCTGGCTGGCACTCCTAAGGGAAAGCGACTCAAAGAGGCAGAAACCTTTGAAGTCGGCTACCTTAGCAGGTAAGGAATCAAGGTGTTTTCCTACGATGTTGGCTGTCTTTCACCCACCTCCAAATGTGTGAATCAGCTATATATATATAACTGCCAGATAAGTTCTATTTGTAAAAATGAAGTTTTTATGATAAAACAGTTTTATGAATACTTACCTGGCAGTTATATATATATATATTTAAAGTCCCACCCACCTCCCCTCAGGAGACAGGTGGGGCAAGAGATGATCTGAGGAACAGAAAATGGGAATGATTCCAAGTACCACCCTGTAAGGGTTGTTAACCACCTAACCGGACAATCACCTCTCGGCGGTTGCCGCGAGTTTTGAAAAATCTGCCGGACGACACACTCTAGCTATATATATATATATATATATATATATATATATATATATATATATATATATATATATATATATATATATATATATTATATATATATATATATATATATAACTGCCAGATAAGTATTCATAAAACTTTGTTTTATCATAAAAACTTCATTTTAAGTAGATTGAGTGTTTTGAATAGTGTTGGTTAGTTTTTTTTAATGCAGACATCCGTAGAATATTAGGTAAATTAGAACTTTTGGCTTCATGGGTATTTCCAGTTTGTTATCTTGTCATAGAAGTGACCATAAATATTTCTTAACTGCCAAAGATAAATTTTATGTTTTTGAGGTTTACAATAGGTAATATAGTATAGTTTATAAATTATCATATGCAGTTTCAACATCTTTATAGTCAACTGTATTATGGTAATCTGTGTAAACTTTGTTACAACTTTATTTCTTGGTTAGCACTGAAATAGTACTTCCTGCATTGTCAGTTAATTTAAATAAAACTGAACTCGTTACCCATTTAGTTTTGTGATACACCCTTTTAATTTCAAGTCATGCATAAAGCAGACTGGAAATTGCTGTACAATACTTGCGCATTGGTAGAGTTTTTCAAACAAAGTTTTTAGACAAACTACCTTATGGAATCAGCAAACATTTCCATCTTGCGCTGAGCATAGTTTAATTTTAATTAAAGGATTCATGTTCATATGCAATTTGTCAAATTTTCAATTTTGCATTCTTCCTATGTATATAAACTTGCATCCTTTAATTAAAATTATACTATGCTCAGCTCAAGATGAAAATGTTTTTGATTTCATAAGGTAGTTACAGTGGCAGGTATGGTCGGAACCTGCCCATCGGAATCATACAGATGAGCTACTTTTGATCTCAGGACTGAAAGGAGTGGTCATCAACTTTTTGGTTAGATTTCACCAGTCATCTCTTTCTTGAGCTTCTAATTCAATATTTATCCTTTCATCATTTCCAACTTCATGCTTCATAGCCCTCAGCCATCTAGGCCTGGGTCTTCCAACTCTTCTAGTGCCTTGTGGAGCCCAGTTAAACATTGGTGAACTAATCTCTCTTGGGGAATGCAAAGAGCATGCTCAAACCATCTCCATATACTCCTCACCATGATCTCATCCACATGTGGCACTCGAGTAATCTCTTAAAGTTTCTTTTCTAATCCTGTCCTGCCATTTAAGACCCATTATTCTTCTTTGTTCTCAAATCTACTAAATCTGATATTGTTTCATTGTCTTACTATGACTCTTGTCTCACTAAACCGATATATACAGTAGTCTGATTTTTATATGTAATTTCAGGGGATTTAATTTCCAAGTTTCACTCAATCCACCCATGGTTTGATTTGCTTTTTTCAATCTTTCATTAAACTCTAATTCTAAAGACCCTGTATTGGAGATCATAGTTCTTAAATACTTGAATGATTCTACCTCATTAATCTTTTCTCATTCCAATGATATTTCATCTTCCATTGCATACTTCGTTCTCAACATCTCTGTCTTCTATTTATCTTGAGCCACACCTCATGTGATATGAGGGGAAATTTTCTTTAAGGGACTGTGGCTATTTATAGGAAAAATACAAGTTTTATTAAATTTTGTTATCTGTTCCTGTTGGGTACAAACCTTTGTCCTGTAATATTGTGAAAACTGATTGTGGGGTAAAGGTCCTGTGAACAGAAAGGGTAACTTCTTTCCCTCAATGATGTTGATCTTCCAGGTAATAAGGAAAAGGGAGGAACATGTATCCAGTAACCTCATCATCAGTGAATCACAAGAGATGAGGACTATTAGTGTCTATGCCAGTACCTATTTGTGGGTAACTCTGTGCTAGATCAATAAAGGCTGAATCTCGTGTGAAGAGGGATAGTGTGTCGACTCCAAGGCTCTTTTAAAGGAGGATAGAAGAATTTTTAATCAGATTACATTTGTATATGTAAAGTCTGATACGTAGCTTAGTAGCATCAAATGTCCTATCCAGCATGTAAGGGCTTGAATGCTGCATCCCTAAGAGATAGGCAAGACGAAGAAGTAGAAGGGCCAGTTCTACCTTTTATTTGAGGCTTATATCAAGACAACTCTAACAGAAGGTTTGTTTGGCCCAAGAGAACGCTGGGAGAAATAAACAAATTGTCAAGCACCGATGGCAGAACCCAATGAGAAAGTGTCAAAGAACTAGAAGGCAACATGTTAAAGAAAATGGTGTCTCCAGATTATTACTTTAATCATCTGCAAAAACCGACATGTTTTTCTGGAAAGCTATCTATTGGGTATTTCCTGATATCAGCCAGCATTCAAGCCATTCAGTTGTCCCCTTCACTGGACAAGGCATAAACTTACTTGAAGGTCCTGCAAAACCAGAAAGATTTGGTGTTCATAGACACTTGCATCATCTTATCATCCTTACAAAAAGTCTTCGACTAGGCCTGAAACAATGGTTCCTCAGATCACACTGCAGTGATCTCACCCTTCACAAAAGCATATCCACGGTAGTGTAGATTCAGAGGAATGGGGCCAAGATAAACTCAAACCTATGGTAAAAAACTGATTGGTTGATGCTAGAACTACCAAAAAGACAGTATTGAAGAAGTGGTAACGTCCCATGCTGTGGGCCTGATTTCCAATGGTAGCCAAAATTGCTTACAAGAATGGACAACTTCCAAGAGGAGAGGTCCCCACACTGGAGTCTGAAAACCTGGTTTAACGCTGAGCTGTAGCTCTTCACAGACAAGTTTGCGACCTGCCGAATAATTGCTCTGACCTAAGGGACTTTGCCCACTCTCCCTAGTATACAGTGCTGGAGGACTATCACATATCAAGACATCTCCTGCTAAGTCCTGTAATAAAAACCTTTTGCTCAGAGGAGACACTGAATAGCCTCCCGTTACAAAGAACGAGTGATTTTTAAAGACTGGTGCCTCTGAAGGTGCAACTGACAAAGACGGCAAAGGCAATATTTCTCCTAGGACCTTGATTAGAAGGACATCTAGGGACCTAAAGAGACTAACACTCCACTGATCATTCAGGTAATCAGGCTGAATGGAGGGAAGGCATAGACATATGGTATCCCCATTGGTGATGGAAAGCATTCTTAAACAGTGGCCATGGAACCGTTATTGAGGAAAAAATGGGGAGCTCCTTGTTGAGCCAAGTGGTGAAAATTTTAGTCACTGGTGAGCTTTATAACTTTTAGAGAGGCTTTCTGCCTGTCAAGGATATAGACCAGTCTGCCCGTGATTTATCCTTGACAACTGAGCTGGTCTGCTACTATGTTTCATCTGCTCACTATGTGTTTAGAGGAGCCCCTTACTCATACACCGACTGTGTCAACTGGCTGAGAGGGATGGAAACTGTGCATTTCTGGAATCAAATGGTAAACATGCTTTTTTATTCATACGCAAACTACTGATATCTAAATGTTACTTGCATCTCTAGAATGTTTATTTCCGGGTGAATTATTTCCTTCACCATATTTCCTAAAACACTTGTTCCTCCAGTTGTTCCTTGACCCCTTTCAAAACATCTGAAAAAGGAAGCCTCTCCTCATCAGGGAGTTAAGCAAAGTTCCAACAGTTAGGTTCCTGTTATATAGCCACCAATTCAGATCATCTCTCCCCTAAACCCTTGAAGCAGGATGAGTGCGCGGATCCTTGGCAGCTGACCATTGCCACTAAAGATGCCACTGCATGGATCTCTGGTGGAGGTGCCCTTGAGGTATGAAGTTTTCTTGAGATTACAGATGATACAGGAGAAATTGCCAGACCCAAGCTATTTGTTCTCATTTAAGTAGGTATGGTAATGCTAACTTGCTGATGAAAAGTTGGAGGGAAAGACTTGCTGTTACCATGTACACAGAATAGCATACTATTGTAGGGACTATGTCCATTTGGCTGCGAAATCCACCTTTTCCAAGTTTATAACGGTATGCTGACCGTTTGCCGAAAGACAGCGGTTTGAAATAACTACCAGTTAAATTGACAATTATTACGACAGTAATGTCCAAAAACTTGAATAATATAAAGAACGAAGCTTTAAAAAATTAGCAATTATGAAAAATATGGAAAGGAAATTGTCCTTTATTAATTAATTTAATTTTGATAATATAAGGAAAAATACTTAAAACAAAATAAGTAAAAATATAAGACGACGAAGAAATCTGAAACCCTAATATATAAATTAAAGTGTAAATAAACATTTGTAAGTAATTTTATAAATTATGTACAACTGGTTTTAAGAAATTTAAGCCTTCGTCTGGTGTAATTTTGTACAAGAATTTTCAAACGCTCATGTACTCAAACATAAGTATTGTCGTCTTAAGATTTATTCATTCCCATTGCTCCATATTCTGATAAAATTTCATTACTCGCTTTTTCCTTTCAAATTTTTTTCCAAGTAATTTGGAAATAGAAGTTTCACCGAAACACAGTTAATAAAAGGAGTGTACCATTCTTCTAAAGAGTTGTTTGTTTGTGGTAAGTAGCAATTTTAACTTAGGACTAGACATTTTAGCTACGGTTTTTCTATTACCAATTTCGACCAGTTTTCCTGTCAATGAATAGTCAGTTTGGTTAATTGTTTTTTCAACAAATTATATTCCACAAAATACCAGTCGACAAACTGTCTTTCAGCCAGTTGTCAGACTACCATATATAATAACCCGAGATCATGACAAAAAGCGAACAGCGATCTCAATCCTGAAGCTGCTGGATTAGCCAATCATTGCTATAACTTGAGAGATATCCAGTATTCTGTAATAATGGGGCAAGTCAAGAATGAGTGAACACCTGAGGAGTAGTGAACAGTTCCAAACGCAAGGTTTTGAATAGGTACACTACACCATTGACAATGAAGAAGTACTTCCAAAAGGATTGACAGATGCTTATTTGAAAATGCATATCCTTTAAATCCACTAAAAGCACTTAGTTTTATTCTCTGATGGAAGAGAAACAAGGACATACTGTTTCCACCTAGAACAAGGTTTGACATGGAAACTAGTAAAGAGTTAATGACTAACCTAAGGCCCCCAGACAATATTTCAACAAGGAAGGGTCAGCTGTAGAAGCCCAGACACTGGTAAGCCATGATTTATGGCGTTTTCGTCAGCATCACTTTAAAATCTGTCGAAAGACCCGTAGCTTTCTGTGATTCTGGAATTTAAGTATCGAAATGGATCTGTATGTAAGCCAGGGGAGGTCAAAAGTCATTAAAAGGTAGCAAGTAGCCATCCTGAAGGATGTTGGCTCCCAAAATCTTGGCCTGCCATCGTCAAGAAAGCCTGCATAGCACTTGCTAAAAGGGTAGCAGAAATTGGCAGAGAGGAACACACTTTTCAATGGGATGTCATCATTAGCAATGGATGGATGTGGGGAATATTCTTCCTCAATGTATGGATGTGAAACTCATTAGGGGAGTAGCTTACTTCTGCATTCAAGGAACAGCTCAGAGAGCTGAGCATAAGGTCATCCTCATTATCACAAAAACTTCTGATGGACAGAAAACCCCGGGGAGAACACAGAAGGGCCACTGAAATAATAGGCCATCAGGAATGGAAAAAAAAATCCTAAAAGCTCCTCTGCCATCAACCAAGAACTATCTCCCCCCTATTTGGTGAAGAAACTTGAGAATATTTCTTGGATTACTTTTTCCTCATCCCATCCAACTGGGAAGAACACCATGTGCAACGTTCTACAACAGGATTCCTGCTAGTAGAAATACGCACAACTTAACAGAAATTGGGGATCTACAGAAGGCTCTGACAAACTTATCACAAGGCTTAACCTAACCTTTCCCCTGACAACTTTGCATTGCAAGAATTTGCTTAGCGTTCATGGTGACTCAAGTAGCATGCAACTCAAACATGCAAGGTAGAGGGAAAGAATTGACAGCGAAAAGTTGTAAGGAGCAGTAAATACATCTGCAATGCTAAGATAAAAGCAAAAGGTTCAAGACTGAGTCAGGCAGCACTCCTCCCTCAACCTTTCACCTTGCCTACCATGCTACGAATTTAGCAGCTGTTTCCAGCTTTCCCTAAACATACAGTGCTCCAATTTTAAAGGACAAAAGTTTGTAGTAGCACAGGAACAACAAACCTCCTCCCCACAGGCGCTAATGCCGTCATTGCACCTTGTGTGTATTGTAAGCATTACTTATGCACCATTCCTTTGGTCATCAGCTACTCTTGCTTTATATTCTTCTACGTTGCCTCCAATGCTTATCAGGTCTCCTCCACTCATAGCAACTGAAAGAGATCCAGGTCTTTCTTCTATAAATACAGTAATTTTTAAAATGCAAGAATGTCTAAACTGTCAAAAAATTGACTCATGTCAGTGTAGGCATCCAAATACCATCCTCAATTATACCATATATGATCATCAGACATCAGAAGAAGAATGGAAGAGTCAGTGTGGTGAGTATCCTTTACCCTAGTAGCATGGATTTTAATATTAAGAGAAAATAGCTTTACTTTAACAAGTACAGTTTGTAGTGTATGTACTGTGTATTGTACTGTGGACAATTTTTACAGTACAATATACTATATACATACCTTCTGACAATATTAGTATTTTAGGAACTGTTCTTGTATATTTTACTATACTCCTGTATAGTACATATACTGTATAAAGAGCTCATGTGCGGTTGGTACTTGTTCAGAAAGGATACAGACTTAGACAGAGACAGGATGGAATATTAATGCAATATAGTACTGCTGGTACAGTATATGTTATGCCATTCACTGTAGGCCTTACTTTAGGATCTTACAGTGTCAGTGTCCCTTAAGCCAATAGTTGCATCCAAGTTTTAGCCATTTACCTAACCTCCATTTTTCATCATTATTTCGGGTCTCTTTTGCACAGAATAGCCTTCCAGGCCTCAGGGTTTAACTTATAAGATCCATCCAACCCAAAAGTACTGTACCCATTCCTACGAGATATACAGGTGAATAATGAATTACTTTCATGAGATACGGGGGCTCAATTGTACGGTTTCTGCCCCCCCCCCCCCCCCCCATACTAACTATCTTTTGACCTTTGACTTTTACTCCATCTAATCTCTGTCCAGACAATATCTTTTAACTCGCAAAGCAACTGCATTGGTCCTCCAAGATACATCTCGGTGCTGAATGGCCTTCCTGGTCCCTAGCCTCAGGCCATATTTTCAGTCAAATGTTGAAGAAAGTAGTTGCATTCTGAAATTGTTAATTTTTTAACTTATTCGATAAAAGTATCCTAGGAAGAAAAGATAAGAATTATATATATATATATATATATATATATATATATATATATATATATATATATATATATATATATATATATATATATATATATATATATATACCTGGCCTTTCATTAGAAGGGGCTAGCGTTCGATCCCAAGTATGAGGTAGAAATTTATTTCTATATATATATATATATATATATATATATATATATATATATAGTATATATATATATATATATATTTACAAACAATTAAAAAATTACAATTTGTCATTTTGGTATAGTTTATGTAGGGGTAAATTTACAAAAGTGATTTCTCACTTATTTTATATCCAGTAGCAATAACTCACAATCCCCCCATAATTCACATTATCAAATTAGGAATGCTAGTGTTTGAAAACTTTTGGGCTAAGACTAGAATCAAGAAAACCATAGTGTTTCAGTCCCATTATCTGTTTTCTATGGATTTCTTTCAAAGTTCTTTTCAAATACAATACTGTGGTTTAAAGGATGGAATCTCATTCTGGTCAAGTGGCTGATGGGTTAACGTAGTATTAAACTAACCTTCGGTATTGATATACCAATACATAGGGAGTAAGCGATGACATTTCCCCTCGGTACACTTGGGTTCATATTGACTCCCAAAAGAAGTTAGAAATTTTTACGATTTTCGTCTGAAACATAAGACCCAATGAAGATTATTTTCGTGGAGATTAAATATTTGTTTGCTTTCATACACACCCAAATTTTTCAAAGCATTCAGAACTTGCAACTAAAGGCTAAATGATAGTTGATTAACCGGGCACTTTTTGTCTCTCTGAGAGGAGGATCAAAATATATAATTCTTTTCTAATCATGTAGAGGTTACGGCGAAACTTCTGAAGTTTAGTAAATTCTTTATTATATTAGTGCAAGATATCATTGGCATTGATTGGTGTATATTTTTTATTTATACTATCTGGTTTATTTGTTCCCAATTTTTTACACTTTTTAAACTTTAATGTTTCTCATATCGAGGCCCGGTTAATTGAAGCTTCTTGGAGTGTTGCAAATTTTCTTGCAATAATAATAATAATAATAATAATAATAATAATAATAATAAAAATAACCTCATATATATATATATATATATATATATATATATATATATATATATATATATATATATATATATATATATATATATAGTGTGTGTGTGTATATTCTAGCTATCTGTGATACATACTTATAGGAGCCTAGAAACCAATTTAAAAGAAAATCAGAAATGTACATTTAATGCGTATTTTATCATCATTGTTGCTTCATGAAGCTTATATTCATCGTCTAGATAAATCAAACGTGCTCATTTAATTTACCCTTTAGGAACAAGCCACGAATCCAAATGACAATAATGGATATTGAATCTAATAGTCTTTTACTGATCGATGGGGGCGAAGTTCACAAAACTATAAAACAGCTTAATATTGCAAAAATTACTCTGTATTTCTTGGCTAATTTGGGACAAGCATGACCTTTGTTTACATTGGTGTTTTTTTTTTTTTTTTTTCTTTTTTTTTTCTTTTTTACATTGATGTCAGCTGGCATTGATATGTCACCTGGTCTGTTTTGAAGAACCGTTCTCTATCGCACTGACGTAAGGTTACAGTTGCTTTAATCGGTATAAACTATCAATTTCTGCAACTTTAAAATAATCAAATATAAACATATATAAAAGATATAAATATATTTAAACATTTTTTATTACAATGCCTCCTGGGAACGGTCTTATATGTATTGCATTTTCACGGTTATTTGACCGTGACGTGAATCCCTCACGCATGCGTTCACGTATTGTTTATGGCTAAGACCAATTGAACAGTGCTCTATAGCCTTCTGTATGCCAATTTCTCGTAATTTTATACATTTGTCCGAATAGTACAAATTACAAAATCAGACAATGGCCATCGCAATAGGATGCGAGTTCTCGTCTCTCGCCGCTGTCGAAAGTGCCATGAAATCCTTCGAAAGTAGAGAGGGTGTCGCGTATTGGCGTCGTGACACGAGGTCATTCCAGGCGGCTCAAAAGAGGATGAAGCACATCGTGGATAACCCAGACATCAGTTTTTATGAAATCCGTTACACGTGTATAAAGGGCGGTCGGCGATACAAAACACAATCAACTGGCCGTCGTCCTAATCAGAGGTTAGCCAATGTGTCACTATTGTGCATCTATAGTACGCACTATTATTATTTATTATTACAGCATATGTTACAGATAGGAGTAGAACAGAGGACAAGCCATACTAATGGGATAGGTAAGCACAGATCCCAGTCAGTGGGCCAAATATTTAACTATTTTTCTGTCTATTAAAGCTTTCCAAGTTCAATTACAGGATAGTGCACTGAAGTCATAAGCCTTTGGCACTTAGTTACACCGAATTTTTACACTTTTACTTTTAACTGCTGTTACCACTGGTATTTTCAATTTCTTTATCCTATATCTTTTATTCCTCAGAGAAAGGCTGAAATTCTATAATCCTTCCATCAAAGTTTCTGTTAATGGCAGCGCATTCCTCTTACTAGGGGCAATAGAAAAAAGGAAATTTTTGCAGAGTACGATAATATTATCGTAAATTCCTGTTGAAATAATGGACTTACATGAAACAATCTCTCTCTCTCTCTCTCTCTCTCTCTCTCTCTCTCTCTCTCTCTCTCTCTCTCTCTCTCTCTCTCTCTCTCTCTCTCTCTCTCTCTGTTCTTCTTCACAACTTTATATAAGAGAAGAATATCAGGAAATATATATATTTAAGTATATAGATAAAAAGGCAGTATTGTAAGATTTTTCTCTTAGAATTTTGCGCCACGGTAAGGTGACGGTGAGGGTTCCTGGAGGCTGAAGTCTTCCGTTGTCAGAATAGGAGCCTGTCAATAATTGAAATAGCTGTATGAGTTATGTCTTGCATGTTGTGCATAACTATTTGTAGAAATTGCAGTTATACAAACTACTGAATTATAGATACAGAGAAAAGTCTCAATCAATCAATCAATTATAGTTAAAGAGAGGAGCTTTTGTAGTTGGGTGGGACGGACCGAGTGTAAAATTTCAAAATTATGACTGAAAAAGCCACGTCTTGAAAGGGAATCAAGCAAAAGAGTACCACCTAACCTAAGGTTTCCCACTTAATCTAACCTAGGAGCCATATCCTTACCTACCAGGGATTGGGCACAGCCCTAAGACTAAGTCTTAACCTGCGGTGTATGTATGATAGCGGCTGACTTAGAATACGGCAATAGGTAAGGACATGGCTTTTAGGTCAGGTTAGTGGCGGAGAGTTTAGGTTAGTTGATGACCATTTTTAATCCACACGGGAGGAACTGGCCGCTGATATACAAAGGCTCCCTTAACCCTATGTTTGCTTTCCAACTGGCTTCACTCCCGGCAAGTAAACACTAAATCATAATATTTTGTAAATCCTAAAATTAATTTCATATCATATTTCAGACCAAGATAGAGAACATTTACCCTATAAAGAAAATTGATTGGATGAGTAATAAGAAAGTTTATGCCTGTCCCAACAAACTACATTCACCACAGGGTACCAGTGTAGCCCAAAGCAGTATACATGCTTTGGTTATTGCTCTGCTAATCACAGTAGTTAGTTGCGTGTCATATAAGCATATATTTGGGCATTACTGTCATAGGTAACATTCTAGTGTCAGATCCATCAGCTCAGTTACACTAATTATTGTAAAGTTAGGGTCAGTTGATAGTACTGCAACATGGCCAATTAATCTTACATGAAATACTGTACACTAATTTTACATTTGTTATTACTGCAGTATTTATTTATGCTTTATTTATAAATATTGTACGGGAAGTTATTTGTTTTTGGTTAAATAAAATCTATATTTAACAGTTGAGTCGGTATCTATAGCATATTAATTTCTTGCCACCAAATTCGATAACCTCGACGGTTGAGTAATGCTCAATTTGGCCGTTCTCTTTTTGGACTATTTTTGGGGGTCAGTTATAAATATTTGCTTTATATATTGGGTTATGTAAAAAGGCAGTGGAAATTTTCGAAGTATCAGTTTTATGTGCACTTCATTTCATTAGGCGCTGTAGCCTCCTGATTGGTCATGATAACGTGCATAGCATGCAGTATGGGCTAATTGTTCATCAGAAAGAGTTACTAGTAATTGGTGGTATGCAAGTAAGTGTGAAATACTGTGCTGCCTTAGTACTTTATTTAGTGCAGCATATGTAAACCTAAAAGAAGGAAAATGTTTGCCACCTTTTGGGTTCATTAGGGTGGCAGATGTACAGATGGGTGGTTTCCATTCTGTAGTGTCTAGGCAGATCAGCACAGTGTTTAGGGGGAAGTACTGTAATGGGATCAGAATGGCTCCTATGTCATTGAGAAGATGGAAGGCTATTCAAGTTTTTGGGAAATGCGTAGGTTGACCTTTTCACCTAATGGTTAAACAGGAAGCTTTAAGTTTTCTGCTCCCTACAGTACTTTCAGATCCTTGGGCCATACTTGAAGGTGTTTTCCAACACCTGTAGTATCACCTAGATGTCTATATCATTCTATCATTCAACCTGATTTGTTGATTGCTCAACTGAATGTTGATCACTTCGGTGCTCAAGATGTGCTGGCGAAAAATTGCTTGTTAAAGGAGTAGAATTATGATTGTTACTCGATCAGTTGAGGTGCTGAAAAATATTCCTTATGGATCATTCATTTGTCAGCCTTGTGTGCTGAGGTATTGTACTATGTTTTTTTCAGCTACACGTGCTGAAGTTCAAGTATTCTAAAGCGTCATTAGCAAATTGGGAGTTGAGGCTACAAGAGAGAAATGCTTTCCTCACAAGACTGCTCATTAGATGTCTTGAAATTTATGGCAGTTCTCAGCAGTTGGGTACAAAGGAAATTAGACTAACTTCTGTAGATGTGGTATTTCTTTGGTTGGAGCATTTATTTAGCAAGCAGACTTCATAGACTACTGTACCCTTGTGGAAGACTATGGCTTTGCCTTGAGGTAGTACATACTGTACTTTGGATTGATGTAACCATGATCATACTATTATATTGTAGGAGCTCAACCAGAAGAGGAAATTAGTTGAAATACACAAATTGAATTTGATGAGCAGTTTTTATTAATACTAGCCAATCTACAAGCCCAAGGACTCCAATAGGGAAGCTGCCCACGCAGAAAGGAAATGGAGAAGTAACAAATAAAGTATAAATGAAAAATTATGAAAGAAATATACAGCACATATACTGTACTGTATTAAGATCAGTACAGTATTAAGTAAATAAGCAGTATATCAACTCTGAAACAAGACTTTATTTTATATGTAAACCATACCATGTTGATGTTCAAAGATTGTCAGATTTTACTTTACACAAAGGGATAAATAGTTTGCTTCCTTTTTTTGCAGAACATTTCGAGAATCGTGTGAATCCTTTATACAGTTTCGAGCTTCAAAGGATTGTAAGAAATTGGTGGTGGTTAAAATGAACATAGAGCATAACCACCCAATTAAAAAGGTATGTTGGACTTCATTTTTCATTCACGGGATGTGATCTAGATTGAAGTCTCAAAATTTACTAAATCAGTCTTTTAGATCTAGATCTGTTGGCAGAGGGAAAGTTTTTTATAGAGTATCATTTAGTAGAGATAACCCCAAAATATCTGTGATAATGATATATGTTGGCTACATGAATGGAAATTTATTTACCTTTCAGGAAGCACTTCATTTCCTGCCAAAAGAACAATTGACCCTGGAAGAGCTGGCAGAAGTCAGTGTGATGCTATCCACAAGGCTGAATGGAAAAGATTTCAGAAACCAAAGCCATAAGAGCTCTGGTAAAATGGTGACACTGAAAGATATCACAAACCATTCCAAAAAACTGAAGCTTGAATCAGCGAATACTGAAGAATTGGACAAGTTGCAGAGTTCAGGTAATTAAGGGTTATGGATAGACTAGCAACATCATTATAAAATTAATTTATATATAATTTTTCCATCTTACAATATTGAATTTTTACTACCCAATATAATTCCAATGCTCTGTGAACACTTATGCAATATCTACATATTTTCTGTTATATTTCTTAAATAAACTACATTACTCATTTTGTTTAAATTAGATCAAAAGTAAAGAAGTCATCAAGGGAAATAATCTTCCATAAAAGATAGAGTATCATGGTTTTATTTTTTTTTTCTTAAAGTATAGGCCCAGGTGAGAATTTATTAAAGGTTTTTCGTTCATCATCATCTCCTATGCCTATTGTCACAAAGGGTCTCGGTTAGATTTTGCCATTTGTCTCTATCTTGAGATTTTAATTCAATACTTCTCTATTCATCATCTCAGCCATGTAGGCCTGGGTCTTCCAACTCTTTTAGTACCATGTGGAGCCTAGTTAAATCTTTAGTGAACCAATCTCTCTTGGGGAGTACGACAAGCATGCATAAACCATCTCCATCTACCCATCACCATGATCTCATCCACTTATGGCACTCGAGTAATCTCTTATACTTTCGTTTCTAATCCTGTCTTACCATTTAACCCCCAATGTTATTCTGAGTGCTTTGTTTTCATATCTGCTAAATATGTTGGAGATTGTTTCATTATCATACCATGATTCATGTCTATACAGTAACACAGATCTCACTAAACTGATATACAGCCCTGTTTTTATATGTAATTTCTGGTGATTTCATTTCCAAATTTTACTTAACCTAGCCTTTGTCTAATTTGCTTTTTTCAATTAAAGGATTTTACAGTTTTAGATCCATGGTCTGAGTGTATATTTTTTAAAAGTCATTAAAACTAGTTTGATGTTCAGGTGAATACTGGAGGAGGAGTAAAATTAGTAAGATTCAAAACAAAGCTTAGTTGAGTACAACCCTTAGTATTCCACTAATGATAATTTTTCAATATTAAACTTACCCGGTGATCATATAGCTGTCAGCTCTGCTGCCCAACAGAAAAACCTAAGGACGAAATACGCCAGCGATCGCTATACAGGTGGGGGTGTACATCAACAGCGCCATCTGTCGAGCAGGTACTCAAGTACTCCATGTCAACACAGAACCAATTTTCTCTCTGTCGTGCCACCGGCAAGACCTACTTAATACGCTGTTGTTTTCTGGATTGATTTTCACGTTATTTGGTGAAGTATTCATTTCTGGTTATTAGCTATCGCTGTGCAGAAGTTATCTTCAATACTTCCTTGCATTCTTTTATTGAATTTTGGATTATTGGTTGACGACTTGGATAGATTTTGAATTCCCCCCTTTGACTAATTCAAGATGTCTGACCCTTCTCAAGTCCCCAAGTACAGGAAGTGTAGCGCTAGGGACTGTTCAAGGCGTCTTCCGAAGGCCTCTATCGATCCGCACACCATTTGTTCCAATTGTAGGGGTAAAGCCTGTCAATTGGAAGATCGATGTGAGGAATGCGTTGGGCTTTCGGAATTCGATTTTCAAGAATTCCTGAAATATGCACGTAGGCTAGAGAAGGATAGAATCAGGAGGAGTTCGTCTCGCTCAGTAGATTTTTCCTCTCCCCATGCCCCACAACCTATTCCTTCCCCTGTAGTGGTTGCACCCGACCCCCCTGCTAGCTCTCATCAACCTTCGATGGCAGATATGATGCGTGCCATCCAGGCTCTGGGTGAGAGAGTCGAGTCATTGGCGAATGACCGCAATCAACTCATGGCTGACGTCAGGGAGTTGAAAGGTAAGAGTGCAGTGGGAAGTGAAGTGAGTGTTTGTGCAGTGAAAAGTGTCAGTGTTACGCACGAGGGTGCGTCTGTTCGTGCCTGTCGTCCTCCCAGTCCGGGACCTCTTGCAAGCTCCCAAGCCCAGGGGAGAAGCAATGTCGTACGACCAAAGGGTTCGACAGGCTTTAATCAGCGGACAGACGTTCCCTCCGTGGTTTCGGACGTATCTTGCCTAGATCGTCCCACCCACAAGAAGACGAGTGAGCCCATTCATTCCTCGTCTGCGGAAGAGGTTTCACGCCAGAAACGATGGACCAAGGTCTCACGGCCTCTTAAACGCAAGGTCCCTTCCGAGCAAGTCCAACGGCCCAGGTGTAGCCACTGGGTCAGTTCGGACTCGCTGCAGTCCTCCGACGACTGCACACCTCCTAAGAGAGGCAAAGTGGTACCGCAACAGGCAGTAACTCCGTCTGTTGCCGCACCAGCTGCTGTAGACCCTAAGTGGTCTTTGCTACAGTCTATGCAGACTCAGTTAGCTTCCTTTATGCAGGAGTATCGTGCGGAGAAGGTTGACGCTGCACCCGTTAGCCTACAACCTACCACGGTTGTGCGCCCAGCAGACGCTGAGGCTGCCTGCTCCCTCACTCCAGCTGTGAGAGCTCCTCCACCCATGCGCAGTCGACCCTGCCAGACGCATGTTGACGTTCACCGACGCACGGAACCCTCCGTTGACGTTCGTGTGCTACCACAACAACAGGAGGGTGGAGTTAAGTTGCCGTGTTTTGACGCGGTGCGTCAGCCTCCGCAACCCACGGTGGTCTCCGCTATCCGACCACAGTCAGGAGTAGACGCTTTGCGTCCCCACTCAGCTATGGTTGTTGCCAGTTCTCAGACTGACCAACAGTTGCATGACGTTGGGTCCAGTGCAGTCACGCATGCACCCGTGCTGCCGGACTCAGCCGTCCAGCTTTTACCTACTCCTTTGCCGCTTCCTCCTCAACATTCAGACGATGGACTCTCTGATGATGACGAAGCTGCACATCTTGACGACCAACACTCGGACATTGACGAACCCAAGACCACGCCTCCCTCCTTAGACTTTAGGAAAGTGCTTGCGCTGTTCAAGGATTTATATCCGGATCAGTTTGTGTCTGCAGCACCACGCTCGCCTCCCTCTGAGTTCGCTTTCGGCATGCAGTCAGCAGCACCTGCCTTTACGAAGCTCGTACTCGCGCGCTCGTCCAAGAGAGCTTTAAGGGTACTGGGAGAGTGGTTGCAGTCCAAAAAGCAACTTGGGAAGACAACCTTCATGTTTCCCCCGGCCAAGCTTGCTTCCAGATCTAGCGTCTGGTATGCCACGGGAGAAGTTCTCGGCTTGGGAGTTCCTGCCTCTGCCCAGGGCGACTTCTCAAGTCTGGTAGACTCTCCCCGCAGGCTGGCTATGAGACGCTCCAAGATTTGCTGGACTCCTTCGGATATGGACCATCTTATGAAAGGAGTTTTCCGTGCATTCGAAGTCTTTAACTTCTTGGACTGGTGTTTGCGAGCGTTGAGCAGGAAGACCTCCCCTTCTGATAAGGAAACTTCCATGCTCATTATGTCCTGCATGGACAAAGCCATACGGGATGGTTCTAGTGAGCTTGCGGCTTCTTTCGTGTCCGGGGTCCTCAAGAAGCGGGATCACCTTTGCTCCTTCTTGTCTGCTGGAGTCACCCCATGTCAAAAGTCGGAACTTATGTTTGCTCCGCTCTCGAAGTGTCTCTTCCCTGAAGAGTTGATCAAGGAGATTGCCGCCTCCTTGATCCAGAAAGACACTCATGACCTGGTGGCGTCATCCGCACGCAAAGCCACCCCTTTGCCATCCGTGCCTAGACCCAGGATGGACACTCCAGCGTCAAGGTTCATTCCGCCCTTTCGTGGCAGAGCCTCCAGCAGAGGAGGTGCTCGTGCCGAAAGTCAACGTGGGAGCAAGAAGAAGGGTTCCAAGTCCTCTAGAGGCAGAGTCTGATTGCCACCTTCTTCAGACAGCAGTGGGAGCCAGGCTCAAGAACTACTGGCAGGCCTGGGAGAACAGGGGCGCAGACGCACAGTCTGTGAAGTTACTCAGAGAGGGGTACAGGATTCCATTCTTGCGCAAGCCCCCTCTAGCAACAACTCCCATCGACCTCTCTCCCAGGTACAGAGAGGAGGACAAGAGGCTAGCTTTACAGCAAGAGGTGTCTCTCTTACTTCAAAAGGGAGCGGTAGTCATAGTCCGGGACCATCAATCCCCGGGCTTCTACAACCGTCTCTTCTTAGTGGCGAAGAAGACAGGAGGGTGGAGACCGGTACTAGACGCCAGTGCTCTGAATGTCTTTGTCACAAAGCAGACGTTCACCATGGAGACGACAAAGTCGGTTCTAGCATCGGTCAGGAAGGAAGACTGGATGGTCTCGTTAGACCTAAAGGACGCTTACTTTCACGTCCCCATCCACCCAGATTCCCAACCTTTTCTAAGGTTCGTTTTCGGGAAGGTTGTATACCAGTTCCAAGCCCTGTGCTTTGGCCTAAGCACGGCACCTCTAGTTTTTACCAAACTGATGAGGAATATTGCCAAATTCCTGCATTTAGCAGACATCAGAGCCTCCCTCTATTTGGACGACTGGCTTTTAAGAGCTGCGTCAAGTCGTCGCTGTCTGGAGAATCTAAAGTGGACTCTGGATCTGACCGAGGAATTGGGTCTCCTGGTCAATATGGAAAAGTCCCAACTCGTCCCATCCCAAACTATAGTATACCTAGGAATGGAGATTCAGAGTCAAGCTTTTGGGCTTTTCCGTCGGCCCCCAGAATCAGTCAAGCCCAAGAATGCATCCAGAACATGCTGAAGAAGGACCGATGTTCAGTCAGACAGTGGATGAGTCTGATAGGGACGCTTTCATCACTGGACCAGTTCATCGCGTTAGGGAGACTCCACCTCCGACCCCTTCAATTTCACCTAGCTGTTCACTGGAGAAAGGACAAGACGCTAGAAGCGGTCTCGGTTCCTATTTCCGAGAAGATGAAGTCTTCACTGACTTGGTGGAAGAACAACATTCTCCTCAGGGAGGGTCTGCCACTGGCTGTTCAGACCCCCGACCACCTTCTCTTCTCGGACGCATCGGACACGGGCTGGGGTGCGACATTGGACGGTCGGGAATGCTCGGGCACGTGGAATACGGATCAAAGAACGTTGCACATCAACTGCAAGGAGCTACTGGCAGTTCATCTGGCCTTGAGAAGCTTCAAGTCCCTCCTTCTAGGCAAGGTGGTGGAGGTGAACTCCGACAACACCACAGCCTTGGCGTACATCTCCAAGCAAGGAGGGACTCATTCGATGACGTTGTACGAGATCGCAAGGGACCTCCTCACCTGGTCAAGAGATCGAAACATATCCCTAGTAACGAGGTTCATTCAAGGCGACATGAATGTCATGGCAGACCGCCTCAGCCGGAAGGGTCAAATCATCCCAACAGAGTGGACCCTTCACAAGAATGTATGCAACAGACTATGGGCCTTGTGGGGTCAGCCTACCATAGATCTGTTCGCAACCTCGATGACTAAGAGGCTCCCAATTTATTGCTCACCGATTCCGGACCCAGCAGCAGTTCACATAGATGCCTTTCTTCTGGATTGGTCCCATCTAGACCTTTATGCGTTCCCCCCGTTCAAGATTGTCAACAGAGTACTGCAGAAGTTCGCCTCTCACGAAGGGACAAGGTTGACGTTGGTTGCTCCCCTCTGGCCCGCGAGAGAATGGTTCACCGAGGTACTGCAATGGCTAGTAGACGTTCCCAGAACACTTCCTCTAAGAGTGGACCTTCTGCGTCAGCCGCATGTAAAGAAGGTACACCCAAGCCTCCACGCTCTTCGTCTGACTGCCTTCAGACTATCGAAAGACTCTCGAGAGCTAGAGGCTTTTCGAAGGAGGCAGCCAGAGCGATTGCTAGAGCAAGGAGGACATCCACTCTCAAAGTCTACCAGTCGAAGTGGGAAGTCTTCCGAAGCTGGTGCAAGTCGAAATCAGTATCCTCAACCAGTACCTCTGTAACTCAGATAGCTGACTTCCTTTTATACCTAAGGAAGGAAAGATCCCTTTCAGCTCCCACGATCAAGGGTTACAGAAGCATGTTGGCAGCAGTCTTCCGTCACAGAGGCTTAGATCTTTCCAACAACAAAGATCTACAGGACCTCCTTAAGTCTTTTGAGACCTCGAAGGAGCGTCGGTTGGCCACACCAGGTTGGAACTTAGACGTGGTACTAAGATTCCTTATGTCAGCAAGGTTCGAACCACTTCAATCAGCCTCTTTTAAAGATCTCACTTTGAAAACTCTTTTCCTCGTCTGCTTAGCAACAGCTAAAAGAGTCAGTGAGATACACGCCTTCAGCAGGAACATTGGATTTACATCTGAAACGGCTACATGTTCCTTACAGCTTGGTTTTTTAGCCAAAAACGAACTTCCTTCTCGTCCTTGGCCCAAATCGTTCGATATTCCAAGCCTTGCTAATTTGGTTGGAAATGAACAAGAAAGAGTACTATGCCCTGTAAGAGCTCTTAAGTACTATTTGAGACGTACTAAACCATTACGTGGACAGTCAGAAGCTTTATGGTGCGCCATTAAGAAACCTTCTTTACCTATGTCGAAGAATGCAGTTTCTTATTATATCAGACTTTTGATTCGAAAGCTCATTCCCATCTGAATGAGGAGGACCATGCTTTGCTGAAGGTAAGGACACATGAAGTTAGAGCTGTCGCAACTTCAGTGGCCTTCAAACAAAACAGATCTCTGCAGAGTGTAATGGATGCAACCTATTGGAGAAGCAAGTCAGTGTTCGCATCATTTTACCTTAAAGATGTCCAGTCTCTTTACGAGAACTGCTACACCCTGGGACCATTCGTAGCAGCGAGTGCAGTAGTGGGTGAGGGCTCAACCACTACATTCCCCTAATCCCATAACCTTTTTAATCTTTCTCTTGAAATGCTTTTTATTGTTGTTTTTTCAATATTAAACTTACCCGGTGATCATATAGCTGTCAGCTCTGCTGCCCGACAGAAAAACCTAAGGACGAAATACGCCAGCGATCGCTATACAGGTGGGGGTGTACATCAACAGCGCCATCTGTCGAGCAGGTACTCAAGTACTCCATGTCAACACAGAACCAATTTTCTCTCTGTCGTGCCACCGGCAAGACCTACTAAATACGCTGTTGTTTTCTGGATTGATTTTCACGTTATTTGGTGAAGTATTCATTTCTGGTTATTAGCTATCGCTGTGCAGAAGTTATCTTCAATACTTCCTTGCATTCTTTTATTGAATTTTGGATTATTGGTTGACGACTTGGATAGATTTTGAATTCCCCCCTTTGACTAATTCAAGATGTCTGACCCTTCTCAAGTCCCCAAGTACAGGAAGTGTAGCGCTAGGGACTGTTCAAGGCGTCTTCCGAAGGCCTCTATCGATCCGCACACCATTTGTTCCAATTGTAGGGGTAAAGCCTGTCAATTGGAAGATCGATGTGAGGAATGCGTTGGGCTTTCGGAATTCGATTTTCAAGAATTCCTGAAATATGCACGTAGGCTAGAGAAGGATAGAATCAGGAGGAGTTCGTCTCGCTCAGTAGATTTTTCCTCTCCCCATGCCCCACAACCTATTCCTTCCCCTGTAGTGGTTGCACCCGACCCCCCTGCTAGCTCTCATCAACCTTCGATGGCAGATATGATGCGTGCCATCCAGGCTCTGGGTGAGAGAGTCGAGTCATTGGCGAATGACCGCAATCAACTCATGGCTGACGTCAGGGAGTTGAAAGGTAAGAGTGCAGTGGGAAGTGAAGTGAGTGTTTGTGCAGTGAAAAGTGTCAGTGTTACGCACGAGGGTGCGTCTGTTCGTGCCTGTCGTCCTCCCAGTCCGGGACCTCTTGCAAGCTCCCAAGCCCAGGGGAGAAGCAATGTCGTACGACCAAAGGGTTCGACAGGCTTTAATCAGCGGACAGACGTTCCCTCCGTGGTTTCGGACGTATCTTGCCTAGATCGTCCCACCCACAAGAAGACGAGTGAGCCCGTTCATTCCTCGTCTGCGGAAGAGGTTTCACGCCAGAAACGATGGACCAAGGTCTCAGGGCCTCATAAACGCAAGGTCCCTTCCGAGCAAGTCCAACGGCCCAGGTGTAGCCACTGGGTCAGTTCGGACTCGCTGCAGTCCTCCGACGACTGCACACCTCCTAAGAGAGGCAAAGTGGTACCGCAACAGGCAGTAACTCCGTCTGTTGCCGCACCAGCTGCTGTAGACCCTAAGTGGTCTTTGCTACAGTCTATGCAGACTCAGTTAGCTTCCTTTATGCAGGAGTATCGTGCGGAGAAGGTTGACGCTGCACCCGTTAGCCTACAACCTACCACGGTTGTGCGCCCAGCAGACGCTGAGGCTGCCTGTTCCCTCACTCCAGCTGTGAGAGCTCCTCCACCCATGCGCAGTCGACCCTGCCAGACGCATGTTGACGTTCACCGACGCACGGAACCCTCCGTTGACGTTCGTGTGCTACCACAACAACAGGAGGGTGGAGTTAAGTTGCCGTGTTTTGACGCGGTGCGTCAGCCTCCGCAACCCACGGTGGTCTCCGCTATCCGACCACAGTCAGGAGTAGACGCTTTGCGTCCCCACTCAGCTATGGTTGTTGCCAGTTCTCAGACTGACCAACAGTTGCATGACGTTGGGTCCAGTGCAGTCACGCATGCACCCGTGCTGCCGGACTCAGCCGTCCAGCTTTTACCTACTCCTTTGCCGCTTCCTCCTCAACATTCAGACGATGGACTCTCTGATGATGACGAAGCTGCACATCTTGACGACCAACACTCGGACATTGACGAACCCAAGACCACGCCTCCCTCCTTAGACTTTAGGAAAGTGCTTGCGCTGTTCAAGGATTTATATCCGGATCAGTTTGTGTCTGCAGCACCACGCTCGCCTCCCTCTGAGTTCGCTTTCGGCATGCAGTCAGCAGCACCTGCCTTTACGAAGCTCGTACTCGCGCGCTCGTCCAAGAGAGCTTTAAGGGTACTGGGAGAGTGGTTGCAGTCCAAAAAGCAACTTGGGAAGACAACCTTCATGTTTCCCCCGGCCAAGCTTGCTTCCAGATCTAGCGTCTGGTATGCCACGGGAGAAGTTCTCGGCTTGGGAGTTCCTGCCTCTGCCCAGGGCGACTTCTCAAGTCTGGTAGACTCTCCCCGCAGGCTGGCTATGAGACGCTCCAAGATTTGCTGGACTCCTTCGGATATGGACCATCTTATGAAAGGAGTTTTCCGTGCATTCGAAGTCTTTAACTTCTTGGACTGGTGTTTGGGAGCGTTGAGCAGGAAGACCTCCCCTTCTGATAAGGAAACTTCCATGCTCATTATGTCCTGCATGGACAAAGCCATACGGGATGGTTCTAGTGAGCTTGCGGCTTCTTTCGTGTCCGAGGTCCTCAAGAAGCGGGATCACCTTTGCTCCTTCTTGTCTGCTGGAGTCACCCCATGTCAAAAGTCGGAACTTATGTTTGCTCCGCTCTCGAAGTGTCTCTTCCCTGAAGAGTTGATCAAGGAGATTGCCGCCTCCTTGATCCAGAAAGACACTCATGACCTGGTGGCGTCATCCGCACGCAAAGCCACCCCTTTGCCATCCGTGCCTAGACCCAGGATGGACACTCCAGCGTCAAGGTTCATTCCGCCCTTTCGTGGCAGAGCCTCCAGCAGAGGAGGTGCTCGTGCCGAAAGTCAACGTGGGAGCAAGAAGAAGGGTTCCAAGTCCTCTAGAGGCAGAGTCTGACTGCCACCTTCTTCAGACAGCAGTGGGAGCCAGGCTCAAGAACTACTGGCAGGCCTGGGAGAACAGGGGCGCAGACGCACAGTCTGTGAAGTTACTCAGAGAGGGGTACAGGATTCCATTCTTGCGCAAGCCCCCTCTAGCAACAACTCCCATCGACCTCTCTCCCAGGTACAGAGAGGAGGACAAGAGGCTAGCTTTACAGCAAGAGGTGTTTCTCTTACTTCAAAAGGGAGCGGTAGTCATAGTCCGGGACCATCAATCCCCGGGCTTCTACAACCGTCTCTTCTTAGTGGCGAAGAAGACAGGAGGGTGGAGACCGATGCTAGACGTCAGTGCTCTGAATGTCTTTGTCACAAAGCAGACGTTCACCATGGAGACGACAAAGTCGGTTCTAGCATCGGTCAGGAAGGAAGACTGGATGGTCTCGTTAGACCTAAAGGACGCTTACTTTCACGTCCCCATCCACCCAGATTCCCAACCTTTTCTAAGGTTCGTTTTCGGGAAGGTTGTATACCAGTTCCAAGCCCTGTGCTTTGGCCTAAGCACGGCACCTCTAGTTTTTACCAAACTGATGAGGAATATTGCCAAATTCCTGCATTTAGCAGACATCAGAGCCTCCCTCTATTTGGACGACTGGCTTTTAAGAGCTGCGTCAAGTCGTCGCTGTCTGGAGAATCTAAAGTGGACTCTGGATCTGACCGAGGAATTGGGTCTCCTGGTCAATATGGAAAAGTCCCAACTCGTCCCATCCCAAACTATAGTATACCTAGGAATGGAGATTCAGAGTCAAGCTTTTCGGGCTTTTCCGTCGGCCCCCAGAATCAGTCAAGCCCAAGAATGCATCCAGAACATGCTGAAGAAGGACCGATGTTCAGTCAGACAGTGGATGAGTCTGATAGGGACGCTTTCATCACTGGACCAGTTCATCGCGTTAGGGAGACTCCACCTCCGACCCCTTCAATTTCACCTAGCTGTTCACTGGAGAAAGGACAAGACGCTAGAAGCGGTCTCGGTTCCTATTTCCGAGAAGATGAAGTCTTCACTGACTTGGTGGAAGAACAACATTCTCCTCAGGGAGGGTCTGCCACTGGCTGTTCAGACCCCCGACCACCTTCTCTTCTCGGACGCATCGGACACGGGCTGGGGTGCGACATTGGACGGTCGGGAATGCTCGGGCACGTGGAATACGAATCAAAGAACGTTGCACATCAACTGCAAGGAGCTACTGGCAGTTCATCTGGCCTTGAGAAGCTTCAAGTCCCTCCTTCTAGGCAAGGTGGTGGAGGTGAACTCCGACAACACCACAGCCTTGGCGTACATCTCCAAGCAAGGAGGGACTCATTCGATGACGTTGTATGAGATCGCAAGGGACCTCCTCACCTGGTCAAGAGATCGAAACATATCCCTAGTAACGAGGTTCATTCAAGGTGACATGAATGTCATGGCAGACCGCCTCAGCCGGAAGGGTCAAATCATCCCAACAGAGTGGACCCTTCACAAGAATGTATGCAACAGACTATGGGCCTTGTGGGGTCAGCCTACCATAGATCTGTTCGCAACCTCGATGACTAAGAGGCTCCCAATTTATTGCTCACCGATTCCGGACCCAGCAGCAGTTCACATAGATGCCTTTCTTCTGGATTGGTCCCATCTAGACCTTTATGCGTTCCCCCCGTTCAAGATTGTCAACAGAGTACTGCAGAAGTTCGCCTCTCACGAAGGGACAAGGTTGACGTTGGTTGCTCCCCTCTGGCCCGCGAGAGAATGGTTCACCGAGGTACTGCAATGGCTAGTAGACGTTCCCAGAACACTTCCTCTAAGAGTGGACCTTCTGCGTCAGCCGCATGTAAAGAAGGTACACCCAAGCCTCCACGCTCTTCGTCTGACTGCCTTCAGACTATCGAAAGACTCTCGAGAGCTAGAGGCTTTTCGAAGGAGGCAGCCAGAGCGATTGCTAGAGCAAGGAGGACATCCACTCTCAAAGTCTACCAGTCGAAGTGGGAAGTCTTCCGAAGCTGGTGCAAGTCGAAATCAGTATCCTCAACCAGTACCTCTGTAACTCAGATAGCTGGCTTCCTTTTATACCTAAGGAAGGAAAGATCCCTTTCAGCTCCCACGATCAAGGGTTACAGAAGCATGTTGGCAGCAGTCTTCCGTCACAGAGGCTTAGATCTTTCCAACAACAAAGATCTACAGGACCTCCTTAAGTCTTTTGAGACCTCGAAAGAGCGTCGGTTGGCCACACCAGGTTGGAACTTAGACGTGGTACTAAGATTCCTTATGTCAGCAAGGTTCGAACCACTTCAATCAGCCTCTTTTAAAGATCTCACTTTGAAAACTCTTTTCCTCGTCTGCTTAGCAACAGCTAAAAGAGTCAGTGAGATACACGCCTTCAGCAGGAACATTGGATTTACATCTGAAACGGCTACATGTTCCTTACAGCTTGGTTTTTTAGCCAAAAACGAACTTCCTTCTCGTCCTTGGCCCAAATCGTTCGATATTCCAAGCCTTGCTAATTTGGTTGGAAATGAACAAGAAAGAGTACTATGCCCTGTAAGAGCTCTTAAGTACTATTTGAGACGTACTAAACCATTACGTGGACAGTCAGAAGCTTTATGGTGCGCCATTAAGAAACCTTCTTTACCTATGTCGAAGAATGCAGTTTCTTATTATATCAGACTTTTGATTCGAGAAGCTCATTCCCATCTGAATGAGGAGGACCATGCTTTGCTGAAGGTAAGGACACATGAAGTTAGAGCTGTCGCAACTTCAGTGGCCTTCAAACAAAACAGATCTCTGCAGAGTGTAATGGATGCAACCTATTGGAGAAGCAAGTCAGTGTTCGCATCATTTTACCTTAAAGATGTCCAGTCTCTTTACGAGAACTGCTACACCCTGGGACCATTCGTAGCAGCGAGTGCAGTAGTGGGTGAGGGCTCAACCACTACATTCCCCTAATCCCATAACCTTTTTAATCTTTCTCTTGAAATGCTTTTTATTGTTGTTTTTTGGGTTGTCCGGAAGGCTAAGAAGCCTTTCGCATCCTGGTTGATTTGGCGGGTGGTCAAATTCTTTCTTGAGAAGCGCCTAGATTAGAGGTTTTGATGAGGTCCTTTAGTATGGGTTGCAACCCTTCATACTTCAGCTCCTAGGAGTCGCTCAGCATCCTATGAGGATCGCGAGGCTCAGTAAGGAAGACGTACTTAAAAAAAGGCAGAGTAATTGTTCAAGTCGACTTCCTTACCAGGTACTTATTAATTTTATGTTTGTTATTTTGAATAACTGCTAAAATGAAATACGAAATACTTAGCTCTTAATGTTAACATATATGCTGGTCTCTACCCACCCCCCTGGGTGTGAATCAGCTATATGATCACCGGGTAAGTTTGATATTGAAAAATGTTATTTTCATTAGTAAAATAAATTTTTGGATATACTTACCCGGTGATCATAAATTAAAGGACCCACCCTTCCTCCCCAATAGAGACCCAGTGGGCCGAGGAGAAAATTGGTTCTGTGTTGACATGGAGTACTTGAGTACCTGCTCGACAGATGGCGCTGTTGATGTACACCCCCACCTGTATAGCGATCGCTGGCGTATTTCGTCCTTAGGTTTTTCTGTCGGGCAGCAGAGCTGACAGCTATATGATCACCGGGTAAGTATATTCAAAAATTTATTTTACTAATGAAAATAACATTTTTGGGTTGTCCGGAAGGCTAAGAAGCCTTTCGCATCCTGGTTGATTTGGCGGGTGGTCAAATTCTTTCTTGAGAAGCGCCTAGATTAGAGGTTTTGATGAGGTCCTTTAGTATGGGTTGCAACCCTTCATACTTCAGCTCCTAGGAGTCGCTCAGCATCCTATGAGGATCGCGAGGCTCAGTAAGGAAGACGTACTTAAAAAAAGGCAGAGTAATTGTTCAAGTCGACTTCCTTACCAGGTACTTATTAATTTTATGTTTGTTATTTTGAATAACTGCTAAAATGAAATACGAAATACTTAGCTCTTAATGTTAACATATATGCTGGTCTCTACCCACCCCCTGGGTGTGAATCAGCTATATGATCACCGGGTAAGTTTAATATTGAAAAATGTTATTTTCAATATTAATCTTACCCGATAATCATGTAGCTGTCAACTCCGTTGCCCGACAGAAATCTACGGACGGGATACGCCAGCGATCGCTATACAAGAGGGGGGTGTACTCACCAGCACCATCTGTGGTCAGGTACTGCAGTACTTCTTGTCAACACCACCTCAATTTTTCCTCTGTCGTGCCGCCGGCAAGACCTACATGGATACGCTGTTGATTTTGGAGTCTTTGTTCACGGTTTTGGTGAAGTATTGCTCTGAAATTTAGCCTTCGCTATACAGGAAGCTTTTCCCTTAGCTTAGATAGCTTTTGGATTGATTTTGATTAATGGTATAACGGTCTTTGCTTTAATTTGGAAACCCCCCTTGACTGTTCTCTAATTCAAGATGTCCGACCATTCTCAAGCTCTTAGACAAAGACGATGTAGTGTTAGGACTTGTAGTAGGCGTCTTCCGAAGGCCTCGGTTGATCCTCACACCGTTTGTTCCGACTGTAGGGGAAAATCCTGTCAGTTGGAAGATCGATGTGAGGAATGTGCCGGGCTTTCGGAATTCGATTTTAATGAATTCCTCAAGTATACGGCTAAGTTAGAGAGGGAGAGAGTTAGGAGGAGTTCTTCTCGCTCTTTGGTTTATTCCTCCCCCCATGATCCTCAACCTTTTCCTTCCCCTGTAGTGGTGACCCCCGAACCTATTACGAGTGCTCAGCCTGATATGTCGGATGTGTTACGTGCCATTCAGGCTTTAGGTGATAAGGTGGAGTCTGTAGTGAGTGACCACAAATTTCTCTTGGCAGATGTCAAGGAACTTA
Source organism: Palaemon carinicauda (assembly GCF_036898095.1). Taxonomy (NCBI): domain Eukaryota; kingdom Metazoa; phylum Arthropoda; class Malacostraca; order Decapoda; family Palaemonidae; genus Palaemon; species Palaemon carinicauda. The sequence goes on along the minus strand of NC_090738.1, from coordinate 22,567,984 downwards.
AAGTGAAAAGTGCAGTGGGAAGTGGTAGTGCCAGTGCTGTGCCTAGTGTCAGTGTCAGTGTTGCGCATGAGGATACTTCTGTGCGTGCCAGTCGTCCTCCCAGTCCGGGACCTCTTGCAAGCTCCCAAGCCCAGGGGAGAAGCAATGTCGAAGGGCAAAAGGGTTTGGCAGGCCTTGATCGGCGCACAGTTGTATCCTCAGTGGTTGCGGGCGTATCTTATAGAGATCGTCACTTCCACTCCCAGACGATTGAGCCCTTAATTTCCTCGTCTGCGGAAGAGGTTTCCGGGAGGAAACGCTGGACCCAGGTCTCAAGGCCTCTTAAGCGTAAGGTCCAGACCGAGCGAGTCCAACAGCCCAGGTGTAGCCACTGGGCCAGTTCGGACTCGCCGCAGTCATCTGATGGCTGCACGCCTCCTAAGAGAGGTAAAGCGATGCCTCAACAGGCCTCTGCTCCAACTTCTGTTGATCCCAAGTTGGCTATGCTGCAGACAATGCAGTCGCAGCTTGCGGTGTTGATGCAGGAGTTTCAGGCAGAGAAGGTTAGCACACCTCCTCCTGCGAGCGCTCCTCCACCCTGCCAGACGTATGATGTTGAGGCTCCTCCTGCCTCCATGCGTGAGCTGCCGCATTGGGAGTTGCCAGATACCAGCGCTATGCAGCAACCTCCACTTTCCTTGAGGCAGGAGCCTCTTGCTATGCGGCAACCTCCTCAACCCTTGAGGCAGGAGCCTCATGCTTTGCAGCAACCTCCTCTACCTTTGAGGCAGGAGCCTCATGCGTTGCGACAACCTCCTCCATCCTCGAGGCAGCAACCTCATGCGTTGCGGCAACCTCCACCATCCTTGAGGCAGCAGCCTCAACTCTTGCGGCAACCACCTCAACTCTTGAGGCAAGAACCTCAACTCTTGAGGCGAGAACCTCAACTCTTGAGGCAAGAACCTCAACTCTTGAGGCAAGAACCTCAACTCTTGAGGCAAGAACCTCAACTCTTGAGGCAAGAACCTCAACTCTTGAGGCAAGAACCTCAACTCTTGAGGCAAGAACCTCAACTCTTGAGGCAAGAGCCTCTCTCTGCGCAGCCACCTCCTCAACCCTTGAGGCAGGCGCAACCCTTGAGGCAGGAACCTCATGCTATGAGGCAGCCGCCTCAACGCATGCAGCAACCGCATTCTTCGCAGCATGAGCCTCTTCCCATTCAACATGAACCGCATACTATGCAGCAGGACCCTCATGCCTTACAGCAGTCGCTTCTCACCACGCTTGCTCCTCAGACCTCCGCAGAACCTCCTTCATCCCAGCATCATGACTTTGTCATTGCCAGCCCTCATCCTCTTCAGCAGAGACTTGATGATGAATCCGCAAGTGCGCATGCACCCGTTCTTCAGGATTCAGCCATTCAGCATACCGCTTTATCGTTACCTCTCGCTTCTCAACCCTCAGGTGATGAGGTTTCTGAGGATGAAGCTGCTCACCTGGATGATCCTTCTTCTGATGTGGAGGAACCCAAGTCGTTGCCACCTTCCATAGACTTTCGTAAGGTCCTGACTCTGTTCAGAGAGTTATACCCTGAACACTTTGTTTCTGCAACCCCTCGTTCTCCTCCATCCGAGTTTTCTCTAGGCATGCAGCCTATTAAGTCTGCCTACACTAAGCTTGTCTTCGCTAGATCATCAAAGAGAGCTTTGAGGATTTTAGGGGATTGGTTGCAGTCCAAGCAGCAACTGGGAAGGACGTCTTTTATGTTTCCTCCTCCTAAGCTGACTTCTAAGTCGGGCGTCTGGTATGCCACGGGAGAGGAACCAGGCTTGGGGGTCCCTGCCTCTGCCCAGGCTGACTTCTCAAGTTTGGTTGACTCTCCCCGTAGGTCGGCTATGAGACGCTCTAAGGTTTGCTGGACCTTTTCTGATCTGGACCACTTCTTGAAGGGAGTCTTTCGCGCCTTTGAAATTTTTAATTTCCTCGACTGGTGCCTGGGGGCCTTGAGCAAGAAGACTGCCCCTTCTGACAAAGACTCGGCCATGCTGATCATGTCCTGTATGGACAAAGCAATTCGCGATGGTTCTGGCGAACTTGCTTCTATTTTTGTCTCAGGAGTCCTCAAGAAAAGGGAACATCTTTGCTCCTACCTTTCGACTGGTATCACCTCTTGCCAGAGGTCACAGTTACTGTTTGCTCCTCTCTCCAAGTTCCTGTTTCCGGAGGAGCTAATCAAAGAGATGGCTGCGGCTCTTATCCAGAAGGACACGCATGACCTCATGGCCTCTTCAGCACGTAAGGCTAAAATTGTACCCTCAGTACCGAGAACTTACCGCACCCCGGTGGCTGATACACCTGCTACCAGATTTATTCCGCCCTTTCGTGGCAGAGCCCCCAGCCGAGGAGGTTCCCGTCCAGACGGTCACAGGGGCAAGTCCAAGAAAGGTGCCAAGTCCACGAAAAGCAAGCATTGACTTTCCTCCTCTCCAGACAGCTGTAGGAGCCAGACTCAAGACCTTCTGGCAAGCCTGGGAAAGAAGAGGTGCAGACGCTCAGTCTGTCAAGTGGCTAAGGGAGGGTTACAGAATTCCGTTCTGCCGCAATCCCCCTCTGACCACTTCTCCCATCAACCTCTCTCCCAACTACAAGGAAAAGGACAAGAGGCTAGCGTTACATCAAGAGGTGTCGCTCCTGTTACAGAAGGAGGCAGTGGTGATAGTCCGGGATCATCAATCCCCGGGCTTTTACAACCGTCTCTTCCTGGTGGCCAAGAAGACAGGAGGTTGGAGACCGGTGCTGGACGTCAGTGCGCTCAATGCTTATGTCACCAAGCAGACGTTCACAATGGAGACGACGAAGTCGGTCCTAGCAGCGGTCAGGCAGGAGGACTGGATGGTCTCGTTGGATCTGAAAGACGCCTACTTTCACGTTCCCATCCATCCAGACTCCCAACCTTTTCTGAGATTCGTCTTTGGAGAGGTTGTGTACCAATTCCAAGCCCTGTGTTTTGGCCTAAGCACGGCACCTCTGTTGTTTACGCGACTGATGAGGAATATTGCGAAATTCCTTCACTTGGCGGACATCAGAGCCTCCCTTTATTTAGACGACTGGCTTTTAAGAGCCCCCACAAGTCGTCGCTGTCTGGAGAGTCTCAGATGGACTTTGGATTTGACCAAGGAACTGGGTCTTTTGGTCAATTTAGAGAAGTCCCAGCTTGTTCCTTCCCAAACCATCGTTTACCTGGGAATGGAGATTCAGAGTCAAGCTTTTCGGGCTTTTCCGTCGGCCCCAAGAATCAACCAAGCCCTAGAGTGCATCCTGAGCATGCTGAAAAAGAACAGATGCTCGGTGAGACAGTGGATGAGTCTAACAGGGACTCTGTCATCGTTAGCCCTGTTCATCGAGTTAGGGAGACTCCACCTCCGCCCCCTTCAGTTCCATCTAGCAGCTCACTGGGACAAGGATATGACGCTCGAGGCGGTCTCTATTCCTGTTTCCAAAGAGATGAGGACTACTCTAATGTGGTGGAAGAGCAACATCCTTCTCAAGGAGGGTCTCTCTTTAGCTGTTCAGACCCCCGATCTTCATCTCTACTCGGACGCATCAGACTCGGGCTGGGGCGCGACCTTGGACGGACAGGAATGCTCGGGGACATGGAACCAGGAACAGGAAACGCTTCACATCAATTGCAAGGAGTTGTTGGCAGTCCATCTGGCCTTAATGAACTTCAAGTCCCTCCTGCTAAACAAGGTGGTGGAGGTGAACTCCGACAACACCACAGCCTTGGCGTACATCTCCAAGCAGGGAGGGACTCACTCGAGGAAGCTGTTCGAGATAGCAAGGGACCTCCTCATTTGGTCAAGAAGTCGAAAGCTCACGCTGTTAACGAGGTTCATTCAGGGCAATATGAATGTCTCGGCAGATCGCCTCAGCAAGAAGGGTCAAGTCATCCCCACAGAATGGACCCTTCACAGGAACGTGTGCAGCAGACTTTGGGCCTTGTGGGGTCAGCCAACGATAGATCTGTTCGCTACCTCGATGACCAAGAGGCTCCCATTGTACTGTTCCCCGATCCCAGACCCGGCAACAGTTCACGTGGATGCTTTTCTGCTGGATTGGTCCCACCTCGATCTGTATGCATTCCCGCCGTTCAAGATCATCAACAGGGTTCTTCAGAAGTTCGTCTCTCACGAAGGGACACGGCTGACGTTGGTTGCTCCCCTTTGGCCTGCAAGAGAATGGTTCACAGAGGTACTGCAATGGCTGGTCGACGTTCCCAGGACTCTCCCTCTAAGAGTGGACCTTCTACGTCAACCTCACGTAAAGAAGGTACACCCAAGCCTCCACGCTCTTCGTCTGACTGCCTTCAGACTATCGAAAGACTCTCTAGAGCTAGAGGCTTTTTGAAGGAGGCAGCCAGAGCGATTGCCAGAGCAAGGAGGATATCCACTCGCAGAGTCTATCAATCCAAGTGGGAAGTCTTCCGAAGTTGGTGCAGAGCCAATGCAGTTTCCTCTACCAGTACCACTGTAACCCAAGTTGCTGACTTCCTGTTACATCTTAGGAATGTTAGATCTCTTTCGGCCCCTACGATCAAGGGGTACAGAAGTATGTTGGCAACAGTTTTCCGCCACAGAGGCTTGGATCTTTCCTCCAACAAAGATCTGCAGGACATCCTTAGGTCTTTTGAGACCTCTAAAGAACGTCGCTTGTCCACTCCAGGCTGGAATCTAGACGTAGTCCTAAGGTTCCTTATGTCACCTAGATTTGAACCTCTCCAGTCAGCCTCTTTCAAAGACCTTACTCTCAAAACTCTTTTCCTCGTCTGCCTTGCAACAGCCAAAAGAGTTAGTGAGGTTCACGCCTTCAGCAGGAACATAGGATTCACATCTGAGACTGCTACATGTTCCTTACAGCTCGGTTTTTTAGCAAAAAATGAACTTCCTTCACGTCCTTGGCCTAGATCGTTCGAAATTCCTAGCCTTTCCAACATGGTGGGTAACGAACTGGAGAGAGTTCTTTGCCCTGTCAGAGCTCTAAAGTACTATCTTAAAAGGTCAAAACCTTTACGAGGGCAATCAGAGGCCTTATGGTGTGCCATTAAGAAACCTTCGATGCCTATGTCTAAGAACGCAGTTTCTTATTACATAAGGCTTCTGATTAGAGAAGCTCATTCTCACATGAAGGATGAAGACCTTGCTTTGCTGAAGGTAAGGACACACGAAGTGAGAGCTGTGGCTACTTCAGTGGCCTTCAAACAGAACCGTTCTCTGCAGAGTATTATGGATGCAACCTATTGGAGGAGCAAGTCAGTGTTTGCATCATTCTATCTCAAAGATGTCCAGTCTCTTTACGAGAACTGCTACACCCTGGGACCATTCGTAGCAGCGAGTGCAGTAGTAGGTGAGGGCTCAACCACTACATTCCCTTAATCCCATAACCTTTTTAACCTTTCTCTTGAATGCTTTTATTGTTGTTTTGGGTTGTTACGGTGGGCTAAGAAGCCTTCCGCATCCTTGTTGATTTGGCGGGTGGTCAATTCTTTCTTGAGAAGCGCCTAGGTTAGAGGTTGTGTTGAGGTCCTTTAGTATGGGTTGCAGCCCTTTATACTTCAGCACCTAAGAGTTGTTCAGCCTCCTAAGAGGACCGCTGCGCTCAGTAAGGAAGACGTACTTATTAAAGGCAGAGTAATGGTTCAAGTCGACTTCCTTACCAGGTACTTATAATTTCATTTGTTATTTTGAATAACTGATAAAAATGAAATACGGGATACTTAGCTTCTTGATTAACATGTACACTGGTTTTCACCCACCCCCCTGGGTGTGAATCAGCTACATGATTATCGGGTAAGATTAATATTGAAAAATGTTATTTTCATTAGTAAAATAAATTTTTGAATATACTTACCCGATAATCATGATTTAATTGACCCACCCTTCCTCCCCATAGAGAACCAGTGGACCGAGGAAAAAATTGAGGTGGTGTTGACAAGAAGTACTGCAGTACCTGACCACAGATGGCGCTGGTGAGTACACCCCCCTCTTGTATAGCGATCGCTGGCGTATCCCGTCCGTAGATTTCTGTCGGGCAACGGAGTTGACAGCTACATGATTATCGGGTAAGTATATTCAAAAATTTATTTTACTAATGAAAATAACATTTTTCATTAGTAAAATAAATTTTTGAATATCCTTACCCGGTGATCATAAATTAAAGGACCCACCCTTCCTCCCCAATAGAGACCCAGTGGGCCGAGGAGAAAATTGGTTCTGTGTTGACATGGAGTACTTGAGTACCTGCTCGACAGATGGCGCTGTTGATGTACACCCCCACCTGTATAGCGATCGCTGGCGTATTTCGTCCTTAGGTTTTTCTGTCGGGCAGCAGAGCTGACAGCTATATGATCACCGGGTAAGTATATTCAAAAATTTATTTTACTAATGAAAATAACATATTGTCCAGGCTTTATAAATTCAAGTAACTGGACTTTAATTCTGGTGTTTGGGTAAAAAGGATCAAAACTATAACTTTGCCTAGATATTAATGGCCTAAAGGACTCACACTTAGGGGATTGAAAATCTCAGCAGACAATTAATAGTTCTTTTCAACATAATTGGTCATACTACATCATTTCATTTACAGTATTAAGGTTGTGAATTAATCCAATTATTTTTGTTTTGTCTTCATTTAGGAGTTGTGAATCTTGACCAAACAAAAACCTCCCAAAATCATGTTTTATCTGAACAAGAAAAATACCGACTTGCTTACCAAATTGGCCAGGATGTAGCTGAGCATTTGTTGAAATTTGATGCAGAACAATTTTGTGTAAGATTGGAGTGCTTGAAGTCTATATGTCAACTTTGGAAGGAAGAGCATAGCACAATAGTAACTGAGAGAGATAATGTTTCAGGTAAGAGTGCTTTAAGACTCAAATTTTGTTATACTGTACTGTTATTGCAGGAAATAAACTGATAATTAATCTGTTTTACAAATGAATTCAGTCAGTATGCTCCATAAACAAAGCTGCATATGTTGAACATTATAACATACTGTATTTGAATAAGTAGACATAAAAGAAATATGGTAATATAAATCAGGGATTGAGAGGAAGAAGGGGGAAAAGGGAGTAGCTATAATCTGACTGAAGGTATCCCTGAATTATGAAGATTACCTATATGGCCCATGTTACTTTGTAGCAGAAATAAAGACACTGTTAAGATAGATAGATATGAAAAGGTGTGACCATAGAAAGCTCAGGGTTATTTTCAGTATTGTTGGAAGATTGTGTTATGAAAAAAGGAAGTGGCAAGGTGATGTACAGATGTGTTAAACTAATTGAAAATATACTGAGAAAAGATTAAGTATTGAAATATGTGATAAAGAACAGTTAGTAAAAAATGCTATAGATATGAAAACAGCTGGAGGATGAAGATATGTAGGAGGGCCTAGGTAAATCATTGGATAAGGGGTATTGAAGCCCTGTACTTAATTTAAGCTGTTTCTATGTGTATGCAAACCTTTTGCCTATTGAATAGGAACTATGTTTTCAGTGCAAGCTGGAACTGCCATTGAAATTATTAATGAAGTAGTTACCGTAACATGTTTTGAGCTCGGGCAAAAAGCCGGTCCCCCCTCCGTTGAAAGTTCAGCGCTTATGTTTTTGACCGTAACGAGTATGGACGACTGTACTGTTGTGTTCTTAACCAGACTTTTCACCTTTCTTTTTCTTAGAGGAAGTGAATGCTGGCTGTTGATTATGATAGCTATAAAGCAAGAAATTCTTAGTTGGTGTGGAAAGGGTTGCAACAATATATGAAGCAAGAGATTCGTACTTGGTGGGGAAAGGGTGGACGTTGCATTACTACCGCTAGAGAGTTCCTTTGACTGGCCAAACTGTATTACATGGGATCCCTCTCTGGTTACAGCTCTTTTTTCTTTTGCCTACACATACACTGAATAGTCTGGAAGTTGGTGCAAGGTTGAATGTTATGTTGAATGGAGAGTTACTTGAGGAGGTGGATCAGTTTAAGTACTTGGGATCTGTTGTTGCAGCAAATGGTGGAGTGGAAGCAGATGTACGTCAGAGAGTGAATGAAGGTTGCAAAGTGTTGGGGGCAGTTAAGGGAGTAGTAAAAAATAGAGGGTTGGGCATGAATGTAAAGAGATTTCTATATGAGAAAGTGATTGTACCAACTGTAATGTATGGATCGCAGTTGTGGGGAATGAAAGTGACGGAGAGACAGAAATTGAATGTGTTTGAGATGAAGTGTCTAAGGAGTATGGCTGGTGTATCTTGAGTAGATAGGGTTAGGAACGAAGTGGTGAGGGTGAGAACGGGTGTAAGAAATGAGTTAGCAGCTAGAGTGGATATGAATGTGTTGAGGTGGTTTGGCCATGTTGAGAGAATGGAAAATGGCTGTCTGCTAAAGAAGGTGATGAATGCAAGAGTTGATGGGAGAAGTACAAGAGGAAGGCCAAGGTTTGGGTGGATGGATGTAGTGAAGAAAGCTCTGGGTGATAGGAGGATAGATGTGAGAGAGGCAAGAGAGCGTGCTAGAAATAGGAATGAATGGCGAGCGATTGTGACGCAGTTCCGGTAGGCCCTGCTGCTTCCTCCGGTGCCTTGGATGACCGCGGAGGTAGCAGCAGTAGGGGATTCAGCATTATGAAGCTTCATCTGTGGTGGATAACGGGGAGGGTGGGCTGTGGCACCCTAGCAGTACCAGCTGAACTCGGTTGAGTCCCTTGTTAGGCTGGGAGGAACGTAGAGAGTAGAGGTCCCCTTTTTGTTTTGTTTCATTTGTTGATGTCGGCTACCCCCCAAAATTGGGGGAAGTGCCTTGGTATATGTATGTATGTATGTATTCTTTCCACATTCTCCTCTGTACTCACACCTAATAACACTGAAATTACCAAACAATTCTTCACTCAAGGGGTTAACTACTGTACTGTAGTTCTTCAGTGACTACTTTCCTCTTGATAAAGGTAGAAGAGACTTTTTAGCTATGGCAATCAGCTCTTCCAGGAGAAGAACACTCCAAAATCAGCCATTGTTCTCTAGTCTTGGCTAGTGCCATAGCCTCTGTATCAAGGTCTTCCACTGTCTTCAGGTAGAGTTCTCTTGCCTGAGGGTACACTCTGGCACACTATTCTATCTTATTTCTCTTCCTCTTATTATTCAGAAGTTTTTATAGTTTTTATATGAAAGATTCATTTTAATGTTATTATTATTCTTAAGCTTCTCTTGTAGTATATATCCTTATTTCCTTTCCTCACTGAGCTATTTTCCCTGTTGGGGCCCTTTGGCTTCTAGCATCCTACTTTTCCAACTACGGTTGTAGCCTAACAAGTAATAATAAAAGATAATAATAATAAACCAACTGTAGATCACACTCTTTGTGGATCTTGTAGGGGGCATTATTATTTGAAATCATCCTAGTGTGCTGAGTGTAGCTCATGGCCTCCTGTGCAGTGGTAGACTTGAAGAAGGGAGTCAAGCTTTTTCCTGGGTTTGTAATGGCAATGCCCAAGAATACCCCAGTCTTTCTTTTCTTCCATCTGCTTATTCAATGCCTCTGCTACCGCAGATCCTGCACATACTGTATGTCCCCGATGCCCTGGTTTTGTTCCAGGGAAGTGTGCGTCAGGAGCAAGAAGTCCTTTGAGCAACATTAAATAATTTTTCAGGTTTTTGTGGTGTGTGGGTTTCCTCCAGTTTTTCTGCACGCATCAGAAGCTGGAGGCTCTCTTCTGTCTTTTGTGCAGACAGCTGATGATGAATTTGAGCTAAGGAAGGCTTGGGTCTCTTTAGATCTTTCAGGTAGACCATCTTTACCTTTGTTGAGAGTTGATAGCATAGGCTACCTCTTCCCCTGGTGCCAGTGACCCAAGTGATGTCCCCAGTTGTGCCCCTTCCTAAGCCTAAAAGGACTGAAAAGGCTCATATTATGACAGGATTCCCACCCAGAAAAGCTCTGGTCCTTATAGGTGTCATATCTAAGGTTGGGTGTGATTTTACCCTGGGGTTACCGTTTATATCACCCCTGACTTGGTCGTCAGGGCTCCAGAGTGGGATGTAGGACGTGACCCTCATTCTCAAGGCTCTTACTCGTACCCCGTTCAAGCCATTGAGGAGGTCATCAGACAATCTGATTTTCAAGATTGTCTTTTTGCTAGCTTTAGCATCAGCAAAGAGAATAGTTGAGTTCCACAGTCTTTCTTACTTAATCACCCATGCTGAGGGTGGACGAAGGCCTCCTTTAATTTTATGCCTGGCTTTGTGGCCAAAACACATTACCTGTCGTTGCACAACCCTTGGTTGGAGACCTTCCTTCTTCATTACCTCTTTTTGTCAAGTTATGGGTAGTGGTCCAGGGAAGATGCTTTTGTGTTCCATGAGGGCTCTGCAGTGTTATCTAAAGAGGACCTGACACTACAGGCCTGAGTGTCAGCAACTTTCTTAGCACTTCCAGAACCAAGAAAGAAGTGTCGAGGAACATTTTCTTATTCTGGCTTCATGAGACGATCTTTATAGCATACCCCTCGACTAATGAGAGGGTTGGTGTACCAGGTAGGACCAGAGCTCACAAAGTCAGGGGTATAGGCCTGACCCTAGGCTACAAGAGGAATTCTTTAGGTCAGCCAGCTATTGGAGGTTAGGTTGTGGTACCTACTAGAGTATACCCACAAGTCCCTTGACACTTATGCTTAGTCTGGTGATGGCTACTCACCTAGTTGTGTATCCTGCCCAGCTCCCATGCGACAGGAAGCATCTGATCTATGGTAATGTATGGATGTAAGGCTGGAATGAAAGGTAGAATGAATGGCTCTTCTTCATTTCTCTGCCCTCTCTCTTGGGGGCAAGGCAGTCAAAACGTTAAACTCTGGACCTGATTTAATGCTGGTGAGTTACACTTCTGAGCTCTATTCCTTCGATCGAAAGAAGTATATCCCATACTCTCCCAAAGAAGGACAAGGGAGAGTATGTTGGAATTTATACCAACCTATTGATCATCATACACTAGGTATATTATGTTGGCATGATATCCTTTTCAAGGGAAGGGATCCCACATTTGACCAAGTACCTATCATCTTGATCAAGCCAGGCCCAATCAGTCTACTCATCCCTTTGATATACAGATAGGAGATTGCTGGAGTCATCTTTGCTCCTATACAAGACTAGATAGAATGACATTTCCAGGGAAGAAAAAAAGCCAACCAGTTCTGTTTTATGTGGACTCCCAACCCATCAGTCATTGAGTCTTCCTATTTAAAGCATGAAAGGTTTGCATATGCACAGGAACAAATAAATTTTTTTTAAGTACTTTGAATTTTTCTTATTTGTACAAATCTCAGTCATTTAATGTTAAACTTCCCACCTTATCCACCCTCCCTGTCCTAAGCTGAACTTCCTGCAGGTGGGTGGGTGGGGGGGACTTATTGCCTGTGCTCACCACCTGTCATTAACTACCTTGTTAATGATTTCGACGACTGTTCCATCTGTCTCTAAATACATATATCATATTTGAAGGACTCCAATTTTTATAACTAAAAATCAATATAAATTACTATTGAAATTTGGTATTTTAGGCAGAAAGAAAATATGACAGAGAAGAATAGATAGAACATATTTCTCATGTAAGTCCATATGAGGAGAAATTTATATAAAAAAACCTTTATACAGTACAGTAATTATGATTATGATGAGGAATATTGGGACCCCAAAATTTTATTCATAACATTATTTTAATACATAAATTGAAAACTACTATCAAAGAATAGAATGTGTTAATAGTGAGATACTCTTAAGAACATGTAAGGTGCTTGGTCTGTCATAGTAGATGTAAACATATTAGTAATATATTTATAGGAAAAAATGACTGCTAATTAAGTATTATGAATGCGAACGGTTAATGATATATTAGTGTATTGGATGACTGTTTTAATTGAGCCCCTTTTTGCACTTTGCATAATTCAGTGATATTCTTTAAAATTTCTGAAAATCTTTCTACAATTTCAAGAATACAACAGGAAAACATTTTAGGAAACAAGCCATTAATGTCAGATAGCAATCCACATTGGCTACTCGATTCTAATAAGATCTGATGTTTATTTTCCAAATTTGAAGTTCAAAATCACTCGACTAAGTTATTATTTTTCTAGTTAACAAAAATCTTTGTTGTATAGAGCTCCTGAAGCACTTTATCAGTAAATTATATTACATATTTTTCAGAAAGTGGGAGTAACAGCATGGAAATGCCACTAAAGAAGAGAAGAAAAATTAAGAGTCTTAAAAAGGTATTTCGGTTTGTACTAGACAGGTATTTGCTTATTTTGATTTGAAATAAAATTTTCTGACCATGGTGAAAATTTTTCGCTGTTAAAACTAGATATTTGTTCATATCATACAACTGGTTTTATGACTTTTGGTATATTTCACATGCTGAGGAGACTTTGACACAGGTAGATAATGACTGTTGTATTCCAAAATATTGAATGAGCATAATCTTCTTAGTTTTTCCAAACTAACTACATTATGGTAATTCTTTCCTTTTTCTCCAGGTACCTGAAGTAAACTTTAATAATTTTGATCATAGCCATCACAAGTATGACCAGGAAGTTGAGAGTTCCGAATTAGATTTAGGTAGTTTCATGGCTCTCTGAGAAGGTTGGTGATAATGTTATTTCTTATAATCTGTAGGCATAGTGAAACTCCCATTTTATTTTTTATTAGTATCATTTTATATTTTAAGCATAGGTCATTATGCTGCAAGTGGTTGTTTAGTTATGAAAATAATTTAAACAAAATTTCTTATTCACACAAACCCTTTTATTTGTCACAAAATCCAGGAGACATTCCATAACTTCAATTAAAAATCAGCACTTGTTCCTACACGGTTACTTACCTAGAACTACCTTCTTAGGAGTTACTGGTAACTCTACCTAACCGACCAGCTTTTTGTATAGTTTACCCTCTTCCCGTTTTCTACGGGGTCAACCTCAGGCAGTGTGATACGTACCCTGAGGCGACCCGGGTCGGGCAGCGTGCTAGCTCAGGTCGAATCGTTAGTAAGTTTCTGGTCGCGGCGTGATCAATATCTCGCCGCGCTCTCTCTTACCTTGTGCGACCCTTTGTGTCCCCCGATCCTTTGTGCTTACCGCGTGTTACCCACGTGTTTCCCTTTCACTTTCCCTTTGCATCCTTGTGTCTCTGGGTGTATTAGCGTTGCGTTATGGATCAATCTGAGATTGATCCCCACTCCTTGTGCTCCACGTGTAGGGGGAAAGTGTGTTCCCCTGCCTCTACGTGCCCGGAGTGTCCTAACTGGAGTGAGATCCAGTGGGTGCTCTTCGGGACTAAGAAGAAGAAGGCGGCTAAGAAGTCGCCTAAGGAATCCAGTGTCTCGTCGCCTGTGGTTTCCCCAGAAGTCTCGGCAGACCGTAGCTCCCGTCCTTCTTCCCCTACCCAGAGTAGGGGACGAGGTAAGTCCGTTGCGGGGAAGAGGCCCATTGCCCTTCCCCAAGAGTCTGATATTCCTGTGGGGGAAGTGTCTAGTGTGGGGCAGGCATGTGTGGGGCCTGAGAGTAGTGCGGGAGTGTGGGTAGGAGGCGAGGTCCTGGTGCCCGCAGGTCCCGTCTCCTCGGAAGATCCTATGTGGGGGAAACCAAGTGTGGATTCTTCCCCGGCATCATGGCGTATTTCAGGTACTTCAACCACTCCCTCGTTTACGCTACCCCCCGTGTTTCTGCAGCCTCCCACACCTGGGAAACGTCGAGGATTTCCCCCCGCAGTCTTGGACGTTTCCTCTAAGAAGAGCAAGTCCAAGGAGTGGGTGAACATCACAGTGCCCCGGAGCAAGCTGTTTAAGGTTACCACAGCCGCGGCCGCTTCCGGGTGGCTCACTAGAGCCTCGCCTTCTGTGTCTCATCCTCCTACCTCCTCCTTCGGACCAGTCGCCCGGCAAGAGGGGTCGAACCAGGCCCCCCGTGTAGTGACTAACCCAACGGTGGCCTCCGCTTCTTCTTCCCTTAGGAAGGACGTACGTCTTATGAAGGAAGGCTTAGCGTCGACCATGGGCACCTTGGAGGCCTTCCTAAAGCACCAAGGGCGCCCGTCGGTCCGCATGGATCCCCCCATCCACGGGGTCCCCCGTGGAACAAGGTACTCCCATGACAGATACCTTCGTCCTCACGGGGCAGCCCATACCACGGGTATCTTATGAAGGAAGGCTTAGCGTCGACCACGGGCACCTTGGAGGCCTTCCTAAAGCACCAAGGGCGCCCATCGGTCCGCATGGATCAACCATCCACGGAGTCCCCCGTGGAACAAGGTACTCCCATGACGGATACCTTCGTCCCCACGGTGCAGCCCATACCACGGGTATCTTATGAAGGAAGGCTTAGCGTCGACCACGGGCACCTTGATGGCCTTCCTAAAGCACCAAGGGCGCCCGTCGGTCCGCATGGATCTCCCATCCACGGAGTCCCCCGTGGAACAAGGTACTCCCATGACGGATACCTTCGTCCCCACGGGGCAGCCCATACCACGGGCAGACTAGTCCAGCGTTGCCTTTCCCACCGTCACGGAGTACCCCCGTACGGAGGAACTGGTGGCGGATGACCTGGTGGAAGGAGGGGAGTGCTCGTCTGATGACATCTCCTCCTACCGTAACGTTCTGGCCCTAATTCGTCGACACCACCGATTAGACGAACCTAAGCCCTCAGCAGCAAAGGCCGTGCTCTCCGGACTGTCCATAATGATCGTCAACCCTGTGCAACAAAAGCCTTCATTGTCTCTCCCTCTCACTCCGGACGTGAAGTTGGGGATGGAGAAAATAGATAGCTACCTGGCAGGACTGGCGGAGGCCCCCAGAAGCCAGATTTCCTCTAAGCTGCTTCCAGGGCTGAAATCGCAGAAACTTTTCTACGTCCCAGTAGAGCATCGCGGCGGACCCCGTGCGGTAGAACAGCGGTGACCTCACTGAACCAGGGAGCCTCGGAAGACAGGGCCACCACTGCCTCCGTGTGCTTTTCCCCGTCAAAAGCCTCTATGATGGAGGACATGGCACAGGACCTTGTCTACGTGTCCTCCTGGTTGGATTGGTGGTCTTGCGACTTGGTGGGGTTTCAGGCGTCCCACGACCTCTCCCTTGCAGACAATCAGGCCACGCTGAAGGAGCTAGTTAGTTCGGGAGGCAAGGCCTTTAAGTTTGTTGTCATCCCAGTCCCTGTCTATGGCTACGAACTGGGTACTTAGAAAGAGGGATACTGTCCTTAGCAAGTTGGTGCGGAAGTTACCGGACAGAGAAGCTAGGATAAGACTGAGGAATTCCTCCGTGTGGGGAAACGACATTTTCCCTATCAAATTGGTGGAGGATACGATGGAGAAAGTGAGGAGGATAAGAGACACGGACCTTAGCCCCCCCCCCCCCCCCCCCCCATGAGGAAGCCCGTGTTTAGAAGAGCCTCAGCGGACGTCCCTCACTCCTCCCAGTCCGCCCCTTTGCTGCCTCGAAGAGACCCACCGTCAGCTCCTTGGCTTCAAACCTCTCAGCAGCCCACCCGTAGGACCAACGCAGCCCCTCAGTCAGCCTTCAGACCCTCCTACAGTAACTCTAGGAGAGGTCGCTCTGGCCGCTCCTCCAGAAGGAGGTAGGAAGAGAGGCCCCCTACTCCTTCAGGAGCCCCTAGTAGGGGGATGCCTCAGACATTTTTGGCAAGCATGGCGGGATCTCGGTGCGGATCCCTGGACGGTGACGGTCCTGAAAGAGGGCGACAGACTCCCTTTCCTAGAAGAGCCTCCCCCTCTCATCCCAGCCCATCGGGCCGAGTGGCTGGTTCCAAAGGACCCCTTGAAGAGGTCGGCACTACAAGAGGAAGTAGCGTCCATGATCGCCAAGGGAGCTTTAAAGACAATGGAGAACCCCGGCCCGGGTTTCTTCATCAGGCTCTTCCTTGTGGAGGAATCGACAGGAGGGTGGAGGCCGGTCATAGATCTCTCAGCCCTCAACAAGTTCGTCTCAAAGACGGACTTCAAAATGGACACCCCCAAGACAGTGCTAGAAGCCTTGAGGGAGGGGGATTTCCTCATGTCTCTCGACCTCAAGGATGCCTATTTTCAAATCCCCGTGCACCCCTCCAGCAGGAAGTTCCTCAGAATCAAGTGGGAGTCCAGTGTCCTGCAGTTCAAAACCCTGTGCTTCGGCCTTTCGACGGCCCCGCAAGTGTTCACGAGGGTGTTCACCACGATCTCGGCATGGGCACACGAGAAAGGCATACGACTGCTCAGGTACCTGAACGACTGGTTGCTTCTTTCTGCCTCAAGGGAACAACTGAAGGAGCAAGGCGTTATGTTGCTTGACCTCTGCAGGGTATTAGGGATCATGGTCAACCTAGGGAAGTCCCAATTAATCCCCAGCACCAGAAGGACTTACTTGGGGATGGTCCTGGACACCCAGTTAGTAAGAGCCTTCCCCTCAGGGGAGAGGTTAGCCAACCTGGATCATATCCTTCAACCCTTCCTGACGGGACAACCCAGGAGGGCCAAGCACTGGCAAAAGTTACTGGGTCATCTGGTTTCGCTGGAAAAATTAGTACCGCAAGGGAGACTCAGGCTCCGCCCGGTACAGTGGAATTTGAAGGAGTCGTGGACCCAAGGCAAGGAGCCCCACAAAATAGTCCCAGTCCTCCCGAAGACGAGAGAGACCCTTCTTTGGTGGAACATCAGGTCGAACACAGAGAAGGGAATGCCCTTCGCCCCCGATCCCCCAGAGATGCTGTTGTTCACGGACGCATCGAAGGAGGGTTGGGGAGCACACCTGCTAGGGGAATCGACAAAAGGACAGTGATCCAGCGAGGAGGCGTCTCTCCATATAAACATCCTGGAGATGATAGCGGTTCTGAGGGCGTGTCGACGGCTCGTACACTTCCTGTGAGGAAACACTGTGGCGTTAATGTGCGACAACGCCACAGTAGTGGCGTATGTAAAAAAACAGGGAGGCATGAAGTCAAGGGTCCTATGTGCCCTAGCCACGGAACTGTTAGAGTGGGCAACAGAAGAAGGGATAGAACTGACGGCAAGGTTCATCCCAGGAAAGAGGAACGTAATGGCCGACGGCCTCAGCAGGGCGGGTCAAGTGATAAGTTCAGAGTGGACCCTACACCCGAAGGTAGCTCGGGCAGTCATCCTAATGTGGGGCTCCCCAGTGATAGACTTATTCGCCACACGTCTGAACGCCCAACTCCCCGTGTTCTGTTCTCCGATCCCAGACCCGTCAGCAACGTTCGAGGACGCCTTCCAACATCCGTGGGACGAGCTCGATGTTTACGCCTTCCCTCCCTTCAGTTTGATCAGGCAAGTGTTGAACAGAGTGAGAGTGTCGTCCAACCTGTCGATGACTTTGGTAGCGCCCTGGTGGCCGGAGAGAGACTGGTTCGCAGACCTAAAAGAATTAGCTCTTCGTCCTCCTTGGCCGCTTCCGAACGGGCCAGATCTCCTGCGTCAACCTCACTTTCACAGGTGGCATGAACACCCTCGATCCCTCCGCCTTCACGCGTGGAGGTTATCGAGAAGCTCCTGAAGAAAGAAGGATACTCATCGAGAACCGCGGCAAGGATGTCGGGTTATCTACGGCGTTCCTCGGCAGTAGTCTACCAGGCAAAGTGGGCAGTCTTCGTGAAGTGGTGTGCGTCCAAGAACATCAGGCCTTTAGGGGCGTCGATCCAGGACATTGCAGACTTTCTGGTGTACCTGAGAGACGACGTGGGTTCGTCCATTCCGGCCATCAAAGGAGTTCGAGTCAAGTCTTCCTTCTTAGGGGCATTGACTTAGGAGCCTCAAGGCACATCTCTATGCTCATCCGCAGTTTTGAACAATCAGGTCCCCCCCAGGAGGTACGGGTTCCGCAGTGGGACCTAGCCAGAGTTCTCAAGGTTCTGTCAGAGCCACCCTTCGAAACTCTCAGGGACGTACTAGACAGAGAACTCACCCTTAAAACAGCTTTTCTTTTAGCCCTGGCCTTGGCGAAGAGAGTTAGCGAGGTCTCACACTCCAAAGGGTGGAGAGAAGTTACCTTTAGGTTCATCCCTAGCTTTGTGGCGAAGACGCAGAACCCGGCGTGTTGGGATCCTCGGTTTGATGGTTTTTCGGTGCCAGCCATCCCTCGCTCCGACAACCCGAAGGATCTACTCTTATGTCCCGTGTGAACAGTAAGAAAATATCTGGAGAGGACAGCAAAATTCCGCCCTCAGATAAAAAATTTATTCATCTCAACAGGCCGGGTGAAGAAACCAGTCTCGAAAAACTCTATCTCTTTCTGGCTGCGACAGGTGATAAAGAGGGCCTACGAGGCTTCTGGGACTCCTCTCCCAGGAAAACCAAGGCCACATGATATTAGAGGTCTGAGCACCTCCCTGGCCTTCGAGAAAAACATGGCTGTGGTAAAGATTCTGAAGGCTGGGACCTGGTCTAGACAGTCAACCTTCACGGAACACTATCTCAAAGATTGCTCGAGAAAATCCTTGGACAGGTTTTCCATTGGCCCAATCATTTCGGCCCTTCAAGAGATCTAAGGTCATAGCCCCAGGGTAACCGGGGGTGTTAATGCCAAGAGACTCTAGTTCCTTCCTTAACCTTACCCCCCTTTCCTTCCTTCCCCGGACCGTCCGGGCCAGGAAGATGTTGAAAAGACCTTAGTCACTTAAAGGAACGCCCTTCAAGAGGACATGTATCGGAGTTGGTTTTGAAAAGGTAAGCCATTAGACACTAAGTGAGTTTTTTGGATAGTTTCCCCTTCTTTTCGTGCAGTTTTCTAGTGGTTGTGGAACCAAGACCTCCTTAGAGGTTCCCTATCTTGCGTGCTTCCCCGTCGACTTCTGATCCCTGCAGGACACTCCCACCTCCTAAAGTGTAAGTCTCCTAAGAAGGTAGTTCTAGGTAAGTAACCGTGTTGGAACAAATCACAAATTTTTAAGTAATTTGTATTTTTCCTAACATACTTACCTAGAACTACCTTCGGGTTATGGCCCACCCATCCTTCCCCGAGAACCTGCAGGATCGAGTAGTGCCTGTTCCAACGAAACTTACTGACGATTCGACCTGAGCTAGCACGCTGCCCGACCCCGGGTCGCCTCAGGGCACGTATCACACTGCCTGAGGTTGACCCCGTAGAAAACGGGAAGAGGGTAAACTATACAAAAAGCTGGTCGGTTAGGTATAGTTACCAGTAACTCCGAAGAAGGTAGTTCTAGGTAAGTATGTTAGGAAAAATACAAATTACTTAAATATTTGTGATATTTTGAGAGTACTGTACTAGACATACACAGGTTCTCCTATAGCAGCTGCAGTCATTACTCATTTTGTTTGAGCTTTGAAAAGATAGAAATGTTAGGATGGAGGCAAGAAATCTCATTCCAAGCACAGTACTGTTGTAATCAGTCTGAATTTTATTTTTATTTGTTTTTTTTTTTTTAAACAAATTTCATTACTCTGAGTCTGAGTCTTAATTTATGCATTAAGATTTGAGCTAAAAAAATCTATGAAATGATGAACGAAACATGTAGGATCTGCAAGGAAGCACATGAAATTGATCGTAAGTCTCAGAATGAAAGTGTCAGACATGCAGTGAGTTTTATTTGAGACAAAAGACCTGTTTGAAATTGTAATTGTTCCAACACGAAGTACTTACCTCGAACTACTTTCTTAGGAGTATCTGGGATCTCCTCCCATTTGACCAGAGTTTTGTGTAGTTTACCCTAAACCCATTTTCTATGATGGGTAACCTCAGGCGGAGTGATACGCGCCCTGAGGCTAACCCCGGGTCAGAGAGCATGCCTGCTCAGGTCTCGACCTCCAGTAAGTTCACTGGTCGCGTTTATCATCTCGCCGCTCTCCTAATCCCAGTGTGACTTTGTGTCCCCCCGACATTTTGTGTCTCACGCGGTACCCATGTGGTCCCATTGTGCTTTCTCTTTGTGCTTTCCCTGTGCATGCTTGTGTCTCGTAGTGCTTCTCCTACATCATGGAGCATCCTCGCCGTTGTCCTGGGCCTATGGCCGGCAAATCGTGTGGAGCGTTCCTCTCGAAACCCGAAGTTGACCTGCACTCTTTGTGTTCCTCGTGCAGGGGCAGCGTGTGTTCCACTTCTGCCACGTGTCCGGAGTGTGAGTCGGGGAATGAGGTGCAGTGGTTGCGGTATAGCACCAAAAAGAAGAAGGCGACAAAGAAGTCGCCTAAGAAGCCGAGCGTCCCTTCCTCCCTTGCTTTGCCGGGCGTCTCATCGGTCCGAGCTTCTCTTCCAACCTCCCCTACCCAGAGTAGGGGACGAGGTAAGTCCGTTGCGGGGAAGAGGCCCGCGGCCCTTCCCCAAGAGTCTGACCTTCAAGACAGTGGTGTTGTGGCATCGTTCCAGGCGAGGGAGGGGCGGGAGTGTTTTCGGGAGACGGTAGCCTGGTGCCAGCAGGTCACGTCTCCTCAGATGACCCCATGTGGGGGAAAATGTTACTAATTCTTCTCTAGCCTCTTGGGCGTGTTTTTCAGGCGGTTCAGCAGCCGAGGGCGACGTCGAGAAGGAGCTTTCCCCGCCGTCGGACCCCACTGCGTGGGTTCCCCTTAAGATGCCCTTCAGGTCTCCGATGAGGATGGAGGAAGACTTCGGGACCTGGTCTCCCACGAAAGAGCCTCCTCGCTCCCCCCCAGCGCCGTCGGCCATTTTCCCAGAGGTGTTTTTGCAGGCGTCGTCTTCCACAGTGTCTCGCAGGAATCCTCCTACACCAGCGAGGGAGGCGAGGTCTTCGAAGAGGGCCTATAAGTCGTCGGTCTCCTCATTGGAGGAGCTTTCCTGCTCTTCGGAGGACGAGGCGCTGAGGAAGCTCAGGAGACGAAGGTAGAAGTCCCGCAAGAAGATGTCGCGCTCTCGCTCCCGCTCGAGGTCGCACCACGAGTCAGCGCCCAGGATCCCCCAAGAGGAAGTGGAAGGAAAGGGCCTCCCCGGAGGGTGAGTGAGTGATGGTTCACCGTGACAGGCTGTTGGAGCTAGCTGCAGCGTCGGGCCCTTCAAATTGGCGTCCGAGGACGAGCTCCCCGGACAGATACTCCTCCGGCAGCAGTGGCACCCGACGGAGGGACTCATCATGGCAGGTTCCAGTCGACAGGCGTAAGACTGCGAAGGTTCCGGCTCCATCCGCCCAGCAGAGAGAGTCGCCCCTTCGGTCTGGCAGCCGAGTCCTGACCTCCAAAGTCCACCTAGCTCGTCACGAGCGCGGCCCTCGGCTTTCCTCGACGGGTAGGCCCGCAGATACGAGAACCTCCGGAAGAGATGATGGACCCAGGACGGCGGCCCCCATCCCGATGGCGATGCCCGTCCTTCGACGTGAACCCCCGCGAGAGCGTCGGTCCATGACTCCCCCACATGCGAGGTCCTCCGTCGGAGTACCCCCGTCATATGTGTCAGCGCGCCCGTCGGAGGATCTCGATGACCATGGAGAGGGGTCGGCAGCGGAGGTATCAGCCTATCGGAGGGTGATAGGCCTCATCAGAAGCCACCACAGACTGGACGTGCCGGAACCCTCCTCCGAAGAGGCATGGCGTTCCAGCCTCAACAGGATAGTGGACGCCCCGGTCCAGCAGCGACCCTCCTTGGCTCTTCCTTTAGCGATGGACGTTAAGTTGGGAAGAGCCCACGTGGACAGGATCGTGGCCACCCACGTCGAGGCGCCCAAGAACCAGAGCGCTTCCAAGCTGCTCCAGGGCCTGAAGTCCCAGAGCAAGTTTTACCTCCCAGAGGGACAGCGAGCAGGCGCCTGTGCACTGGAGCCAGCACTCACCGTGTTGGGGCAGGGAGCCTCAGAAGAAAGGGCGTCCACGGCTCCGATCTGCTTCTCTCCTTCGGAGGCGGTCATGATGGAGGAGATCTCGAAGGACCTAGTCAACGTCTTCTCTTGGCTGGACTGGTGGGCGTACAGTCATCCTACGACCTGACCGTACCAGAAACCCAGGCCTTACTCAAGGAACTTATTAGTTCGGGAGGTAAGGCCCTGAAATTCCTATCCTACCAGTCGCTAGCCCTGGCCGCCAACTGGGTCCTATGGAGGAGGGACACCGTCTTAAGCAAGCTGACTAGGAGGCTTCCGGACAGAGAGGCCAGGTCTCTGAGGAACCTGACCCTGTGGAACGACGCGATCTTTCCCCCGAAGGCAGTGGAGGAATCGATGGAGAGAGTTCGAAGGCTGAAGGAACCGTACGAGACCAGGCCCCACCCGGTCAGAAGGCCGGCGTACAGAAGGTCCTCCGTCGACGCACCTCGCTCTCGTCGGCCCGCTCCTAGCCAGCCTAGGAGAGACAACTTGGCTACAACCTGGTCCCAGTCGTCTCAGCCCTCCGTAGGGGATCAGCCTCGGCCCAAGCCGCCTATAGGCCGTTGTTCGCAGCGTCCAGAAGAGGGCGTTCAGGCTGCTCCTCAAGGAGAAGATAGGGAGGGAGGCCCCCTACTCCTGCCGAAGCCTCAGGTGGGGGGATGCCTCAAACGTTCTTGGCAAGCATGGGAAGAACACGGAGCAGACCCGTGGACCGTGACAGTACTGAAGGAAGGGTACAGGTTGCCCTTCCTAGTGGACCCTCCACCTCTGATGCCAGACCAGCAGGTGGAGTGGCTAGCCCCCAAGGATCCCTTGAAACAGACAGCTCTGCAGGGAGAGGTCTCAGCGATGTTGGCAAAAGGGGCAATGGAACCTGTCCAGGACCCAGGTCCGGGGTTCTACAGCAGGCTGTTCCTGGTGGAGAAAGCGACAGGAGGATGGAGACCAGTCATAGACCTCTCAGCCCTCAACAAGTTCGTCTGCAAGACCGACTTCAAAATGGACACTCCGAAATCAGTCTTGGCGTCCTTGAGAGAAGGGGACTTCTTGACAGGGCATCGGCAACGGGATTCATTTTCCAAGGGACGTATTGAAGGGTGCAATTATATTCAGCCACGGCGGAGTGATGTCGGTGTTGCCAGGCGGACCAGGCATCAGACTGTCGAGTAAAGGCGTGCACCAGAGGCATGTGGTCTGTGTGAATGACAAAGGGTGTACCTTCTAAGAAATGGCGAAAGTGACGGACAGCCAAGTGCACCGCCAGCAATTCTCGATCGAAGGTAGAAACCCGATTCTGCCTTGGACAGTTTTCTGCTGAAGAAGGCCAATGGGCGGATCGAGCTGTTAACCACCTGCTCGAGTACTGCACCAATAGCGACATCGCTGGCATCGGTGGAGAGAAGGAGAGGGGCATGTGGGATAGGAAAAGCGAGAGCCGCAGCAGTTGATAGGGCCTTCTTTTCATTGCAGAAGGCTGCTACTTGAAGGGGACCCCACTTCAGGTCCTTTGGCTTGCCCTTGAGGGAGGCGTAGAGGGGAGCAAGAGTGGCGGCAATGGCTGGCAGTAAACGGTGATAATAGTTGATCATGCCCAAGAATTCCTGCAGAGCTTTGACGGTCGAGGGCGCGGGGAAGTTCTGAACGGCTGCTACCTTCTCAGGGAGGGGATGGTCTCCTTCAGGAGTGATGCGGTGCCCTAAGAACGACACTTTGTTGGCGCCAAAGGTACACTTGTCGTACCGGACTACAAGGCCGGTTTGGTGCAGGCGGTCGAGCACGATGCGCAGATGACGGAGGTGTTCCTCTTTTGAGGAGGAGAACACAAGTATGTCGTCCACATAACATACACAGAAAGGGAGGTCCCCTAAGATGCCATCCATGAGACGTTGAAACGTGGCCCCAGCATTACGAAGGCCAAAACAGGAGTAATTGAAGGTGTATGTACCAAACGGAGTGGTGATGGCGGTCTTGGGGATGTTTTCTGGGTTCATAGGCACCTGATAATACCCCTTCAGGAGGTCGAGCGTAGAGAAAACCTTCGCTTTGTGCAGGTAGGAGGTCACGTCGGCAATGTTTGGGAGGGGGTAGTGATCCGGTTCTGTTTGCATGGTCAGGCGCCTGTAATCCCCGCACGGACGGAGGGAGCCGTCTTTCTTCAGAACGATGTGTAAGGGTGACGACCATGGGCTGGAGGCCTTTTGGCAAAGGCCAATTTCCTCCATTTTGGCAAACGTCTGTTTGGCGGCTGCCAATCGTCTGAATTTTGCGAAAACTGGGGGTCCCGTCGTCTTGATATGGTGATAAATACCGTTCTTGGCAGGAACTGTGGGCGTTTGGCGAAGTTCTGGACGGAAAACTTTTGGGTACGACATGAGGAGGTGGGCGTAGGCATCCGTGGGTGCGCTGATGTGGAGAGCGAGGTTAGAGGGGGCGGGTTGAAGAGGTGTCGACAAGTACGAGTCTGCGTTGACCAATCGTCAGTGGGCGACATCGAACAGAAGATGGAAATGAGAGAGGAAATCTGCACCGAGGATTGGCAATGTGACGTTAGCAACGAGAAACTTCCAATTGAATTTACCGTTTCCGACCGATAATGTGAGGTTCTCGTAACCGTAGGTGGGTATCGCAGATCCGTTGGCAGCTACCAAGCGGACGTCGGCAGATGTAGACAGACTACGTCGTGTCTTGAAGAGTTCCCTTGGCAAAAGAGAACGACAAGCACCCGTGTCTACCAAAAATCGCACGCCCGTTCCTGCATCATGTAAAAAGAAAAGATTAGAAACACGGGAGGCCACCGCCACGAGCGATGGCCCACTTACACGAATTCTGGCCACTGACAATCCTCGGCACATTTTTTCGCGGTTGCCCCGAATTTGAAGTGGTAGTAGCAAAACTGCGGCGGATGGGAAGTAGTAAGTGGCTGTAGAAGTCGTTTGTTAGGGGCGCGAGGGATTGGTGGGTGGTGGGTGGCTTTGTCGTCGCTTCGGCACGTCACGGGGTAGGCGTGTATGTCCTACGGCATTCATGTCAGCTTCGGTTGACGTTGAATAGGCATCCTCTTCGTCAGGGGTGGAGGCGTTGATGGAGGTCTTGAAGGGGCTGTCCATAAGGGCGTCGGCTTTGGTCATCAAGTCCTTTATGGGTAAACTATCGACATCGGGTATGGCAGCGTGTATAGGTCCGGGTAAACGGCGTATCCAAAGGGCACGAAGTAGGTTCATCTCACGAGGAGAGCCGTCTATGGCAGGTTGAAAGCGAGCGATACTGGTCATTTCCCTGAGGGCGAGCGAAGCCCTTTGGTCCCCCAACGGTTGTTGCGAGAGCTGAAAAAGCTTTGCTATACGGGCGGCTGGCGACGGCGAGTACTGCTGCAGAAGGTATGTTTTGAGGGCGTCGTACGCTATTGGGGTGTCTCCTTGTTCGCAAAGCCAGTTGGATATTTCCGGGAAGGTGTCCTCGGGTATCGCCGCGAGAACATAATCTGCTTTGGTGGTGGAGCGAGTCACGCCCTTGATGCGAAACTGGACTTCTGCGCGCTAAAACCAAGCAAACGCCTCTCTGCTGGCGAACGATGAAAGTTTCAATGGGGCAGCCGCAGCGCCAACATCCGTAGAGTCCTCCATCGTACCAACGATGGAGGGGCGAGGAGGGTGGGGGTGGAAGGCGGTGGGAGCGAGTCAACTTCCGGGGTCACCAATGTGACGGGCCGAGAGAAGGTTGTGACTCAAAGACTGGTTAAGAGCAACTGAGTAATTTATTATAGAACAATCTCCTTTATATACAAAACCTCAAGGCAACAGGAAATTTCATGTTCGAAAAACAGACAATGTTACAGAGGAAAAACGCAGACATGTTTATTCTGGTTCTTTTTAGTGCGAGGGAAGAGCGAAGATACAAGCATAATATATACAAAATGAATTATGTACGATCGTGTGACACACGGTTGGTACAGTACTTTCTGTAAACTGTTATCTTTGTTTTAACCCTGGATAGGTACGCTCCTCGGACACCCTTTTAAGGGTATACTCGGACGCGCGCGACCCCGACGCCAAAAAAAATTCTTGAAAAATCAGTTTTTGCAGTAACCTCCTTTTTTCTTTTGACAAAAAAAAACTTCAATGAATGCTTAAAACAACTGTAAAGATAAATACTACTCATCTGCAGAAAAACTATTTATTATAAATATTTTTAAAAATTAAGTAGAAAAAAAAAACCTTTCATAAAAATTCATAAAAAAAAAGTTTATACATATATACACAAATCCTTTTAGGAATTGATTCTTGAATGTTTAGGACACATCTTGATGTATTTTGGATGAAGTCAGACCCATGGAAGTGAAGATCTTAAATGAAAAAAAAGGGTAACTTTTTTTGGCCAAAAAAATTTGTCCAAATTTTATGAATTTTTTTTGGGTACCCAAATGAAATAGGAAGTGGCTAATTTTTTTAGGGAATAAACATATGTTATCCTAAAATAGAAATATGTAAAAAAATCTTCATTATTTTGTAAATTACATTTATATCAGGGGCCATATCTAAAGGTAATTTTTTGAGTACTTAGAAATTTCGTAAAAAAATACATATATTTAATATATAATATGATATTTATGCAGGTAAAAATATACCAAAATATCACAAATTCTATAGGGAACAAGAATATATATAGATAGGGCAACTTACGCTTCGGATATGTCCACAAAATGGCCGCCAACCACACTGACTCAGACTCCCTAATCTGCCACTTGAAATGTAGGAAGGGTATGTCAATTTCAAGGTGTTATTTACTAATCTAATTATTCTTGGATATGCATAAAAATTGTATGGTGGGTTTCTGGATAATTGTCGATTATTCTACGACTATAAAATTAAAATTCTGACCCAAAAAAATTTTTTTGAAGGGAAATAAAATCGAAAAAAAAAAAAATGTAAAACAATATGATATTTTAGCTAAAAAAATATGATGATATTCAATCAAAAAAGAAGTAAACAAAATTTTCTGACAAATAAACATCTAGAGGAATCATTACTCTGTGATAGTTCCTTAGTACGTAGTAATTTTGAAAGAAATGGGAAAAAACGAAAAAGTGGCAATCGCAGGAAAATCGAACACATACCTATATATACGCCATATCTGGCTAAAAATAAAGATAGGCATGGGTAGCCAGATCATCTAGAAACACTTTCCAACACTATAAAAATACAAGTTTTGCGACACTACTTGCCAATTCCTTACGGTAACATGACTAAGCAAAAAAATGCAAAACAAATAAAAAGGGGCACTCGCGGAAAAATGGCCAACATTCTAATATACGGCATTTCAGAAAAAAAAAATTTCAGCCATGTACTAGGCAAACCATCAAGGCACATTTTCCGACAAATAAACATCTAAATGAATCATTACTCTGTGATAGTTCCTTAGTACGTAGTAATTTTGAAAGAAATGGGAAAAAACGAAAAAATGGCAATCACAGGAAAATCGAACACATACCTATATATACGCCATATCTGGCTAAAAAAAAAGATAGGCATGGGTAGCCAGATCATCTAGAAACACTTTCCAACACTATAAAATTATAAGTTTTGCGACACTTCTTGCCAATTCCTTACGGTAACATGACTAAGTAAAAAAATTAAAAACAAATAAAAAGGGGCACTCGCAGAAAAATGGCCAACATTTTATTATACGCATTTCAGAAAAAAAAATTTCAGCCACGTGCTAAGCAAACCATCAAGGCACATTTTCCGACAAATAAACATCTAAATGAATCATTACTCTGTGATAGTTCCTTAGTACGTAGTAATTTTGAAAGAAATGGGAAAAAACAAAAAAATGGCAATCACCGGAAAATCGAACACATACCTATATATACGCTATATCTGGCTAAAAAAAAATAGGCATGGGTAGCCAGATCATCTAGAAACACTTTCCAACACTATAAAAATATAAGTTTTGCGACACTACTTGCCAATTCCTTACGGTAACATGACTAAGCAAAAAAATGCAAAACAAATAAAAAGGGGCACTCGCGGAAAAATGCCCAACATTCTAATATACGGCATCTCAGATAAAAAAAAAGACATGCACGTGTTAGCCCAACCATCAAGGCACACTTTCTAACACATAAACATGAAAAAAAAATCAATAATATACGGCAATTCCTTACTACGTAGTAAATTTTTACAAATATTGAAAAAAAACAGAAATTGGCAACCGCAGTTAAATACCCAATATACCAATAACTACGTCGTATCTGACAAAAACAAAGTCACGCATGGGTAGCCAGATCATCTAGACACACTTTCCAACACTAAAAAAGCAAAAGATTTACGACACTATTTGGCAATATCTTACGGAAAAATGACTTGGCAAAAAAATGAAAAAAAATGAAAAAGGGGCACTTGCGGTAAAAGGCCCAACATTCTAATATACGGCATCTCAGATAAAAAAAAAAGACATGCACGTGTTAGCCCAACCATCTAGGCACACTTTCTAACACATAAACATGAAAAAAAAATCAATAATATACGGCAATTCCTTACTACGTAGTAAATTTTTACAAATATTGAAAAAAAACAGAAATTGGCAACCGCAGTTAAATACCCAATATACCAATAACTACGTCGTATCTGACAAAAACAAAGTCACGCATGGGTAGCCAGATCATCTAGACACACTTTCCAACACTAAAAAAGCAAAAGTTTTACGACACTATTTGGCAATATCTTCCGGAAAAATGACTTGGCAAAAAAAAGGAAAAAGGGGCACTCCCGGTAAAATGGTCCTTGTGGTGATGAACGACATTTTAACTAAAAAAAAAATCATGCACATGGTAGCCAAACAATCCACCAAGACTTTCCACAACTGATAACCTATACAAGTTGCACCATTCTACGACAATTTCATAATACGTAATAACTTTGATGATTATGCAAATTACCTTAGAAGGGTAAACTCGATGATTATGCAAATTACCTTAGAAGGGTAAACTCGGTCGCGCTCGACCCCGACGCGTCTCAGAAATCGGGGAAGGAGTACAGCTACAGCAATGCACATCTGGACACTACTAGAGCGTGTAGGCGAGACACCTACTGCAGGTCGATCACCCACAAATTCAGTCACGGGGGTGAGTCACGTGAGAAAAACCTCTTTTTTTTTAACGCTCGGGGTCGCGGACGACCCACCGTACCGTTCCAGGGTTAATAGGGATTGAAGTGCTTGAAAGATTTCATGGCACCCAAAAAAGGTTAATCAAAAGTAATGGTTTTGTGATGAAACAAGTTGTCTTGAATACTATTTAACAAATTTTATTTCTTAGGGTGTAGCATAATGAGATTTTTTGTATCACTTGTGAAACTTTACCTTTTTCAATATTTCTTTATTAAATACTTTGTGATAATTTTCGTGTATTGAGGCAAATTGTGATTTGCTAAATGAATTGTGATTTTGTTGGTTGGAAGTTATTGTAGTTATATGGAACTATCCAGTCCTTAATCAATATACAGTAAGATATATGGAACTATTCAATGCCTTCTCATCCTGTAAATGGAACTCATATTTACATTGTCATTATACAAAATAAAATCATCTGCTAAAATATTAATATTGTCAGGTTGGATTATGGCAGAATTTTGTGTTTTGTTAACAATATGAAACATGTCAGAAAACTGATTTTTAGAAACTGAAGAGGTCAGTAATGGAATTTTCTCAAAATGAACGTTTTAGTTATGTTATGAGACCTTTTAGCTTACAAGATACCTCTTCCTAAAATTAGTTGAAATTTTTATTGTTGTGTTCCAATATTTTGATATCTTTTTCTGAGGTACTGTTCATTTGTTCCTATTATATTTACTGTGTTAATATTAATGAGTTATTTTGATACCATATCAATAGCTACCCTGATATTCATTAATTGAAGACGGTATTACCATTGTTAGAAAATAGAATAATTTCATGTCTTTATAGCTGTATTCTCAACAATGTACAGTATCTGTAACATTGCTCTTTCTGATATTTTATGTAACCTACACTGATTGACTGGAACATTTTTTTTTTTATCTTTACAGATGGTCAAGGACTTGTGGGGGAGAAATCTTACCTCCTGGAATTTGAGATAAAGATGGTAACAGACTTGGGAAACTAATATGTAGACAAGGTTCATTTCCATGTTCATTAGTGACACACGAGTAACAGGTTACTGTAGTCATTATAAATATGGTTAACAGTTTTTATTTGGTAAAATTTACACTTAACATGCTAAATTTCAAAATTAAATTAAAGGAAATATCATGAGATCATTCAGTAGTGCAGTATGCCATGTTATCTTTTTCTACTTTTTATTTTATTTTTAAATTTTTTAGTATCAGGCTTCTCCATATAAATATTCAGATGTTCCTAATCTGATATCTTTGCTTTGTGAAATTACTTAATAGAAGTTGTTAACAGTATTTTTACTATAACGTTCACTCATATGAAAAGTGAATTTGTAGCTAAATTTATCTAGTTTTTGGTTAATTATGGAATGTTTTCACTGCTTAGACGATACTTATTTACTTTTTTATTAAAATTGTTATACAATTAATATGTTCCGTGTTCATTATGTAATATGAGTGATATTTGTTTTCAGTCTTTCAGTCTAAAAAAACTATGCAGATGATTGTTTTTATGGACAAGTATGAAAAGACAAACTTTTATTTATATGAACTTCATCTGGTGTTCATATTTCTTCTTCTTCTCTGGAAGCTTTGTTTAATCGACCTTCACCTGTAAAATTAGAAAAAATTCTATTTTCTTTCCCTTCAAACACATGCCCCTATTAAAGGAAGTAAAATTCTAGTGGTAAAGGGTAACTAACACGTCAGTCTATTTATTTCTTCATTCGGGCGGTACCGATAAGACCTTCCTTAGATTTTATTTGCATATTACTGTGTATTAAGATGTCTTTTCCTGGTTTTCTTAGCAGTTACTGTGTGGAGTGTGAACAGGAATTGTTTCTGGAAGTTTATCATTCCCATTACCTTGATATGTCATGTCGGGGGCAATACTGTGATTAAATAATTTGTGAAAGGTGCGCATCCCTCCTGGTACCTCTTATTTAAAAGTTTGTTGAGATGACTGCCGATCAAGTTAACGGTACAAAGCACCAAAGGAAACTTGCTGTTAGTTCTTGGAAATAGTCAGAGAAGACTAGGCTATTTGTCACTAGAGGGGATGGATGTTATAATGACGTGCCTCCTCCTTTAGACAGTTCACATAATCAGCCAACTTTCGATAGTGATGAGCGCTATATTCTCTTTACATTGCTAGCTTCATTTGTAAAAGTTCAGAAGTCAAGTGAACCCTCTCTTAGAATGGGAACTCTGTACCTACCTGCCCCATGCTGTAAGCCTTTTGCTTTTATTCTTCCACCCTCCTTGACATCTCTGTCAACCTCTCAAGCCTGATGCTTTCATCTTCCTTGTCATGTTCATTGGCCTCCTCCTCTTCCTCACTTGCTAAATGAACTAATTCAGTCAGCTCCTTGTCATGGCCATCAAGTAACTCCAAGATGTCATCCTCAGACACTTCCTTTAAGCCTTCGACTCCACTTTCCTCGCTAAGGTTACAATTTTCTTAACAGTCTGTTGGAAAGTTTCATCACTACTGAAGCTGGCAAAGTCTTTCACACACCCTGGCCACAGACATTTCCAACAAGCATTCAGTCTTGGGCCTGATGATATGGAATAATTCCTCAACAACAGACAGATAGTCTGCGATCGTGAATCCCTCCCAATACTGGTTAACGTTCAGATCAGGGCTGTCATCCACTACTATTTGGAGTCGCGCCATCATTCGTTGGGTGTAGTGGGCCTTGAAGTTCTTAATTACCCCTAGGTCCATAGGCTTCATGAGGGTAGTGGTGTTTGGAGGAAAGAACACCACTTGCACATTAAGGTTCATTACCCTGACCTAGGATGGATGACTGGGAGCATTGTCAAGGGTAAACAGGACCTTGAACTTCAACCCTGTTTAAAAGTTTAAAGGCCACTCATGAAAGGCAGAGGCAAGGGACAGTGACATTGCCCTATCAAGCAAAACAATGACCTAGAGACTTGATATAAAATATACGATCAGTGCCCAAGCTCCCTCTCCACCCAATTTAGGACAAGGGAGGGCCAGGCAATGGCTGCTGATGACTCAGCATATAGACCTATAGGCTCTCCCAAACCCCCCATCCTTAGCTCACAAGGATGGTGAGGTTGCAGTGACGAAAGAAACTAACGAGTCTAAGCGGGACTCGAACCCCAGTCTGGCGTTCTCCAGACAGGGATGTTACCTCATCGGCCATCACAACCCTGTATTCTGTATTCTGCAGGTAGTGCTCAACCTCCAGTAAGAAGCTCTTTTGAAATCAATGGAGGAAGAACTTGCTCATTGTCCACTCCTTCTTTTTATGCATTCAGTAGACTGGCAGCAAATTCATGTTGCAGCTTTGAAGTGCACGTGGCTTTGCTAACTTATAAATAATGCCAGGTTTGATAAGGTGGCCGATGATATTTCTGCAAAAAATTAACGTGAACCTGGGGAAGACAGAAAAAGGCACAATTATTGAAATGGGATTTGATTAATACTGTACTGTATGTAATATTTTGTAAATTGCAATAAACATTTTTTGAACATGCAATAAAAATTCCTAAAAGTTACCTGCATTTGTGTAAATTAGAGAAAATAAATTTACACTGTTAGCCTACCTGTACTTTCTGTCTTGAAACCAGGAGCATGGCTTTCCTCCTGGACAAGGAAAGTCTTCTGCAACATCTTTCTCCGAAACAAACCTGCCAAGTAATAAGAAAATATACTGTATACGCTCCTCCCTCGCTTTTCGCAAATTCATTCTTTGCAATTCACTCGTTCAAGACAGAACTTTGTGGTGGATAACGTGGGAGGTTGGGCTGTGGCACCTTAGCAGTACCAACCGTACTTTGCTGAATCCCTCTTCCCCCCTTTTTTTTTTTATGTCGGCTACCCCCGAAATTGGGCAAAGTACCTTGGTAGATAGATAGATTATATCGTTGAGTATTAAAAAGCCTCCAGTAGTAGAATAAATTGTCTGGAATTTGGATGTGCTTTTAGTGTTTATAAGATCCCAATTTTGAACAGTTGATCTCTTTTTCTTAAAGATCTCACGGCTTAAACCTTTTTACTTTAGGCATTAACTTCAGGTAAGCACATAAGTGAGCTACAAACACTATCTGTCAGAGCAACCTTTAGGGAACACAAGATAATTTTGTCCCTATTGTATTCCTTCAGAGCCAAAAAATTACTTTAAGACTAAGACTTGACCATAGTTTTCACATACCCTATCTGAAAATAGATGAAAGCATTTAAGCAGAAAACAGGTTTCTTTGTCCAGTAGAAGTCATTCAGTATTATCAGGAAAAAAATTCAGGTATTAGAGGGTGCGTCCCTACCGTAATTTGATTTGTGAGATTACGGTCCCTAATAATCCTATGATCAAAAATGCAATATGAATCATAATTTGAAGTTTGATCACAGTAGCTCACAAAGAAGTAGATATAAATCTAATGAAAGACTTGAAAGTGAAGGTACAAGATATGAGTATGTCAACTACTTCTCTTAAATTTTGTAGAAACTTTTCTTTGGAAGAATTTTAGCAGGAGCTTTATGGCATATTAAATCAGTTTTCTGTATAATACAGTATCTTGAAGAATCATGGTTTGCCTATGAAGACAACTTGGCTTTAGTTCACTTAGTGGCTGCAGAGCCATGGTTTAATAATTTTTTAGTTAAGTTTATTTTTAATTCCTTTACCTACAAGTATATTAGGTTCTAATTTAATATTTGATTTGTTATTAATCAAAGGTATAACAGAATAAGAATTATCATTTGAACAAGCAACAGACCGTTATTTTAGATAGCTTTATGAAGCGATATGGAGTACCCTATTTCAAACTGTATTATGAGATGGTTTGTTAAAAGTAATCTAGACAGAATGGAATGGTAAATGGCTGTCTGCTAAAGAAGGTGATGAGTGCAAGAGTAGATGGGAGAAGTACAAGAGGAAGGCCAAGGTTTGGGTGGATGGAATGAGTGAAGAAAGCTCTGGGTGATAGGAGGATAGATGTGAGAGAGGCAAGAGTGTACTAGAAATATGAATAAATGGCGATTGTGAAGCAGTATCGGTAGGCCCTGCTGCTTCCTCCGGTGCTTTGGATGACCACGGAGGTAGCAGCGTTATGAAGCTTCATCTGTGGTGGATAACAGGGGAGGGTGGGCTGTGGCATCTTAGCAGTACCAGCCGAACTCGGTTGAGTCCCTTGTCAGGCTGGGAGGAACACTGAGAGGAAAGGTCCTCTTTTTTCATTTGTTTGATGTCGGCTATCCCCAAATATTTGGGGAAGTGCCTTGGTATATATATGTATGTATGTAATCTAGACAGGTTAGTAAATCTTAATCATTGTACAGTATTGTATATTGGTTTTGGTGGAATTCATCCTTACTCTTTTCATCACTGGTATCTCACTTCCAGTAGAGTGGGAGTCAACAATATGAACATCAGGAGAGGTTCAGAGAAATAAACAATTTAGAGAATCAAATTTCTTATTTCTGTACTTACATGACATTCATATATATGCCCACCCTCCACCTCACTGTCTCATGGTTTCAATAGGATAGGGATAATTCAGCTTCGAAACTGAAGAGACTAATACGTCAGTTACGACTTACCACTAAAATGTTCCTCCTTTACTAAGGGCATGTGTTTATTGAAGGGAAAGCAAATGGTAAAATTTTTATGCTTAAAATTTTAAGTGTAAAGGTTGATTAAACCGAGCTTCTGGAGCATTAGCAATACTGTATGAACAGCATTTGAGTATTGTATAGAAATAAGAAATTTTATTCTTAAAATTCTGTTATTCTCCATTTTATGTGAGCTCAGTCTTCTCTCTAATTTTACATTTATTTCAATCAAAATCCTAACAGTACTATATCTTGTTACCTTGATCCCAGCTCTTTTTGCTTTTAGGGATATTAGCACTTGTCTTTTACAGGTTTTTTCTTGTATTGCTCCATTTACTGTCCTAGTTTTGCTCTTATTTATTTGCTTTGTATATTTTGCTTCTGCTTCAAATCGTCACGCACTGAGATTAAAGTACAGTGGTTGCTATACATATGCAGTTACTGGTGGAGTTGATGCAGTCTTATCTTATTTTTAATTGCTTACTCTTTGGTGAAAGTTTTCCATTATCCACAATTTTCACAATTAAGTGTCCATCTCTTTAAATCTGTCCAGTCCAACTGTCTAGCCTCTTCACCTTTACCATGGGTAACTTTTCACCCCGTGTAAGAATTTTTTTGATGAGTGATAGATGATGCACGTTGGTATCTTTAATGAACTATTTAATTATAAAGTTTCCATACCGTATACTGCAAAAGGAATTTATTTAGGTCATGTAGAAGATAGTACTTTGTACATTATTGCATAGGCAAGACTCATTTCTATGAAAATATTTATTTATTTATTTTTGATACTGAAAGAACACTTTGTAAGAGTTATTTAGATTTCATGTTGTGTGGCTAGTAAAGTATAAAATTAATCTGAATTTTTCTTAACCACTTTATCTATAATTTATGCATTTTGAGATATCATTTGCATAAGAAAAGAACAAAGTTTTGAAAATCTCTAAAAAATGGAAAAATTAAATGCAGAAGAGAGAATTGAAAAACAAAATAAGCAAATCATGGGAAAAGGAAGCAAAAGAAAATTGTCTGGTTGGCAGCACACCCTATTGTGATGAAAAGATAGGTCCTAGAAGAGGTATGTAATGGATTATGGAGTTAATCCTTGTTTTTTTTCTCTTGCAGAAGTGTATGTTGATTATTGGATTTGTTGATCATGTATGAGAATAAACAAGAATTTCATACTTGCATGTGAAAGTGTGACTGCTGCAGCCTGTTTTGGCTATACTGGCTGTAGGTCCCGACTTCCTGTGCTCCTCGTGTAAGGGATGTGATTGTTTACAATCATCTTCTATCGATTGCAGATTGTGGCCTCCATTTCAATGGCTGGCATATGTTTTAAGGACAGAGAAGGCTAAGTCTTCTCTGGGTTCAGATGTGGCAGTACTCAAAGTAACACTGGAGAAGCTTTATAGCTCCTTCCATTCCTGATAAAGTGCGTCTGCTGCCAAGATTTCTGTGCATATGCCTTGACTCGGTCCTCTGGGAATATGCTGCAGGACCAGGTAGATCTCAGATCTGCATCAGTATGTTTTTTAGGCTTTGGTGATGTGTGGAGCTCCCCTAGTGATTGCTGCACCCTAAAAGGAGCTGGAAGCTTTTCTTTTGCTGTTGTTCAGAGTGCTGATGATGATTTTTTATCTAAATAAAGGTTATCCTTCCCTAGGTCTTGTAGGTAGGCACTTGATGTATATTTTGAGGGAGCTGGTAGCTAAGTTTACCACACCCCAGGTGTCAGCAGGGCTATTATCTGCTATGGTGACCCCAGTTATTACAATCTTGATACCAGTGACCCCAGTGTCGATAACTTTAGTGCCAGCATCCCCAATAAGGATTTCAGCTGTGTTCCCAAAGCACGAGAAGGACTGTTAAGAACACTCATGGTTGTGTCTGTAGCAGTGATAATGCAGAAAAAGGCTGCAATAAAGTTGTGGAGTTGCCTAAGCCTAAAGTTGGTCATAATTATGAAATCTTCAGGGCTGGTAAATCTAGTACTTATAGCCCTGGTTCCCCTTGTCACCCCGTTTCTGTGCATATGATCCAGGGGCTCGTAGCTCTATCTCTCGCTGTGGCCTTAAACCCAGCTCCTGTGCCTGTGTTGCAATCACCAGTGATTGTGTCTGCTGCTTCCCTTGTGATAGTGTTCCTGTTGGAGCAACCCGTGGGGTTTTTCCCTTTGGGGGAGCGTTGTCATCAGGGTTGCTCAGACCTCAGTGTCTTTGCTTAAAGAGGCTGAGGGGAAAGTTGGTAAGAGGAAGAAGTGAGTTTTCTCCTTATCCTCTTTCAGGGCTGTGGACTAATGAAACAGAGGTGCACAGCCTCTGACAAGCTTGTGTATGCCCTTTGTTGGCTATGGGTTTGAAGTGTTAGGTCGACCTCTTTCACCTTTTCTACCTTGACTGGGAAATGCAACTCCCTTCTCTAAATAGGTTAATGTGGTATCCCTTATTAAGAAAATGGCACCGTTCTAAGTTGTTATTGCACAAAACTGGTGATGGAAGGGTTGGTACCCTGTGCACACCTACACGGTGCCAAGACTTTCACTCCATCTCAATCAAAGAGGGAAGAGTACCTGGTACTTCTCTCTCTGGTGCTAGAGGCACTGTTGATTGCCATTCTGGTAGGTCATCTGCCCCTAATTACATTGCAAGTACTGTCTCAGAGTCAGAATTCTCATACTGTATTTATGAGGAAGGACTGAATCTCCAGAGCATAGCATCCAGTTGCACCCTCTACCCATGCAATGTACAAGGATACTCGGGATTTTTCTTCCCTTTAGGTAAAGAACACTGGCGCTGTTCTAACGGAAGCAGAGAGCCCTGAGTTGGAGTGTTCCTTCTTGGATGTTCTGCCTTGGTCGAATTTTGCTACATAGGTCCTGTATTAAATTAACAATCAAGTCTTAAGATTTGAAAACAATTGCTTCAAGTGGATCAGACAATATTCTGTCCCCTTCACTTTCAGGGTAGAGAAGGCTCTGATTGCCTGAGTCTGCTGCATCAGCACCTCTTCAGGCTGACCAACCAGTGCTTGCACTGATGTGGTGAATCTCCGTGGATACACTCAAGGCAGAAGGTGTGACCTTTTCATCAGCTGACTCAGCGGCCTTGGAATTTTCTGCCATAGCCACTCTCAAAGGTGTTTCATCGCTTGACTAGTAGTCAGGTATGATGACATATTTCATTAAGTCGATGAGGTTATCAACCCCTGAGTCTTTGGAGAAGTACAAGTCTTGTGCTGTCTGGTGGGAAAGTAGTGACCTTTCCTCACCAGTGAGCAAACTAGATTTGGAAAAGGAAGGATACCTTAGTATTCTGATTCTCAAGACAAGTTTAACTGGAGATAACTGACATTTTGTAACTCATTGGTACATGTAACCAAATATTTCTTTTGAGGATTCACATGCAGTTAAAGGTGAATAACTGCTTTGCAGACTCTCTTATCCGTCATGCAGTCTCCTCCATGGGCTCTGACTCTTTGAACAGGTTTGTGGCCAAACCTTTGAGTGCTGACATGTATCGGTTGTAAAGAAGGCTGCTATTACCTTCTCTAAACCCCGATGAGGACCTATAACCTCTTCTGCTTGAAAGGAGCTTGTGCATGCGCAGCCTTTTCTAGGCACCCAATATATTCAGGATAATAAGGATGGCAGTGGGAAGAGAAGAGGTGAAGGTAAATGCTGAGACTGGTGTTCTCTCCTGTGGCCACCAGTAATGGGATGTCTTTCATGCCATTAAGCAACCTGGTAGACATGGATTTGAGCCTTAGGAATTAAGTATCGTTCAGGACGGGTACTTCCTACCTTTTCTAGACCACTTGCCCCCCGCTATCTTCCAGTCCTCCAACATCTCTGAAAGGCCTGGCCTAACAAGCAGAGGTGGAAGGGATGTTGGAGAAGAAGGCACACGGTTTAAAGGTTTAAAGGCCGCTCATGAATGGCAGAGGCAAGGGACAGTGACATTACCCTATCAAGAAGGACAATGCCCTAGAGACTGACCATATATCATATGTTCAGTGCCCAAGCCTCCTCTCCACCCAAGCTAGGACCAGTGAGGGCCAGGTAATGGCTGCTGATGACTCAGCAGATAGACCTATAAGCTCCCTCAAATCACCAATCCTTAGCTCACAAGGATGGTAAGGTTGCAGACACTAATGAGACTGAGCCCCCGACTGCCAAACACCAGGCAGAATCAGGCCACAACAAGCAAGGGGTCATGGTTTTGCTCCCGTTGTGCAAGTTGATGAAACAGATGCACATGTGAGTTGTGCACCATGCAGTATAGATGTCAATCAGATACATTCCTGGATGAGAAATGTACAAGCAGAGTCTCTTAGTTGCAAGTGTCAGTTTAAAGGGCCAAAGTTGTTTCTGCATCCCGGCACAGCAAAAGAGCTTCTTGTCCTGTGGGGATCACTGTAAATTGAACTGTTTGCACAAGGATAAATAGGAAACTCCTTGTGTTTTTCTCCCCCATTCCAGATTTGAAGGCTGTGTTCGAAGACTCCTTCAAATACTCGTGGAATCACCGGTTGTTGAGCCTTCCCTCAGGATGACCCTGGTTTCTCCCAGATGACCACATGTCAAGTAGTATCCCAATCTGTTCGCAATTCTAGTCAAGGGCCTGAAGGAACTATCCCTGCAGACAACCAATTTGTAAAGTCACTGGCTCTTCACTTTTGTAAACTATCCGCAGCTCCTCCAAGCAAAAGTCTTTTTGTGAGGCACTGTACAGATGTCTTGGTACCTGTGATAGTCCTCTACAGCTGTCTACCAGGGAAAGCCAACCATCTTCTGCAACTGATGTGGTGGAAGAGGGACTTTTACGTTTGGAGCATTTCTCTTGTAGACCTCGCACTTCCTGTCTTCCTTCACTGAGAGAAGCTTCTCTCAGTCACGGCTGTTAAAGGTTACCGCTCAGCCTTAAGTAGGCTTTTAACTGAAGGGCATAAATCTTTTCTCCTCATGGGAGTTGTCTAAGTTCGTGAGGACGTTCGAGCAGTCTTATCTACCTCGGGACCTCAGCCCCTGGGGTGAGATGTGACCCTTCTTGTGACTTTTACACTTTCTCCATATGAATCTCTGAGAATGTCATAAGACGGAGATCTAATTCTCAAGACTTTTTGCTAGCCTTAGTATCGGTGAAGAAAGTAGTTAAGTTGCACAGTCTCTCTTATTCAATTACCCATGCTGAGGGTTTGAATGAAGTCCCTTCATAAGTTTGTGTACTAATTCGTGGCCAAAACCGGGAACCCCTTGATGCATGACCCCAGGTTCAAGACCTTCTTCATCCCCTCTCAACACGAAATGTCGGCTGGTAATTGAGAGGAGATGCTTTAGTGCTACATGAGGGCTCTGCGGTGCTATCTTTCAGGCTTCGTGAGAATATCCAGCTCTGACTAGAGCTCACCGAAGTCAGTGGCATAGGCCTCCACCAAAGCCTGCAAGAGGAATCTCTCAGTCAGGCAGGTATTGAAGGCAGGAGTTTGGAAATGCCAGATGGCCTTGATAGGATTTTACTTATGGAAGTATACCCACAAATCCCTTTGAGACTTTTTTCTTGGTCCTCAAGTAGTTGTGTAATCAGCCTAGCTCATGCACTGGACAGGAAGCAACTTTTCTATGGTGATGTGTAAAGGTTATTCTGGAATAAAATGTGGAATGATTGTGTGTAATACATCTTCCTTTTCCCCTTTGTGGTGATAACGTGATTGTACCGTTACTCTCTGCATCTGATATGATGGTAAATTTCACTTCTAGGCACCGTAGTTTTAGAATTAATTTATAAGTAGTTCCCTCCCATCTTGCCTTTACAAGGGGTTGATGGTGGAATTTACACCAACCCATAGGTCATCAAATACGAGGTATTTTCTTCCAGGCTGCTCTTTTCTCTTAGTGGAACAGGTACCTTCTTTGCCCACCAACCTCTTACAGGTTGTCAGCCTACACATTTCTTGAATGGGAGATAAGAGGTTACTGGAGTGGCTTTCCTTTTTCCCATATGGGACCAGGTAGACTGACATCTCTTGGAAGAATTAGGAACCAACCAGTTTGGTTCTAGGGAGACATCCAACTCACCAATAAGTGAGTCTACACAGTATTTTAATGTACAAAAGGTTTGTACATATTTTGGAACAAATAACAAATTTAAGAAGTAATTTTTATTTTTTCTAGCTATACAAAACTTGGTCCTTTAGAGTTAAACTTCCCACCTCAATCACACCTCTCAGTCTTGAGCCAAAGATCAAAAGTGAAGAGTTTTTGACAGGTGTATGGTCTGGGCTACTTTTCCATGATCTCCACCTGCTATTAACTACCTCATTAACCATTTCAATGGCTGTTCAAGATCAGCGAAAGACATTCTCTATTTTAAAGGTCTCAGGTTTGTGTAGCTTGGAAAAATACAAATTACTTTTAAAATTGGTTATATTAAAAATACTTTAAAAAGAAAGTTTTAAAGGTAAGTGGTGGCCAATGATCTTGAAAACAGATTAACATTTAAGAGATTGATATAGTTTGGACATGTAATGAAGAGGAATGAGGAACAGTTATTCATAGTTTAGGTAAATAGAAAAACCCAATAAATCTCAGGAATGTAATAGATGAAGACTTATACCAGACTGGAATTACATAATTCAACCCTGTTAAAGTAGGAGTTAATGTATAAAGGCAGTGTCACTTCTTTTCATTTCTATTCTATTTTACTTCCTTTTCTAACATTTTATTCATTTTAAATATATGGTATTCCCTTTTTAAAGATACTATCAATAGATATACCTTTTTTTTCTGCTTCATATAGTTGTTGTAACTTTAATTTTCTTCTCTCTTCATTAGGTATTCCGCAGTAAAACAGGGAATTTTTTATGCCTTCTGCTCACAATACCTTTCCTTCCTGGGGCCTATTCCCATCATTTAAACATGAATAATTTACTTCATGTTTTTTTCTTATTTGCTATATGTATGTATAAACTTTTTATTTGTATATTTCTACCTTCTCTCTTCATGATCATTAACATTTGTGTGCACTATCCTTCACACTATCCCATGCTTTCTTTTTATAAGTATTCCATTCATCCTCATATATTTCTTCCAAGATTTTCTTTAACTGTTTATTTTATAAACTTATTTTATTCCCACTATCACTTCCTACCGTATGCTCTCTTCCAATCATATTCCCTGTTAACTCTTCAGGCTTGTCCATCATGCTAAAGATTAATACCTCAGTCTGCTTATTTCCAACCTTAAGTCTCTACAGACTTTTAATGTATTCATATTCATTTGACATTTATATTTTTGGTCATTGTCTGGCGAGAATATTTTAGACTTTTTTACAATTTTCAAGTATGTTTCCTTTGCATCAGAGCCTTTTTGCTGCCTGATGTGAGCCTTTCCAGCTTTGTGTTATTCCACTTAAATACACTATTCTCATTTTTCCTTGTGTATTGCCTTGCAGCTTCTATTGTCTGGATGCATATCAGGTGCATTTATATTCTTTTATGATTATTTTCCTTAAGCTGTAGGACGAAAAAAAAAGAACACTTCATTGATACACTACAATACTAAGTTCTTTTTTTCTTTAGTTTAGCTCATCCATGCAATATAATTGCTCGGTTTCGTTCTTTTTCACATTGCGTCTGGTTGCCTTTAGATTTCTTTTTCTAGCTCGGAAATTTGTAAACATTTTCCTCGATTTTAAGAGTATTTTTTATTTTTGCTTAGGGTTATATTCATGTTTTCATTTTTGCTCCTTATGCAATGCCTACCCTGTGTTTTGTTTCTTTTTCATCTCAATTTCATGCTTCTGTGAATATTCATATCCAACTATTCCACACAATAGCCTATATCTTTCACCTATCATATTCATGCCTTATGCATATGCTCCCCCTCAAAGGTTTTTATTTGCTCTTCTTTTATATTTTTAACCAAATTTTATCATTCAATTGTCTTTCTTATTTTTTTTCTAATTTTTATTCATATCCTTCGGCACTTATCTCTACTTTACATTCCCAAGTTGTTTTCCTTACTATGTACCCGTATGTAGACCAAATTGACCAATATGAAATTACCGCTTATTCTAGCTCTTTTGGGTACCAAGTTCTCTAATGTACTATTTACATTTTAATTTACCTTTTTTGCATACATATTTAGTAATTATGTAAATTTTAAACTAATTGGATAACAATGTCTACTAAATATTTTGGAAAAAATACATAATTTTAAAATAAATTATCATATTAGGAAAAAGAACCATTCACCTAGCGCACTGGGAAGATGTAGATGGCGCTACTGTAGTCGAAGGTAAACAAAAATATGCAGACTCTCCCTTATTATTACTGTAAATTATGTGATTAATGACTATATTTGTGTTTAAGTTGTATTAGGAAGTACTTATATATGTTGTGATTTGAATTAGGCTACAATTTAATGTTGCAGTTGTTTAGAATCTTAGAATTAAGTTAGTTCATTTGAGCGGTGTTTTCGCGACCGCGACTTTTCATTGCAATTTTCACAGACTTTACAGGAATTTTTTGGTGTTAACATGTAATGTGTTACATTTGATAACTGCCGCCCACGGATTTTTGTTAGTTTCAATATTGCAGACAAGTGATATCACTATAACATAGCGAAAACCTGTCAATTGCCGGA
Source organism: Palaemon carinicauda (assembly GCF_036898095.1). NCBI lineage: Eukaryota > Metazoa > Arthropoda > Malacostraca > Decapoda > Palaemonidae > Palaemon > Palaemon carinicauda. The sequence continues at coordinate 22,524,774 of NC_090738.1, read as the reverse complement.
ATTCTTGGTGTTTCTTTAGCCTTGTCACTAGCTTAGGGTTCCACAGGCCTAGAGTTGTCCTAAAGGTCGTTTCATTGTTTTGGTGATTCCGAATATTCCAAGTGTAAACTTTCTTTTCACTGAGTTGGTGTTTGGTAATGTAGCTGGTCAAATTATGTGTTTTATACAGAGTTCTGTCAATGTGATTGGAAATATGTTTATCCCACTTATGTGTGTTTTTCAAACAATTCTGCCTAAATTTCTATTCAAAAAGGTTAATATAGGAAGTGTTTATTTTAGACTGATCACCCCCCCCCCTTCGTGTATCAGGTAAGGATCTTGTGTAGAGCCTCTGTAATTGTGGTGATAGGCTTGTAAATGCAAGCTGTTCTATATGCTATGTGCTATGATCACTCAGTGCATGAAAGAAACACTCTTATTTGTACATATAATTTGATATTGCACCTGCTGTGAATTTTGTTACCGAAACGAATAGGCTAGTATAAATGATAACACATTCTGCACACTTACCACATGAAAGGAACATGCTGTACACTTCATATAGTATGGTATTTTGATACTCCTAAAAACTTCTATCAGATCCTTTGTATATCAGCGGCCAGTTCCTCACGCGTTCGTCAAAAATGGACACCAACTAACCTAAACTTTCCCCCCCTAACCTAAGCCGTGTCTTTACCTACCTACCTAACAGGGGGGGTTGGTTGATGCCCCCATGCGACCCCCTTACACTGCCGTATTCTAAGTTAGACATAATAATACATACAGGTGGCTGCTATCATACATACACCTTGCATCTGTTCTGAATGAAATTCCTTTAATGGTTGGCCTCCTCCCTCAAACACTATATCCGCATTCTCTTTCTCAACTCAATCAGGTGTGGGATGGATGGTTTGCATTTCCATCATCTCTTTAGCTTTTGTCTTTATTCTATTACTTTGATTTTTGCATCCCTTTTTTCCCATATTTGGTATATATTTTCATATCTTTTTATTCTATTACTTATATCTTAAATAGAACATTTCCTATTATTTTCTATAATTTTTCGTATGGCTGCTGTAATCTTTATTTTTTTTCTTTCCTCTTTGCTGAGGTCTTAACAGTAAATTAAGGGGCCCGGCCAGTATGCCAATAACTAGGAGTATACAAAGAAAAACTCGGAATCCTGACAAAATTCACTGAGCTTCGTATGGCAATGGAGAATGCATATGCAAAATTTGTTCCGTAACTGAAATACAAACCACGCTATTTACATGGGTTAATTACTTCAGGGTAGCTGAAATGACGAGCCATAAGAATTTTAACGAGCGTTTACTACCCCTCCGCTAGTTAGAGGGGGGGTAGGGAGGGGTAGCTTGCTACCCCTCCCCCCTCACACACACAGTGAGTGCTTCACTTTACTTTTGGCTCGGAGAGACGACAGACCTGTCTGCGCTCTCCTCCGTTTTTGACTGCCATAATCTGTTTTGCTTTTTCTTTCAGTGTGTGTTTGAAGTTGGCCTCTATTCTTTCATCATGCGTACGTGCCCTGGACAAGCCGACCGCCCTTGTGGTACCTTTATGTCGGCCTTGGACACCGATCCTCACTCCTTATGCCCTCAGTGTAGGGGCCAATGGTGTGATAGGTCTAACGTATGTATCGAGTTTAGGGAGTGGTCTACCTCCCAGTGGGAGAGGTTTGCCCGGCAATGTAAGAAGAAGGCTAAAAGGGATATTTCTCCTTCAGAGGCTTCTTAGAAGAGAGAAAATCCCAAGACTTCTTCTTCCGTAGCCCTTTCCTCCTCCGAAGCTCCCACTCGAGCGGTCTCTCCCGAGAGGCCGGCGAGTGGTAGCGTAGACCGTTTTGCTGTTGACTGATCCTGGGGTGCGGGAGAGGTAGTTGCCTCCCAGAGTGAGGCAGCTGCCCCTCCTCCCCCAGAGGAGGATTTAAATATTGATTTTCCTGTTAATAATAATGATTTATTACAGCTTTGGGCTTCCTTGGGGCTTCAGGGTTCGACCTCCAGGGAAGCCCTGTTTGACATGATCAAACTGGGTGCGGCTGTTAAACAATCACTGACGACAGCAGGGATAGATCCTCTGTCGGTCATTGACGTTGTTGTTACGGAGGCATCGAGTGGCTCTGCTCAAACTTGTTTGCCTGTTGTTGCTGAGGTAGCTGAAGGCTTAGGTTCCCCCTCCGAACATCCTTCGAGGGAGGAACTAAGTCCTACGGTCTCCCCCCCCGGGGGAGTTCACTAATAGAGACTCCTCTGCGGAGGCCCTACGAAGGTCAGAGTTCTGATCCTCGGCCCCTCGTGGGCGTATAAGACGGAAGGCTCGTCCTCCCCTATGCCGTAGAGGCCTTCCTTCTCCTCACAAGGGAGTTAGTCATCCTCGCAGCCCTCTGCGGAGGAGACAACTCCCCGATCACCGTTCCTGCCAGCTACCACCTTAGACCTCTCCAGGGATCGTTCACGATCCCCGTCGGAGGATGGTCGTCCTTCGGGACTTTGTATCCAGTCACCCTCCAGACATGCTGTCCTGCCATCTCTTTTCAAGGAGGAAGCGTGCTACGTGCCATCTAAACCTGTCATTGCGCAGGCACCGGTCCCTTCTGGGCAAATGGGCAAACAGCGCAAAACTGCGCATCATATCCTTGCGCGCCAGGTTATACCTGCGCGCCCTCCTGCTGTTACCGCTGATCCTGATTTAGCGCCACGGCGCTCACCTGCGCGCATGCGCGCAAATGTTCCAGTTACACGCCAGGGTTCCCCTGTGCGCCCACAACCATCGGCGCTCCCGCGCCCATCAGCTGATCCTGAGATAGCGCTCCCGCGTCCACCTGCGCACACGCGCCCGACAGTTCCTGACAAACGCGCGGTCCAAGAGGCACCTAAGTTAGCGCACACGCGCTCACAGGTGTCTCTAGACCCCCAACACTCTTATACTACTAAGGGTGATGCGCGTCAACCTCGTGCTGTTCCTGTTATAGCGCAAACGCGCTCGCCAACGCACCAGCGCGCTTCTACATCACAGCACGCAGTCCAGGAGGTTCCCAAGATAGCGCACGGGCGCTCCCGGGTTCCCCTGGACTCTCTGCTAACGGCGCGCAATATAAAAACTGCGCACAATGTTCCAGTAGCGCGCGAGGTTCCAGCTGCGCGCCCAGTTCCAGTTGCGCGCGACGCGCGCCCATCCCAACAGCGCACACCTACACGGTCAGTTCCTGCTGCGCGTCCATCGCAACAACGCACACCTTTGCGCCCACATCCTGATGCGCACCCGGGTATCTCACGATCGCCTAAGGCAACGGCACAACCTGCGTACCTCCCGCCTGCTCGCCAACGCGTGAACTCGCCCTCGCGCCCACGTCCGGTCGTGACAGACACGTGCCAGCATGCTACCGCGCACTCGCGCTCATCAGTAGCCCATCAGCCCACTGCGTGCCCTCCCATCCAGCCTTCTACCCCTCCTCATAAGATAGCTTCTGTGCGCCAAACGCCCTCACCATCTCCTACGCGCGCCCACGCTCTCGACCTCTCACGCCCACGCTCATGCGCGTGCGAGCGAGCGCAAATATCCTGCTGCGCATGATGCATTTACACGCGATCACCAGCGTGATCGGCGCAACGATCGCCAACGCGATCACGCCCGAGTTACATCAGGGGTACAGGTGGACAGGTCAACATCGCGCTCCCCTCCCGCAAGCGCAGAACAGCGCGCTCGCCGGAGGAGGGGAGGTTTCCGGACAGGTCTAAGGATCTTTCTTCCTCCTTCATTGCAGATTCCCAACAGGCGAACCCTCATGTGTCGACTCCTCCAAGGGATCGAACGATCCCCTTCCCTCCAGAGGGAGTATCTGACAGCGCGACTGTCAGCCAGCAGCCCTGGTTTGGTACCATTGTCAGAGCGCTTATGCAGGCAATGAAGCCTGCGCTTTCTGACTTGGGTCACAAATCAGTGGCAACTTTCTCCCCCCCTGAAGAGGAAGAGAGGAGTCCCAGACGTGATAACTTCTCCAAGGACTATCCTGTCTCCTCCCAAGTCCTTACGTAAGGCTCCCACCCCACCTCAGACTTTCTCTCTCTCCTCTGCGGATGAGTATCACCCATCCTCAGGAGAGCCGGAATGGGGGAAACTCCTCCGCTTCCTGAGAAGTCTCCTCGTATAGAGGTGGCGAAGGCCTTACATCCTTCATTGCTGGAGTCCTACATCCCTCCTAGGAGGGAGCCGAAGGACTCGAAGACTGTTCACAAGTCTTCCGCAAGGACCCGAGAGGAACCAGATAGACCTTTGGAGAATGTCCGCGAGTCTCCCCAATAAGAGCCTCTTGGGACGGGAGACTTCGCTGCCAGTCCGTCAGGAGGAGAGCACCAGGAGTCAGAACATATGTTCTGGCAAGTCCTGACCCTCATGAGGAACCTCAACGGGATCCCAGACCCAGAGATTCCTCCTCGTGAAGGGAAGGATACGGTCCTGGACCGAATCTACGGCACCCAGAAACTCTCTAGGGCCAGTGCAGCTTTGCCCTGGTCTCAGGGGATGAAGAGTGCCAGAGACAAGGTCGAGGGCCAGCTCTCTGAGCTTGCCTCCTCCAATAGATCCAGTGCCGGTAACAAGCTCCTCCCTCCTCTTCGAGTACATCAGAGGAGGTACTTTGAAATCCTAGAGGAGACTTGTTTTAGTCTTCCAGTACACCATTCGGTGGAAGAACTCACGGGGGGAGGCCCTCTTGAGAGACTCCAACCGGCAAGTGTCCTATTCCGCAACTGAGATCCTAAGCCAGGAGAAAGTTGCGAAGTGTGCCATGCAGGCAACTTCGTGGCTGGACATCTGGCTGGGATCTCTGGGCATCCTGGTACGTTCTGAGGACCTGTCCAAAGAAAGTACCAGGAAGGCACTGGGGACATTCTTACTCTCAGGCACGCAAACCATCGAGTTTCTGGCCCATCAGGTCTCGAGCTTGTGGGCCAACACGATTCTCAAGCGTCGGGACGCAGTGGCTGAGAGGTTCCACCAGAAGGTCCCCAGTTCTGATGTTAGCAGGCTCAGACACACTTCCGTTCTCGGTAAGAGCTTGTTTGAGCCAAAGGACGTGGAGCTAGCCTCTGAGAGGTGGAGGAAGTCCAATCAGGATTCCCTCATCCACAAGGGCCTGACATCGAGGCCTTACAAACCTCCAGCAGCTCAGCAACCCCGTCCAGCTAAGGACACTAGGAAGACAACGACAGAGAAGCAGAAGGTGTCTAAGCCCTTTCCTGCCAAGGGCAGAAGGGGCAAGAAGTCCTCCAGGGGAGGAGGCAAAAATCCTAGAGGGAACGGCCGAGGCCGTAAACGCTAGGATTGGCAGTCCCCCTGCATGTCCACCAGTGGGGGAATGCCTACAAAGTGACAAGGTGGCAGCAACTCGGGGCAGATACCTGGACGATTTCCGTAATCGGTCAGGGTTATCCCGTCCCTTTCATCTCATGTCTACCTCCCGTGACAGCAAATCCAGTGTCATTGAGCTCCCTTACCATGGGATCGGTAAAGGGACAGGCCCTCCGGGCAGAAGTCCAGACCATGTTGAAGAAGGACGCTCTCCAAGAGGTTGTAGACGGGTCCCCAGCCTTCTACAGTCGAATCTTTCTTGTGAGAAAGGCGTCTGGAGGCTGGAGACCAGTCATCGACCTCTCGACACTGAACGGGTTTGTCAAACAGACTCCGTTCAGTATGGAGACGGCAGACACGGTCAAGCTTGCAGTGAGACCACAAGACTTCATGTGCACACTAGACCTGAAGGACGCGTACTTCCAGATCCCAGTCCACCCGTATTCAAGGAAGTACATAAGATTTTGCCTAGACGACAAGATCTGCCAGTTCAAGGTGCTGTGCTTCGGTCTCTCCACAGCACAACAAGTGTTCACCAAGGTGTTCACCCTGATTTCATCATGGTCTCACAGGATCGGCATCCGTCTCCTCCGTTATCTGGACGACTGGCTGATCCTAGCAGACTCGAAGGCAACCCTTCTTCGCCACCGAGACAAGCTTCTCAAACTATGCCAAGATCTAGGGATCATGGTAAACCTCGAGAAGTCCTCTCTGCAGCTCTCTCAGAGATTGGTATACCTAGGCATGGTCATAGACACCAATCTCCACAAAGCCTTCCCATCAGACGACAGGATAGCAGGGCTGAGGAAGGTCGCGAGACCTTTCCTCACACGAGAAGAACTTCCAGCCCAAACGTGGTTACGTCTCCTCGGCCATCTCCTCCCTGGCCCGTCTAGTTCCCAACAGTCGCCTCAGAATGAGATCTCTCCAGTGGCGACTCAAATCGCGGTGGAATCAAGGACACGATTCCCCGGACACCCTGATCCCTATGGGACAACCGGAACAGACGGATCTCCAGTGGTGGGTGGCAGACGAGAACCTACGAAAGGGAGTGGAACTTCTCATTCTGAACCACAGGACCTCAGGCCTATGGTCAGAATCAGAAAAGTACCTTCACATAAACTTGCTAGAAATGAAGGCCGTGTTCCTGGCACTTCAGAAGTTCCACCAAGTCCTGGCGGGCCACTCTGTGGTAGTGATGAGCGACAACACCACAGTGGTGGCTTATATCAACAAGCAGGGAGGTACCTTTTCAGAACCGCTATCCCATCTGGCAGTAGAGACGCTGAGATGGTCCGAAGTCCACTCGATCACACTAGCAGCTCGTTCATTCCGGGCAAAAGGAATGTGCTCGCCGACAGTCTGAGCAGAGCGACACAGATACAGTAGTGAGTACCGAGTGGTCCTTGGATCCTCAAGTAGCCAACAAAGTCCTGACTTTATGGGGTTCCCCGACTGTGGACCTGTTCGTTACAGCGCTGAACTACAAGCTCCCGCTGTACTGCTCCCCAGTCCCGGACCCCAAGCCTCTCTGGCAAGATGCCTTCCAACAACAGTGGGACAACATCGATGTGTACGCCTTTCCCCCGTTCTGTCTGATGAGGAGAGTACTCAACCAGACCAGAATATCGGTCAACCTGTCAATGACCCCCATAGCTCCGCTATGGCATCACGCAGAATGGTTCCCGGACCTTCTCCAACTCCTTACGGAGCCTCCAAGGGAACTCCCTCCACTCCCTCCACACGCCAACATCTTCCACAAAGCCGTAGCTTCGCTTCGATTTCACGCCTGGAGACTATCCAGCATCTCCTCAAAGAGAGAGGATTTTCGCAACAAGTTGCGAACAGGATGTCTGGACACCTGCGCAAGTTATCCGCAGGGGTCTACCAGGCGAACTGGCGAGTTTTCTGTGGTTGGTGTCGTGGATGGGCTATCTCTCCACTCGATGCCACCATTCCAGCAATAGCGGAGTTCCTCGTGTATTTGCGGGAGGAAATGCGTCTTTCAGTCTCGGCAGTGAAAGGCTATCGCTCAGCCTTAAGTCTTGCCTTCAGGCTCAAAGGAATAGACATTTCTTCCTCGCTGGAACTTTCTCTTCTCATACGAAGCTATGAACTTACCTGCCCTCAGTCGGAAGTGATACCCCTCCTTGGAACGTGGTTCGAGTTCTCAGGTCTCTAAAGAGACCTCCCTACGAACCACTACGCCAGGCTTCAGATCGCCACCTTACTTGGAAGACGGTGTTCCTGCTAGCTTTGGCCTTGGCCAAGCGAGTCAGCGAACTACATGGTCTCGCGTACGACATCGCCCATTCAAGGGGATGGGGGGAGGTAACGTTCAGATTCGTCCCTGAGTTTGTTGCCAAGACTCAGAACCCGGGAGTGCCGGACCCTCGGTTCGACTCTTTCCAGGTTTCGAGTCTCCGTTCTGTAACAGATGACCCAGACCATCTCCTACTTTGCCCAGTGCGTCCCCAGGTTCAAGCCTTGTTCGTGAGCACTGGGAAAACGAAGAGAAGGGTCACCAGGAATACCATCTCAGCCTGGATTCGCAAGGTAATACACCTGGCCTTGAATCCTGACCCTTCTCTGTCACGTCGCCCTAGAGCACGTGATGTCAGGGGCATAGCTACGTCCCTGGCCTTCAAGAAAATTATTCAGTCACGCTGGTCCTGCAAGCTGGGGTGTGGAAGCGTCAGATCACCTTCACAGCCCACTACCTGCAAGACGTGACCCACAGGAGGCTCGATACGTTTTCTATTGACCCTGTGGTGGCTGCACAACAGCTGGTCTAAACCTCAGGCTCCTTAATGGACAAGAAGAAGAAGGTTAAGGGCCAGACATATCTTTTCATTCATGCAGGCTAAAACCGGGTAACAATGCCCAGACATACCTTTTCATTCATGCAGGCTAAAACCGGGTAACAATGCCCTTATTCTTTTCTTCATCCTCTCCTCCCTCGGAGAAAGCAGCCTCCTGGGTTCTCTGCACAGCTGACCTCAAACCACTGCAGGTAAACCATGTTCCCTTGTGTTCCTAGTATTAAGTGTAATACTTTACTGTCATGTCCCCATACCCTGACGAGGTGGTATTGGGAGAGTCCTAGCCTAGATTTCCATCTGAGGAACTCCAAGTCAACTTCCTAGGACGAGTCACTTTTCACCTTCGCACACACCTTACGTAGGCCGCAGCAGTTTTACAGCTGCTAGTGAGGAGCAGGGATTCCCTATTGTCTGAGTACGTAGACACTCGAATATGGAATCCCCGGGCAAGCCAAGTCCAGTATGGCAGGGATTTACCACCCTTCCTAAGGGTTAAGTCACCCCCATGTAAAAAGCGTGGTTTGTATTTCAGTTACGGAACAAATGACAAATTCATAGATGATTTGTATTTTTCCTAACTATACAAACCTTAGCTATTTACACATATTTGCCCACCAGCCCTGTCCCCCGGGATAAGTTCTACCTCTAAGTAAAGTGAAGCACTCACTGTGTGTGTGAGGGGGGAGGGGTAGCAAGCTACCCCTCCCTACGCTAACTAGCGGAGGGGTAGTAAACCCTCCTTAAAATTCTTATGGCCCGTCATTTCAGCTACGCCGAAGTAATTACCCCATGTAAATAGCTAAGGTTTGCATAGTTAGGAAAAATACAAATTATCTACGAATTTGTCATGTTAAGCAGATAATGGACGCAACGTTTTGGAGAAGCAACTCTGTGTTCGCTTTTCATTACCTCAGGGAGGTAAGAGTGGACTATGAAAAGTGTTACACTTTGGGCCCATACGTAGCTACTGCTTCTGTATTGGGTAAAGGAGTTACTACCCCCCTCAACCTTAACTATTGTACGGTATGCCTGTGATTGGGTTTGGATTTTTATGGTTGTCTGAGGGTACTGACTTGTGGGAACAGAGCCCTCAGTCTAGCTAGATAGTAAGATATCTAGTCTGCAAGGTTAGGTGGTTAGGTTGAGTAAGGTTTCAGATTATAAAAAAGGGGATAGGTAGTGCAGAAGTCTAGTCACATTGTTGGTCTCGCCCCGTTTGACAGACTCGATTGAGTTGTTTCAGCGTAACAGGTCTAGACTGTGGGCCCATATGTAGCTACTGCTTCTGTATTGGCTAAAGGAGTTACTACCTCCCCTCAACCTTAACTATTGTATGGTATGCCTGTGATTGGGTTTGGAGTTTTATGGTTGTCTGAGGGTACTGACTTGTGGGAACAACGCCCTCAACACGGGCCCTCACCATGTCGGTCGTAACACTCTTATCATCCCTATAATCTTTAGTACACTGGCTATTCTTTTTTCATCATTTTCCAATCTTTCAAGCAGAAATATTCTTATATTCCACTTCAGCATTCTTCTATTTGTTCTCTCAAGCTTTGCTTCTCTTTCTCTTAACATCCAAGTTTCCGATCCATACATTATTACTGTGCTGTAGATCTTGACTTTTAGCTTGATTGGCATTTTCTTATCACCTACCACTCCTGCTACCTCCCCTGCACTTTTCCCACACTCACCACCTGTCATGAACTACAACCTTAACAAATGAATGGCCATTTCAGCTTCACTAGACATTCCTTATTTTAAAGGGCTCAGGTTTTAAAACTTGGAAAATTACATATTATTTTTAAAGTTCATTATATTGAATCACTAACCTTGTGGGGGACCATCACTAACGCTCGCTTCTCTAACCTAAATTCACATTTTTACCTAACAAAGCTGGTTGGATATAGGTTCATGAAATATGGTCATATTAATTTGTAAATTGGAAAAAAATAGAAGATTCAAATATTGCTTCCAATAACGCAGTAATTGAAAAAAGAAAATCGGAACAGAATATTTTTCCCAACAACACGATAATTTGGAGAAGTTGGCACAGAGCAGGTCGTCTAGAATATTTAGAATGTTTGAAGTAGGTGGAGGCCTGTAGAAATACTCAGGTAATCAATGAGAAGTTTGTAGAAGATTTGGACTAAACCTATATTCAAAAATAGAATTGCAGATAACTGTTTTTATTATTAAATGTGGAACATATGCATAGATTTATCTGTATTTCATTTACTGGCTGGGAAACATGGAGAAATGTTCTTCAACATATTCATATATTTTTGTTGTTCATATTTCACAATTCATTTTCATCTGCCACAGAAATAGCTAAGGCTAGTCTTCTGAAGTGAAAATGTGTAACATCAATATTAACACTTATCTGGTAGTAATTTCTTTCAATTGTTATACTGTATTTGATTTTGAAATGGAAATTTATATTAATGAGTCTTGTTTCTTCCAGGAGTTCAAAATGTACTTATATTCTAAATGATCGAATAGGCTAAAGGGAGATATCTATCACAATGGGTCCCGGTGGTGGGTCAGTGGGCCATCATGGCTCCCAGGACCCAGTTGCACAGATGAATGCATTCAGGTCATATGTTACTATGTTAGCAGATCCCAGTGCCAAGGATGAAAATAAACTCAAAGCAGCTCAAGCACTTAGTGAAGATCTAGAGGTAAGTAGTTGAATTTTTGTCAAGTAAAGCATGTGATTCAAATACTGTAGACAAATGAAGTTACTGGTTTAATACCCCAACTGTAATTTCTTAATTGGTGAAATTGGATTGAAATTGTAATTGTTATATCATATTGTTAAGTTTAGGTGCAATTTTGTTCAAGGATAAAAAAAGCTATTAAGATTAATTGAATTAATGCAAGGATGCATAATCTTTGTAAATAAAAAGTACTCATTGTGTGACCTTCAGGTATGAAATTTTTTTTTATGAATGATGTATCCATTGTTGTACTAGTAATTTATTGCCTCACATTGCATATGGTGTAGGCAGCATTAAGTATTCTTACAGCATCTCGCTGTCCACAGTTTCGTCAATTTGTTCCAACACAAATAAAAACCCTCATCCTTTAATAGGAGTATGATTTCAGTAAAGCTGGAACTTGTCTGTTAGTATTTTCAACAAGGTGTTGGTAGTTACCAGCGGGTGGCTAGGAAGTCTCACCCCCTGCCCGTACACCGAGTAGCCACTTTGCTTCAACCACCAATCATTAAGGATGTTCTTTAGGTGCTAACAAAGCTAGTTTGTATCTCTTATCAATTCTTTTTTTTCTCTCTACAATTTGATTGTAATTGACTGTTTTAAACATCTGACTTATACGTCCCTGACGTCCGGCAGAAATTTCAAAACTCGCGGCAATCGCAGATTGGGTACACACCTGTGCGTCCTCCAGCGAGGTACCTGGAACCATTCCATGATTCCTCAGATCTTCCCTGCCGCTCACGCTGGCAACATCGTTGGATTTTTCACTCTCTGTAACCTGTATAATTGCAGTCATTTTGGTGATGTACAATTTATTGTTAGCTTTCGCTCGTTTGGTTTTATTTTGACTGAGAGTAGTGGTTGGGTTATGATCGCTATGTTCATAACTTGAAAGGGGTAGGATTAGGAGATTTTTCCACGTATTGTAAAAATAACGAACCTACTCTTAAAAACATGATGGCGGAAGGAGATCACTCCGCCAACACTATGACGTCACAATCATATGACGTAAACTACGTAGTTCTACATAGTATTACTTGCATATTCATTTCTTTTTCTATGCAGTGAGTAATCAGGGCTTGGTGAAAGGCCACTAGCTCTTTGGAATTTACGTACCATTTCCTCTGAGAGACTACCCACAAACTCCTGTTCGAGAATCGTATGCGTCAAACAGGGATGAAATCGACCTATTTAGTTCACACACTAGAAGCGCGCCGTGTGCGCGAACTGAAACGTGTGCTGATTGCTGCGAGGGATCGTCAACCGTTGTAGGGTGACCGCCAGGGGAAAGTCCTTGCGACATTTCCGGAGCGCCTTGTGCGCAATCTAAACCGATTCTCATCCCCTGATAAATGATATTCTGTGAGGGTGTTGGTTAAGATTTGGCCAGATTACCATCAGACCTAACTGTTGCGTTAAGGACATTATCATTTGAAGAGCCTCCAGACACTTTACTTGTGATTCTGCTCTGAGTAGCCAGTCGTCCAGGTACAAAGAAATCCTTACTCCCTTTAGATGAAGCCAGCGAGCCATGTTGGACATTACCTGGGTAAAAAACGTAGGGAGTCGTGCTCCGTCCAAAACAGGGTGCTTTGAACTGATAACTGGTCTTGAGGAACATGAACCTTGGAAATTTTCTGTGGTCTCGTGACAGAGTTTAAAATTTTCGTCCCGTGACTTGTTTGCGCGCGCCCATCGTCATCAAGAGTTTTACTCTGATGACAGAGGGATGCCTGCTGCCTAAGGGTTTATGAATCTCTACTGGTAACTATGACAGTTCCTTTGGGTCCTGGTCACGTAACACGATTCCTGAAAATTCCATTAGGAATCAGAGACAGAGTTCCTGCGGGTTCTCGGCACAACATCCCTTAAGGTCGTGAGAAAGGAATTCACAAATAGATTCGGAACCCCTAGGCTCTCATCCGAATCTCTGTGTTTCCGCGATCCAGAGTTTTCTGAAAACTCTATGGTCGAAACCCCCGCCCCCCATTCTTTAAGAACAATAGGTTCTGTACTCGAGTTCCTATGTTAAAGACAAGCCACACTGTTAGTTCCACTCACACACAAGCTTCTGCAGGCCGCTATCAGTGCATTACCTCGTATCGGCACTTGATTTTAGGGAGTGTAGGGTCCCTTCTACTATCGATCACAGATCGAAATAGAGAGGACCCCGGGTCATGACCAAGGCCAGTTGGTGAGGACTTCCTCCCTCCTAAGATTAAGTCACCCTATAGATAGCGGAGTGTTTGTATCTACGTCGGAACAAATAACAAATTTGTAAGTAATTTGTATTTTTCCTAGTATACAAATCTGGAACTATTTATGCAAAATGGTTCGCCGCCCTGTCTCCCGAGAAGTCCTGCCATAAAGCAAAGTGGTTACTCAGCCAAGAGGTGTGAGTGAGCAGGTAAGCCCTACCTGCTAACTAGTGGATGGGGTAGTTATCCCTCACTAAAATTATCATGGCTCGTCTTTCAGGTGCGCCAAAAGTATACCCTATGAATAGCTCCAGGTTTGTATGCTAGGAAAAATACAAATTTCTTACAAATTTTTTATTTCTATCTTTCTTTTTGAAAAAGCTAGAACTTATCACCATCTCTTGCTCAACACACATATTGACCAGTCTCTCACCACTCTCATTTTCACCTGGTATGCCATACTTCTCAATGACACCTTCTACTTCTCCAGCGCCCACTCTAGCATTTAAGTCACCCATGACAACTACATAATTCCTTCTACCCAGTCCTTCTACACACCTAGTTAAATCATTCCAGAACTCATTCCGCTCTTCACTTTTTTTACAACCTGGCCCATACGCACTGACAAAAGCCCAACATTCCCTACTCAACCTAACCCTTACCCACATTAACCTAGATGATATCTCCTTCCATTCCACTACTTTGTGTCATCCATTCCCTCAGCAATAAAGCCACACCTTCTCTTGCTCTTCCCCTTTCAATCCCAGATACTACCAGACATTTCACCAAACATCACTTCACCTTTCCCTTTTATCTTTGTCTCACACAAAGCCAATATATCCATCCTTCTATTCCTAAACATACTTCCAATCTCACATCTTTTACTCTATTGTACTACATCCACGCACTTTCAAACACCCCAAAACTAGAGTGCGGGGAGCAGTCACTCTCCCCCCAGCTCCACCTCTTTAATGTCTCACAGGATTATAATACAGGAGAGGGGGTTCCCAGCCCCCTCATCCCATCCCTTTTAGTCGCCTCTTACGACACGCAGGGATAACGTTGGCGCTATTCTAATTGTTTTTATGCCCGTGACAGTTTTCCTAACTACAAACCTAAGTCTTTAATAGGTTACATTTCCCACCTCATCCATCCAACAGTTCATGGGTGAAGGTCAAAGTTCCTTCTCTGTGTGGGCAGGGGTTGGGGGTTCCCTGCCACCCACCAGTGACTTCTGACACCATAATACAAATTCTAACAGCAGTCTCCAGCTTCATAGAAATTATATGCTTATTAAAGGACTCAGGTTGTTATAGTCAGGAAAAATACAAATTACTTTTTAAAATTTGTGATATTTTTTTTTTACTAGGGTTGTATTCCCAATTAACTCTCTAACTTCTATAACATGACCTTTTCCAGTCTTACCTCTTCAAAATATACATTTCAAACCACACCTGTGAGATTAAAAAAATAGACTTAATAATATTGTTAAACGACTTAAAAATAATATTAGTAATGTTTATTATGATGATGAGTATTTTATATTCTCTTATAAAAGTTTCAACATTTTGCCCTTTTTTTTTTTTTTTCAGGCTATTGTTGCATCTCCACAGTACCCTTCGTTTTTGGAACATGCAATGAAGATTTTTATCAAGATACTAAGTGAAGGGGATACACTATTCATATCCGAGTATAATATACAGGTAAACATAGGTTTTCACAACCCCTTTTTGTAAGCCATTGTCATTTATCTGTATATATTTTAAAGTTTAATAGCTTTGGTTCATTGCTGTCCTTTATTGCCTTGACAAACCTGAAACAAAGAAAATACATTGCATATATTTTTACCAGTATGTATGTATTATGAATGAATATGAATAACAAAGTTTGAAGTATAAATAATTTATATGCTACTGGATTATAGTACTTTTCATTCTTGAGAGTCTTAAGGAGCGTGACTGCTCTATAAAAATAATGTTATTTTGGGGTTACTTCAAATTATCTTTGTTTCTCTACCCATTTTTTTTTCTTTTTAAGCATTTGAAATATAATTTATAAACAAAAAATTCTACTTTGGAAATTCTCCTAGCATTTTAATGTTTGTTCCAACACGGAGTACTTACCTCAAACTACTTTCTTAGGAGTATCTGGGATCTCCTCCCTCCCTAACCCACCAGGAATTTTGCGCAGTTCCCCCATCTCCGTTTTCCCTTGTCGGGTCCCTCCGTGGCGGATGGATACATGCCCTGAGGCGACCCGGGGTCAGCGCGCGAGGGTGCGCTGCTAGGTCTGTGTCGCCAGTAAGCATCTGGTCGCGGCGTAGATAACATCTCGCTGCTCTCTCTCACATCATGTCCGACCCACCATTGTGTTACACGTGTTCCCTTTGTGCTTTCCCGTTCATATCCCTTACTTGTGTTGCTTCTGAATTCTTTTATGGAATCCCAACGTCGTTTTCCCGGGCCCAAGGCCGGTAAGTCATGCGGGGCATGGCTCTCTAAGTTGAGCATCGATTCGCACACGTTGTGCTCCACGTGTAGAGGCAGTGTGTGGCTGCTTTGTTAAACTTATCTAAAATTGTGGCTGCTCTGTTGAACCTATTTGCAATTGTAGCTGCTCTGTCAAACCTATCTGCAATTATGGCTACTCTGTTAAACCTAGCTGCAATTGTGGCTGTTTTGTTAAACCTATCTGCAGCTGTGGCTGCTTTGTTATAACTATCTGAAATTGTGGCTGCTCTGTTAAACCTAGCTGCAATTGTGGCTGGTTATGAGCTAGCAGGACATGGAACTCCATTCTCTGTGCCCTTTATGCAAAGGATATAACTGTTGGCAGTCATCCCTCTGTTGCAGCTGCAGGACACTATTGTTCATTGGCTCATATCCTCACCTCACTCAGACTCCAATGATGTTCTCATCTTATCACCCGACTTCTTAGAAAGCCTTCGCCCCTTGGGCATAGGTGAAGAAAATGCAGGTGAAGGATGCACTACAGATTGTATGGGATGTCTCTCTGGGCTTTTACAGTTTTCTAATCCTCTTATAGAAGTTAAAGGGGTATTGGAGACTGGTCATTGATCTCTCCTCCATGAATGAGTTCATCTTGCAAACTTCTTTCAAGCAGTTTTGTCTTCATAGGATACTCAAGCCACCTGGTTTGGATACTTCCAAGTTCTTAGGTTCCTCAAGAGGACCCTGTACGAACCTTTGATGACAGTCTTCCCTCTTGCCCTGGCTTTAGCTAAACAAGTAGATGAACTTCATGGAATTTCTTGTATCATCAGTCTTACTGAAGGATGGAAGGTTTTGTTCTCCTTAGTTCTTGACTTTGCTGTATAAACTCAAACCTTCTGTCGACTCCCTTAAGGATACGCCCAGTAATCTGGATAATTTGCTACTGTCCTGTAATGGCACTAAAGTGCTTTCTGAAGTGGACTCGGCCCTTCAGGCTGCAGCTCCAAAATTTTTCCAGAGCATTGACAGTTCCAAGATCTCTAAGGACACACTGTTGTAGCTTTGTGAAACCATCAGGTAAGCTTATATTTTGGTGGCTGAGTATCGAGTGAAGTCTGCTTAAACTCACTCTCACCAAGTCATGGTTTGGACCAATGCTATCCTACAGGAAGAGCCTGTGAGTGGCACAAGGTTTGAAGACCAGAGTCAGAAATGCCAGACAACCTTCATGGCCCAGTATTTGTGGGAATAAACCAACAAGTTCCAAGACACATCCTCGTTAGAACCAGTGGTAGCTGCTCAGCAGGTTTTGTACTAAACCGAATGCCTACACAGGACAAGAAACATCTCGGCTAAGATAGCGGTGGCGACATAAATGTAAGATGAGAGGTTAAAATGGCTTGCCCTTTCTCAGTCTTCTTTTCTTTCCACTCTTGTGGTACAACGGTCATGCTGTTATATGCTGGATTGAATGTTGATAAGATATTTTACTTAGCTGCTTTTTATGGCATGTAAAGATAGAAGTATCTCCAGCATCCTCAATACGGTGGGGAAGATGGACACGATGATTACAATCACTGTCATGAAATTGACCATACATTTCAGCCATCATATCCTCTTTAAGACATAGGTTCTTCCATAATTGTCTGTCTTTCAATAGAAATCTAGCCTATCACCTGAGAAAATTTCCTCAGGTTGTCAAGAAGTGGATAGGAGTAAACACTCCTACAACTTCACAGGTCAAGTGTTCTGACATTTTCGGATTTGTAATCTGCCACCTTAGTTATAGAAACTTCTTCCCTCATAAGGATAAATCTCTTATCAAGGACGAGAGTTTATTTTCATGTTGGAGTAAATAGAATTTTTTAAAGTAATTTGTGTTTTTCCTAATTATGTGATTGTGAGTCCTTCAAGTTACGTATCCCATCTCAACCTCTGCTAGTCTTAGGTGTAGTTCAAAGTGGCTAGTCTGTGCTGATGAGGGGACGAGGCTTTCCATCTACCTGCCAGTAACTACCGACACCTTATAAATTTTAGCAGCAGCGATTCAGATACGCTGAATCATACTCCTATTAAACTACTCAGGTTTTTATAGTTAGCAAAAATCTTTAATGAAACCTTTTCAATAAGAATATAGATTCAGTATGTAATCTAATTTTTTCAGACTATGCACATGGTAAAGTTCCAAAGTTGTGTGTAGAAATATGTAGGAACAAGGAGCTTAGGTGAGCAGTGTTATTCATGGGTTTTTTGCTTACTAGTTTGATATGGGCAAAGCTGGATTGGCTATAGGTTATCACTCCATCTGTATGTCTGTTTGTTATGTCCAATTTACATTGTCATCACACCTATCTATGGTTGACGAGGTTTCGGTCAAATTTGATACATTAGTAGACTATCTTGAATAAATGTGCTTGGACAGCGGTCATTTGTTTGTTAGTGTACCAGTCGCACTTACAATAACCATTAGTACATAGTTTAAGAGACTTTGGTAAACCATCTTACCTAAACATGCTGAAAACAAAATTGCCCATCTCTTTTCGTGTCAATCACTGACTTTGTCAATCTTTCCTTGTCATCAAAACTCCCTTACATGGTTAAAGAAATTCAATTTCAACTTGGTACCAAAGTTTACTGAATGTTGAGGATAATAGGGAGGCAGATATAATTGCTGTTGCAGGTGTTGAGGTGCCGGTGATGGGAGATGAGAATGAGAGAGAGATTACAAGAGAGGAAGTGAGGAGAGTACTTGATGAAACGAGAGTAGGAAAAGCATCTGGTATGGATGGTGTGAGAGCTGAGATGTTGAAGGAAGGGGGTGTGACTGTACTTGAATGGTTGGTGAGATTGTTTAATATTTGTTTTGTGTTGTCAATGGTACCAGTAAATTGGGTTTGTGCATGTATTGTACCTATACAAGGGTAAGGGAGATGTGCATGAGTGTTGTAATTCAAGGGGTATTAGTTAGTTGAGTGTAGTTGGAAATGTGTATGGTAGAGTACTGATTAATAGGATTAAGGATTAAACAGAAAATGCAATCTTAGAAGTACAGGGTGGTTTTAGAAGAGGTAGGGGTTGTATGAATCAGATTTTTACAGTTAGGCAGATATGCAAGAAATATTTAGCAAAAGGTAAGAGGTGTATGTTGCGTTTATGGATCTGGAGAAAGCGTATGATAGGGAAGCAATGTGGAATGTGATGAGGCTGTATGCAGTTGGTGGAAGGTTGTTGCAAGCAGTGAAAAGTTTCTACAAAGGTAGTAAAGCATGTGTTAGGATAGGAAATGAAGTGAGCAATTGGTTTCCAGTGAGAGTGGGACTGAGACAGGGATGTGTGATGTCACTGTGGTTGTTTAACTTGTATGTTGATGGAGTGGTGAGAGAGGTGAATGCTCGAGTGCTTGGACGAGGATTAAAACTGGTAGACGAGAATGACCATGAATGGGAGGTAAATCAGTTGTTGTTTGCGGATGATACTGTACTGGTTGCAGACGCGGAAGAGAAGTTTGGCCGATTAGTGACAGAATTTGGAAGGGTGTGTGAGAGAAGGAAGTTGAGAGTTAATGTGGGTAAGAGTAAGGTTATGAGGTGTACGAGAAGGGAAGGTGGTGCTAGGTTGAATGTCACGTTGAATGGAGAGTTACTTGAGGAGGTGGTTCAGTTTGAGTACCTGTTGTGTCAGCAAATGGTGGAGTGGAAGCAGATGTACGTCAGAGAGTGAATGAATGATGCAGTGTCAGGGGCAGTCAAGGGAGTAGTAAAAAGTAGAGGGTTGGGCATGAATGTAAAGAGAGTTCTGTATGAGAAAGTGATTGTACCAACTGTGATGTATGGATCGGAGTTGTGAGGAATGAAATTGAATGTGTTTGAGATGAAATGTCTAAGGAGTATGGCTGGTGTATCTCGAGTAGATAGGGTTAGGAACGAAGTAGTGAGGGTGAGAACGAGTGTAAGAAATGAGTTAGCAGCTAGAGTGGATATGAATGTGTTGAGGTGGTTTGGCCATGTTGAGAGAATGGAAAATGGCTGTCTGCTGCAAAAGGAGGTGATGAATGCAAGAGTTGATGGGAGAAGTACAAGAGGAAGGCCAAGGTTTGGGTGGATGGCTGGAGTGAAGGAAGCTCTGGGTGATAGGAGGATAGATGTGAGAGAGGCAAGAGAGCGTGCTAGAAATAGGAATGAATGGCGAGCGATTGTGACGCAGTTCCGGTAGGCCCTGCTGCTTCCTCCGGTCCCTTGGATGACCATGGAGGTAGTAGCAGTAGGGGATTCAGCATTATGAAGCTTCATCTGTGATGGATTATGTGGGAGGGTGGGCTGTGCCACCCTAGCAGTACCAGCCGAACTCGGTTGAGTCCCTTGTCAGGCTGGGATGAACGTAGAGAGGAGACCTCCCTTTTTTTGTTTTATTTGTTTGATGTCGGCTGCCCCCCAAAATTGGGGGAAGTGCCTTGGTATATGTATGTACCAAAGCAGGTCATCATGTAAATTGCATTAAAGATCACCTAGCAACATGACTAATACTTGGTTCAAAATTAGACCAAAATACAAGGAATGCATGGAGGATAGTATTTTGTTTGAGTTTGTAAGTCACAGGTATATTTGAATCGTAGTTCCCACATGAGAAGAATTACATTCAAACTTTCAAACTTTGTATGAAGGTAGATCAGTATGCTTAATTAGTTAAGAAGGCTTTGAAAGAACTATTATGGTGTCATATTCCAAATTTCACACGATAATGTTCAGGAGGAAGAGTGGTTTGAAGATTGGTAGGGGATGTGTATTGCTTTCACAAAACTCACAGTATTTTTTTTTTTCTATTTAGAATCTCTTCAAGTATATTTTGATTCCTTTCTTAATACTGTACCTTGGTGTAATTTTATTTTTGTTACATATTTTGCACTTAACGGTAATGTTATTTGTTTCCTTCCCTAGCAACTACGAAAATTGATTTTGGAAATGATTCATCGGCTTCCAAGCAACGAGCAGTTGAAGCTATATCTTCGGCCAATTTTAACCCTAATGTTTCGGTTACTTGAAACTGATAATGAAGAAAATGTAATGGTCTGTTTACGTATCATCATTGAATTACACAAAACATTCAGGCCTCAGTTTAGTCCAGAGGTAAGTGTTTTGTTGTGATAATCTAGTGTAATTGTGTCCACAAAAATTAAATTCCTTGTAATAAAACTATTTCCATGAGGAAGGATATTTTTATTTTATAACTTGGTAGCTTAAAAGATTTACTGTATTGTATGATAGCTCAGTTTTCCCATGTTTCCCACAATTTTCTTCTTCTTCTTCTTCAAAATTTTACCCCTAAATTTTATTTCTCATCATTGCAGATACAACAGTTTCTCCAATTTGTGAAGAATATGTATCGAGATCTGCCAAATCATATGAACAAAATATTTGAACCAAGGTCTCCAATTAGAGTAAATGATCTTTCAGAAGTAAATGTTGATGCGCTGCTTCAAGAGACATTTACTATCTCTCCAATTCACACTGAAAAGAAATTGCAAGATGGCACAGCAATAACAGTAAGTTATCTGATATTGTGTTTAGCAAATAAATACAACAATGTTGAATAAGTATTTGATATCATATTGATATTATTCTGGGTTTGTACCAGTTAGTAGCATGATCGGTATTATTTTATCAATAATGGTAAGTTCTCTCATTGTTTTTAGTATCTATCGTATGTAGAAAGTTGTTAAGGTATTTGATATCATTGATATTATTCTTAGTATGTATCGTGAATAAAAAGTGCAATAATGAATGAAAGGAAATTACAAATGTATGAGTGATCTAATGTTGGAAAGTGATAAGCAAATAATTAGTGATAAATCTCAGAAGGAGAATAAGGGAGAGACTGAAAGTAGGGGTTTGAGAGTGGGCCGGTTATGTGTGAAAACGTGGAACCAGTTGGGAACCAGGAGATTTGAATATAGTTAGGCAACCTCAAAATTGTATTGTTTAATCAAACATGCACTGACACTTTAATAAAAAAACAATCTTTATTCTTTATGTACATATAAAAAAAAATTACAAAGAATTGTAACTGTTGATCAAGCCTCCCAAATCTTATTATTATTACATGAATTGTACTATCATATTCCAGCAACATCTTAATATAACTGGATTGACCAAAAAGTCAAAAGGTGCTACCAGTGATGCTCCTTACCATTAACCACTAGATGGCATCTATCTTTTGAATTCAAGGAAAATGGGAACAATTATGATACCTTTTTGGGAGTAAATGTTGATAAATTGAGCTGGAAAAGAAGGAATATGAAAATTTTAGGAGTATTGTATAGATATAAATTTTTTTCAATATACTTACCCGGTGATTATATAGCTGCAACTCTGTTGCTCGACAGACAACTCTACGGTAAAAACTCGCCAGCGATCGCTACACAGGTTGCGGGTGTGCCCAACAGCGCCATCTGTCGACCAGATACCCAGTTCTCAATGTAAACAAAGACTCAATTTTCTCTCTGTCGCCGTGTCGGCAAGACGTACTTTACTCGCTGTTGCTAAACTGGAGTTTTTCACATCTAATTGGTGAAGTACTATATTCTAGTTTTGAGCTTTCGCTGTGCAGGGTTTTTCTTCACACAAATCCTTGAACTCTTTTTGATAACGGATTCTTTGTTGATGACTTTTTGATCGTTTTTTGGAATTTCCCTTGACCAATTCAAAATGGCTGACCCTTCACAAGTCCCCAAATTTAGGAAATGCAATGCTAGGGACTGTTCTAGGCGTCTTCCGAAGGCTTCTATCGACCCTCACACTGTTTGTTCCAATTGTCGGGATAAAACCTGTCAATTGGAAGATCGGTGTGAGGAGTGCGTTGGCCTTTCGGAATTCGATTTTATCGAATTTCAAAAGTACACACGTAGGCTAGAGAGAGATAGAGTTAGGAGAAGTTCTTCTCGTTCTATTGATATATCCTCTCCTCATGCCCCATAACCTATTCCTTCCCCTGTAGTGGTTGCTCCTAACCCCCCTCCTGGCACTCAGGAACCATCGATGGCTGATATGATGCGTGCCATCAAGGCTCTGGGTGAGAGTTGAGTCCCTTGCTAGTGACCGTAATCAGCTCATGGCGGATGTGAAGGAGCTTAAGTGCCAAAGTGCAGTGGGAAGTGCTAAAGTGCCAAGTGATAGTGTTGTGGACAGTGTTGCGCTTGAGGGTTCGTCTGTTCGTGCCTGTCGTCCTCCTAGTCCGGGACCTCTTGCAAGCTCCCAAGTCCAGGGGAGAAGCAATGTCGTACGACGCATGGGTTCGAGAGGCTTTAATCAGCGAACAGACGTTCCCTCCGTGGTATCGGGCGTATCTACCCAAGATCGCTCCTACCTAACTAAGACGAGAGAGCCCATTTATACCTCGTCTTCTGAAGGTGTTTCTCGCAAGAAACTTTGGACCAAGGTCTCGCGACCGTTAAAACGTAAATCGGTCCCTTCAGCACAAGTCCAACGGCCCGGTTGTAGCCACTGGGTCAGTTCGGACTCGTTGCCGTCATCCGATGACTGCTCACCGCCTAAGAGAGGCAAAGCGGTACCGCTTCAGACAGTAACACCGTCTGTCGCCGCACCTGCTCCCGTAGACCCTAAGTGGTCTCTACTGCAAGACATGTAGTCTAAACTTACGTCTCTGATGCAGGACTTTCGTGCGGAGAAGGTTGCTGCCGTACCAGCTAGTGCAGTACCTAGCCTACAACCCTCCACGCGATCGGTTGTGCGTCCTGTGGACGCTGAGGTAACCTTCTCACGCACACCAGTTGAGAGAGTTCCTCCACCCATGCGTTCCAGTTTGATCTGCCAGCCGCATGTTGACGTTAAGCGACGCACGGAGGTTGCCGTTGACGTTCTGGATGTTCAACAACCGTCAGAGTTGCTTTGTTTTGACGTGGTGCGTCAACCTCCGCAACCCAGTGTGGTTTCCACTGCGCACCCACATCAGTTTAGACAGTCTGGAGTAGACACTGTGCGTCCCCACGCTACCATGGTTGTTGCCAGCTCACAGACTGGGCAGCAGTTCCATGACGTTGCGTCCGGCTCAGTCACGCATGCACCAGTGCGACCGGACTCAGCGAACCAGCCGTTACCCACTCCGTTGCCGTTTCCTCATCAGTTGTCGGATGAGGAACTTTCTGATGATGATGTTGCTGCACATATAGATGAACCAGAATTGGACGAGCCTAAGTCTACTCAACCCTCTTTGGACTTTAGAAAAGTTTTGGCCATTTTCAAAGAGCTGTTTCCTGACCAGTTTGTTTCTGTGGCTCCTCGTTCTCCGCCTTCAGAGTTTGTTTTAGGCATGCCGTCTACCACTCCTGCCTTTACTAGACTCGTCCTCGCACGCTCGTCCAAGAGAGCTTTGCGAGTGATAGGAGAATGGTTGCAGTCCAAGAAGAGTTTAGGGAAGACAGCCTTTGCTTTTCCCCCTGCTAGACTCTCTTCTAGATCGAGCGTCTGGTATGCCACGGGAGAAGTTCTCGGCTTGGGAGTTCCTGCCTCTGCCCAGGGCGACTTCTCAAGTCTTGTAGACTCTCCCCGCCGCCTTGCCATGAGACGCTCAAAGATATGTTGGTCATCTTCGGACCTGGACCACCTTTTGAAAGGAATCTTTAGGGCCTTCGAAGTTTTTAACTTCTTAGACTGGTGTCTAGGAGCCCTAAGCAGGAAGATCTCTTCGACAGATAAAGAGACTTCCTTGCTCATTATGTCCTGCATGGACAAGGCCGTACGTGATGGGTCTAATGAGCTTGCTGCATCATTTGTGTCCGGAGTCCTTAAAAAGCGAGAAAATCTCTGCTCATTCCTTTCTGCTGGAGTTACACCGTGCCAGAGATCTGAGCTTCTCTTTGCTCCTCTTTCCAAGTGCCTTTTTCCAGAAGTCCTGATTAAGGAAATAGCCGCTTCGTTAGTGCAGAAGGACACTCACGATCTTGTTGCGTCCTCAGCTCGCAAAGCTCCCCCTTTGCCTACCTTGTCAGCTAGACCAAGGATGGACACTCCAGCGTCTCGTTTTATTCCGCCCTTTCGTGGCAGAGCCTCCAGCAGAGGAGGTGCTCGTGCCGAAGGGAAACGAGGGAAGAAGAAAGGATCCAAGTCCTTTAAGGGCAGAGTCTGACTGCTCGCTTCTTCAGACAGCAGTGGGAGCCAGACTCAAGAACTTCTGGCAGACCTGGGAGAAGAGAGGCGCAGATGCACAATCTGTGAAGTTGCTCAGAGAGGGGTACAAGATCCCTTTTGTACGGAAACCCCCTCTAGCAACGTCTCCCATCGATCTCTCTCCCAGGTACATAGAGGAAGACAAGAGACGAGCCTTGAATCGGGAAGTGTGTCTTTTACTAGAGAAGGGAGCGGTGGTCAAAGTCGCGGACCTTCAATCTCCGGGATTCTACAACCGCCTCTTCTTGGTTTCAAAGAAGACAGGAGGGTGGAGGCCGGTGCTAGACGTCAGTGCTCTGAATGTCTTTGTCACAAAGCAGTCGTTCTCCATGGAGACCACAAAGTCAGTCTTAGCAGCGGTCAGAAGGGAAGACTGGATGGTCTCATTAGACCTAAGGGACGCCTACTTCCACGTCCCCATCCACCCGGACTCCTAACCTTTTCTGAGATTCGTTTTCGAAAAGGTGGTCTACCAGTTTCAGGCCCTGTGCTTTGGCCTAAGCACAGCTCCTCTTGTGTTTACGAGGCTGATGAGGAATGTAGCCAAATTCCTCCATTTATCGGACATCCGAGCCTCCCTTTATTTGGACGACTGGCTTCTCAGAGCGTCTTCCAGTCGTCGCTGTCTGAAGGATCTAAAGTGGACTCTAGATCTGACCAAGGAATTGGGTCTCCTTGTCAATATGGAAAAGTCGCAACTGGTCCCATCCCAAACTATTGTGTATTTAGGGATGGAGATTCACAGTCTAGCTTTTCGGGCTTTTCCGTCGGCCCCCAGAATAAGCCAAGCCCAGTTATGCATCCAGAACATGCTGAAGAAGGAACACTGCTCAGTCAGGCAGTGGATGAGTCTGGTAGGGACGCTATCATCCCTGGAACTTTTTGTGTCATTAGGAAGACTACACCTCCGTCCTCTTCAATACCATCTAGCTTTTCACTGGAAAAAGGACAAGACGCTAGAAGCGGTCTCGATCCCCATTTCCGAAAAGATGAAGTCTTGTCTGACTTGGTGGAAGGACAGTTTCAACCTCAGAGAGGGTCTTCCCCTGGCTGTTCAGACTCCCAACCACGTTCTCTTCTCGGACGCATCGGACGTAGGCTGGGGCGCGACATTAGACGATCGGGAATGTTCAGGACTGTGGAACTCGAGTCAAAGGATCATGCATATCAACTGCAAGGAGCTGCTGGCAGTACATCTGGCCTTGAAAAGCTTCAGGTCTCTCCTTCGAGGCAAAGTGGTGGAAGTGAACTCGGACAACACCACTGCCTTGGCGTACATCTCCAAGCAAGGAGGGACCCACTCACTGACGTTGTACGAGATCGCAAGGGACCTCCTCATCTGGTCAAAAGGTCTAGACATAACACTAGTAACGAGGTTCATCCAAGGCAACTTGAATGTCATGGCAGATTGTCTCAGTCGGAAAGGGCAAGTAATTCCAACAGAATGGACCCTCCACAAGGATGTATGCAAGAGACTTTGGGCCACTTGGGGCCAACCAACCATAGATCTCTTTGCAACCTCGATGACCAAGAGGCTCCCAATATATTGCTCACCAGTCCCAGACCCAGCAGCAATACATATAGATGCCTTTCTCCTAGATTGGTCACATCTAGATCTATACGCATTCCCACCATTCAAGATTGTCAACAAGGTACTGCAGAAGTTCGCCTCTCACGAAGGGACAAAGTTGACGCTAGTTGCTCCCCTCTGGCCCGCGAGAGAATGGTTCACCGAGGTACTTCGATGGCTAGTAGACGTTCCCAGAAGTCTTCCTCTAAGGGTGGACCTTCTACGTCAGCCACATGTAAAGAAGGTACACCAAAGCCTCCACGCTCTTCGTCTGACTGCCTTCAGACTATCGAAAGACTCTCGAGAGCTAGAGGCTTTTCGAAGGAGGCAGCCAGTGCGATTGCTAGAGCAAGGAGAGCATCCACCCTTAGAATCTACCAATCGAAGTGGGAAGTCTTCCGAAACTGGTGCAAGTCAGTCTCTGTATCCTCGACCAGTACCTCTGTAGCTCAAATAGCTGACTTTCTCTTATACCTGAGAAAAGGATGATCCCTTTCAGCTCCCACTATCAAGGGCTACAGAAGCATGTTGGCATCGGTCTTCCGACATAGAGGCTTAGATCTTTCCAACAATAAAGATCTTCAGGACCTCCTTAAGTCTTTTGAGACCACGAAGGAGCGTCGTTTGGTTACACCTGGTTGGAATTTAGACGTGGTACTAAGATTCCTCATGTCAGACAGGTTTGAGCCGCTACAATCAGCCTCCCTGAAAGATCTCACTTTAAAGACACTTTTCCTGGTATGCTTAGCCACAGCTAAAAGAGTCAGTGAGATTCATGCCTTCAGCAAGAACATCGGATTTTCGTCAGAAAAAGCTACATGTTCGCTACAACTTGGTTTTCTAGCCAAAAATGAGCTGCCTTCTCGACCTTGGCCGAAATCGTTCGATATTCCCAGCTTATCGAATATGGTAGGCAATGAACTAGAAAGAGTCTTATGCCCTGTGAGAGCTCTTAAGTTCTATTTAAAGCGAACTAAACCTTTACGAGGCCAATCTGAAGCTTTATGGTGTTCAGTTAAGAAACCATCTTTGCCTATGTCAAAGAATGCTTTATCCTACTTTATCAGACTGTTAATACGAGAAGCTCATTCACATCTGAGTGAGGAAGACCAAGCATTGCTTAAGGTGAGGACACACGAAGTTAGAGCTGTCGCAACTTCCGTGGCCTTTAAGCAAAATAGATCTCTGCGAAGTATAATGGACGCAACCTATTGGAGAAGCAAGTCAGTGTTTGCGTCTTTTTATCTAAAGGATGTCCAGTCTCTTTACGAGGACTGCTACACACTGGGACCATTCGTAGCAGCGAGTGCAGTAGTGGGTGAGGGCTCAACCACTACAATTCCCTAATTCCATACCCTTTTAATCTTTCTCTTGAAATGTTTTTATTGTTGTTTTTTTGGGTTGTCCGGAAGGCTAAGAAGCCTTTCGCATCCTGGTTGATTTGGCGGGTGGTCAAAGTCATTTCTTGAGAGCGCCTAGATTAGGGGTTTGATGAGGTCCTGTTGTATGGGTTGCAACCCTTGATACTTCAGATCCTAGGGGTCGATCAGCATCCTAAGAGGATCGCGAGGCTCCGTAAGGAAGACGTACTTAAAAGGCAGAGTAATTGTTCAAGTCGACTTCCTTACCAGGTACCTATTTATTTTGTTTTTGTTATTTTGATAACTTCTAAAATGAAATAAAAAACTCTTAGCTCATAAAAGTGTAAACATATATTACTGGTCTCTACCCACCATCCTGGGTGTGAATCAGCTATATAATCACCGGCTAAGTTAAATATTGAAAAATGTTATTTTGATTATAAAATAAAGTTTTGAATATACTTACCCGGTGATTATAAATTAAATGACCCTCCCTTCCTCCCCAATAGAGACGCAGTGGGACGAGGAGAAAATTGAGTCTTTGTTTACATTGAGAACTGGGTATCTGGTCGACAGATGGCGCTGTTGGGCACACCCGCAACCTGTGTAGCGATCGCTGGCGAGTTTTTACCGTAGAGTTGTCTGTCGAGCAACAGAGTTGCAGCTATATAATCACCTGGTAAGTATATTCAAAAATTTATTTTATAATCAAAATAACATTTTTAATTTAAGATTTGACTTCTTTCTACTTGTTAAAAGAATGTACAGTATATTGAAGAGCCATTATTTATAATTGGGCAGAAATCGTCTGATAACCTTTCCCAACTCCTATCTATAACAAGCACAGATATTTGTAGAAAAGAAAATAATGAAAAGATTCTTTCAGAAGGTAAATATATTATAATTTAATTTTATTAAAATTTATAAAAAACATTAAAATAGATATGTGGAAAGAGATAGATAGTTATAATGTTTGCTAGTTAGTGGAGTGCTAATTTTAGTCGGAAAATTCCTGTAAAGGGGCCAAGTTTTGAGTTTCTGTAATAAAATGCATATCACTGGTCTAGAATGGAAAGGAGACTGAAATCTCACATAAGCGAATGAAGTTAATGTTGATTGGAAAGGAAGCAAAGGAAAAATAAAGCAAGCAAGGTGGCTAAATTGTTGGGGAAAAGGTATTGGATTACTAAGTGTTTATGGAGAAAGAGCTTTGATGCCAGGAGTGTATAACAGGAGTAAATGGAGAAGATTGAAGAGTAGAGAACCCTGTAATGATAGATGGGAAGATCTTATAAAATGTACACCTTTGAAATACTCTTGGTTCCAAAAGAGGAATGGAGAATGCATTAATAAGAAAAGAGTGTGGCAGCATGGATGAAATGGTGAGAGATTATCATTATATTATATCCTCTTACACTCAGTACAAATTTTCTAAGTGTAATGCATGATAAAGAATAGATATGGCCGTGGCAACAGCTTGTCTCTATCCAAATGAATTCCTCTTTATATCTAAGTAAATTTTGTCCATCATAACTGGCATGAGATCATTTCTTATGAGATGTGGTTATGACATTTCATCTTTTGCTGCTCATTTTTTACGTATATGGGCGAAGACTATCTGTGAAAAATTAATCTCTGTCAGTAGCTATGTCTTCCTAGTGAAAATTTCACTTCCTAAGTATTTGCAATTTCCTTTAACCTACATAACATACCACTTATAATGTTGTGCCTAGTAATATTTTAAACTATTATTGTAAATTGATGTTTATTTCTTTCCCCTTCAGTACAACATCATACCAAGAGCAGTTCTGTCTTTGAAAGTTTTGACAGAACTTCCTATCATTGTGGTATTGATGTTCCAACTCTACAAACAACAGGTTTATCAAGATGTTGCAGACTTCATTCCTCTGATCATGAATACAATTGTTCTACAGCCATACGCACAACACAGGTACAGTTGTTGTTGTTGTATTTGTGTGAATATTGAATCTGTATCTGTTCCTACACAAATAAAACTGTTTCCTTTTATAGAAGTATGCTTTCAGTGAAGCTAGATATGGCTATTAAAACTTTTAACGAGGTGATCTTGATTACTGGTGGGTTGTGGAGAAATCCCGCCCACCTGTCAGGCCACTGAACCCTCACTGTTTTCAGTCACCAGATAGTGCAGAAGTACTTTGAATGCCTTGAGCTATGTTTTGTAATTTTTTCTTTTCAATAATTGAGTTAGAAGATGTTTTGTAATTTTTTGCTTTTTCTTTTCAATAATTGAGTTGGCAGATATTCATTAGCGGAGGATATTTAGAAAGGAGGAGGCATTTGCAGTGGTTTGACTATTTTTGTGGAAACCTACGAATATCCTCATTCTTGTTCATGTTAGACAACATTCCTGTTTGCTGTTCTTAACAGTTCTTGTGTAGCCTTGTGATGACGATGACAACAGCTTATTCCTAAGGAGGTCATCAACTGATATCCACCATCAGAGGAAGGTTTCGTGCCACCAAGTGTGAAGCGGAAGCATGCCGCATTTCTGCTCTCCCTTGGTTGCAGTTCCGGTGACCTCTTCCCTGTTGAGTATACTCATGGGCCTGAATGACCTTATGGAGGAGAACTTCAAATTTCTCCTTCACATGTGCCCCGCAGCACAGATGCTAAGAGAAATCTTCTGTGTCACCTTCATCTTTAAAGATACTACCATTTGTAAAAGGCTCCAACCTTCTTTTCCTCAATGGACTAAGAAGACCAATCAATGGGAGTTGACTACACGTGACTCCGACCGTTTCTTTCTGTGAGAGAGAGAATACTGCTCCAAGAGCCCATTTCACTCCTTTCACTGAAGACTAAGAAGATGGCAACTCAACGCACATGCTTCTTGTTCATACGCTCACAGATGATTTCACCTGTTTGCGCAACCTTTTTAAGGATAAACCTTCTCCTAGTAAGACCAGAAATTACACTATTTTGCTCAAGCTCTTACCATGGAACATGTCTTGGAAGACAGATCGATAGGAGTTGCATACATATGACTTGTGTTTCTCTCCATGTTTGAAAGACTTTGCCTCTTTCAAGAGGTGAGAGGGTCACAGCAGTTATGTTCCCTTTCTATACCCAACATATAGGTACACCGTAGAGGTGCTCACATACCTGCTACCTGTGCAGTTTTCTGACGAGAATGAGCATGCATGCTGGCCCTGCCTCTCTTTCCAAGAATTTTCCCTTCCAGAACCAACATTGATACAAGTTGCTTTTGTACATCTGTTAGTCTTGTACTGATTGTAGTGTCCTTGACCGGGAGCTACTACTCAACCTGAATAAGAGAACATAGTCTAAAGATGTCCTCTCAATGTAGGCGAGTTTCTGTAATAATCTCCCCAATTATATGATTAAGGTATGTAACAGGACAAGCAGTACATATCAACATTGTATCCACCTCTGAGCAGTATATTATACTGGCGTTTATGTACCTGTTTTTAGCACTTAGTCTCCTATGAGTCTGAGTTCTCGTGCCCTCGGAATTTTTGCTCGTTTTCCAGGTGACCATTACCTTCAAGACACTGGGTAGCTAGATCACCTGTTTTTGTTACATGCTCCATACCAGTGCTTATACTGCCCCAAAGAGAATGAGGAAGTGGTCAGCAAAGCACATGATGACGGATTTGGCTAAGTCTTTTAAGACCAACCGATTCCTCTGCATGGTTTTGTGTGAGGACCAGTGCTCTACCAAAATCTAACTAGTGATCACTCTCGTATGAGACCGAGCACGGGTACTGCTGCTCAGGACGGGGTTAGCCACCTCGTTGCTCCTGCCTTGAAAAGTTTCCGAGACTTTTGTTAACATGATCGCCTGAGATTGTCCTAAGAGTTGATACAGCACGTCTTCCTAGAGTTTTCCACACTCAGACACCATTCCATGACTGAGTATTCCCAAATGTAAAGATCTACCAAGTTGGTCACAAGGAATGGGTTGGAACAGGCGACTTCCCAAATCCAATCTCAGCCCTCATACAAGTACTAACATTCCAGATCATGCTTGAGCAGTTATAGGCAAATATCCTCTCTAACAAAGGACAGGTATTCAATTTTTTCATTCCATTTGCCGACCAGTGGGTAGGTATTATTATTATTATTGTTATTATTATTATTATTATTATTATTATTATTATTATTATTATTATTATTATTATTGCTATTATTAGCAAAACTACAGCCCTATTTGGAAAAGCAGGATACTTTAAGCCTAAAGGCTCTAACAGGGAAAAAGTAGCCTAGTTAGGAAAGGAAATAAAGAAATAAACTGCAAGAGAAGTAATGAATAATATAAGATATTTTAAGAGCAGTAATAACATTAGAATAGATATTTCATATATAAACGATAAAAATTTAAGATGATAAGAGGAAGATATATAAGACAGAAAAATGTGCCCTAATGTACCCTCAAGCAAGAGAACTCTACCCTAAGATAGTGGAAGACCATGATACAGAGGCTATGGCACTACCAAAGAATAGAGAACAATGGTTTGACTTTGGAGTGTCCTCCTAGAAGAGCTGCTTACCATAGCTAAATAGTCTTTTCTACCCTTACCAAAAGGAAAGTAACCACTGAACAATCAAAGTGTAGTAGTTAACCCTTTGAGTGAAGAAGAATTGTTCGGTAATCTCAGTGTTGTCAGGTGTATAGATATATAAGCCGTAACTAGAGAGATGGATCCAATGTACTGTCTGGCAAGTTCAAAGACCCAATAACACTAGCAGTAGTATCTCAACGGGTTGTTGGTGCCATAGCCAACCTACTACCTAGTAATGAGGTAATTAACAACTGGTGGTGAGCTGGAGCAAGTACTCCTGCCCATTTTCCTGTCAAAATCTTTTCTTTTGTCTTTGGCTGCAGTGAGTCAGATTTACTGTTGTCACTCTTCCAAGGTCTTTGATCTTTTTCTCTTTACAGATTTGTGATTATGGATGTGGGAGAAATGGTGGATTGTACAATTGGTTCATGGCAAGACCAGCTATAAGTCCCCTCTCTCTCTCTCTGTACTTTGTGTAGTGGGCATAACTGTTTGCAGTCATCCCCATGTGCTGAGAACAGGTCATGGTATCCCAGTGGCAGTCTTATTCTTAGAATAGGAAGATGATGCCGAAGGGATTTAATATATATACATTATCGTACGGAAGGGGTTATTATGTATCATCTTCTGAATCAGTTGACACCTACACATTACCATGGATTTGTTTTACTGTCAATGATACTTTTAATAACTCTTTGTATTGTACTGACAAGGATGGCCCTTGAGCCACTTAACTATCTTACAGCCCCATACCTTTGAAGTGGTCCCGTTTATTATTAGTAGACAAGTGACAACT
Source organism: Palaemon carinicauda (assembly GCF_036898095.1). Taxonomy (NCBI): domain Eukaryota; kingdom Metazoa; phylum Arthropoda; class Malacostraca; order Decapoda; family Palaemonidae; genus Palaemon; species Palaemon carinicauda. The sequence goes on along the minus strand of NC_090738.1, from coordinate 22,491,761 downwards.
TTAATGGTAAAAGCAAAATGCTACAAGGTAAAGGACTCCAACAGGGAAAGCAGCTCAGTGCAGAAAGGCTATTATAATAGAAAATTACCAATGGATTTCCTTCTTTGCATTGGTGCATCAGTAGTATGTTATTGAGATGCTATGAAGGGAATCTTTTTGTTCATGGTATTAATCATAGATATGACCATTAGTCCTCAAAATCAACTCATTGAATCCTGTAGGTCCTTTTAATATTCTTAGGTATTCAGCAGTTTGCATCTACCTCTTAAACTACTTCAGTTTGTTTAAGAATGCTAGGTTTGCTGTAAAACAAATTGCAATTTTTTGCATCACTCATGTAACAAGTGTATTCCTAGTCTTGACTTTGTAATTAAGATTCTAGACTGCATGAAAAGTTAGGCAGTTACCTCCAGGGAACTTCAGGATTCCTGAGCTACTTATGCAATATTGCTACTTTTAGTTGTATGATTTAACAAAAAACTGCATGGTCTGAGACATTTCAAGTTGTTGAATGTGAGCTCTATATTGGGATGAGTTTGTATATAGAAATAGGTTTTTTTTTTTATGGATATTTTTTTCTCAGGAGATATTATCAGTGGGGTATGTTAATAATGTAATTTTTTTTTTCGCATTATTTCAGGGACCATGAATCTTTCAACAAAGAGGTGTTCGTTGATCTTATAGCAGCACAGATCAAGACCCTCTCATTTCTAGCTTATATATTGAAGATATACCAAGATGTTGTTGCCCAGCATTCTCCAAAGCTTGTGCAGGGTATGCTTACACTTCTTGCATTGTGCCCCAATGAAGTTGCCCATTTAAGAAAGGAGTTACTTATTGCAACTAAGCACATACTTGCTCTTGAACTACGAAACCGTGAGTGTCTTGAAATCTTTTATAGATCATGTTTATAATGGTTTTGTTATAACAATTTTTGAAATTTCAAAGAAATTGAAATGTAGACAACTTACTTTATATAAGCTGATTCCCCAGTTAGGTGACCCTGTTGTTGTACTTGATTATATAGTACTTTATATGACATTTTCGTGAGAAATATAGTATCTTTACAAATCCATCAGCCATAGCCTTAATTCGTTTTCGAATATCCTCTGATGCTCATATTCAAAAGCCTTGAATAGAGAAAAGTCATTATAGATTAAAAAGACTATTCATACATGCCTTCCTCATCATTTCTTGGGTTGTCATGTTAACACAGGACAAATATTTTCTTTAGCTTGTTGGCAGTTTTGAGAGTATCCCTTTTACCCATATTTTTTAGTTTCCTTCATTAATGTTTAGCCTAACTCTTAATTTTAATACCTCTTATTATTTCGAGTGGTATTTGGGCATAATTTAGTGATTTTATTTATTTGTGTTTTTTTATTTAAAATTTGTATTTTGGTTAATTTGATTGGTTTGCTCCCGAATCTTTTCATTGTAATTTTGAAGTACTTTCACATTACTTCTCATTCTTTCTATAAGTATTCTCTCATTTAATTTTGCACCTCTCTCTCTCTCTCTCTCTCTCTCTCTCTCTCTCTCTCTCTCTCTCTCTCTCTCTCTCTCTCTCTTTTTTTTTTTTTTTTTTAAATTACACAAGAGAGACAAAGGCATTTAACACTAATAATGAGTCAGGGGTACTTTTGCATGAATAATAATTTATTGCTATTTTGCTTTCTCTCTTTTTAAGTCTATCAATGATGCTTGTTTATGACCACCACAAATTAAGGCTTAACAGGAAAGATGGGTTTGTATAAAAAAAAATTTTATGATATAAAAAGTATTATTTTGTGTGGTAGTTTGGGTCTTACAATTTAAGAGTAGCTTAAGTTTTCTATTATTATTTTCTTTTGAGAGATGAATTTAATTTTTCTCCTCAGGATTTGTGCCACACATTGATAAGTTATTTGATGAAAGTTTGCTTTTCGGAAGAGGATGGACAGCTCACGAGACATTGCGACCCCTTGCTTATTCTACCTTAGCAGATCTTGTTCATCATGTACGTCAGCAACTGGATATGGGTGCATTAACGCGAGCAGTCCATTTATTCTCCAAGAATATCCACGATGAGACTTTGCCTACAAGTATTCAGACTATGTCATGTAAACTTTTACTCAACTTAGTAGATTGCATTAGAAGCCGTAGTGAAGCAAATCCGGCTGAACCTGGAGCAGGAAGAGACTTACTAATCCGAATGCTGTATGTTTTTGTGAATAAATTTAAAACCATTGCCCAGCTGCAGCTGCCTTACTTGAAGCATAAGCAGCAGCAGCAACAACCTTCAACTCCTGCAATCACCTCGGGTCCAGGAAGCATCAACAGTGGAAATGCCAGTTCTTCCAGCAGTGCTGCCGCATTGAAAGAAACAATAAAAGAAGAACCAAAGGAAGATGTGAAAGTAAATGTGAATGAAAATGAAAGCAAGGACAGAGATACTCAAAGAATAGGATTCCCTCCAAATGTTACAGTAAATTACAGTGTTGTAGATTGTAGAGCTCTAGTCAAAACTTTGGTTTGTGGTGTGAAAACTATCACTTGGGGTTGTGCTCAATGTAAATCTGCAGTTGATCCACCAACCCTACCTCCAAACAAGGCATTCCACCCAAAAGAAACTCTTGTTTTTATACGCTTGGTAAAGTGGGCAATGCAAGCCTTAGATATTTACACACTGAATGCACCAGGTAACCAACAGCCTTTAGGGCAGAGGGGTCAGGTACCTCAGACAGTTAGATCAAAAGAGGAGAAGGAAGTGTTAGAACATTTTGCAGGAGTTTTCATAATGATGAATCCCAATACTTTTAGGGAAATATTTTCAACAACAATCGATTTTGTGGTGGAAAGAATATATCACAATACAGCTCTTCAAATTGTTGCAAATTCATTTCTGGCCAACTCAACTACTTCACCCATATTTGCTACTATTTTGGTAGAATACCTTTTAGGTCACATGGAGGAGATGGGTACATCAATGGACAGATCAAATTTATACCTGAAACTGTTCAAACTAGTTTTTGGATCTGTTTCACTGTTTGCAGCAGAAAATGAGCAAATGTTGAAGCCTCATCTCCATCAGATTGTGAACAGATCAATGGAATTAGCGATGAGTGCCAAGGATCCTTATAATTATTTTTTACTTCTACGAGCGTTGTTTAGGTCCATTGGTGGTGGGAGCCATGATCTTTTATATCAAGAATTTCTGCCTTTGTTGCCAACATTGCTGCAAGGACTCAACAGTTTGCAAAGTGGTTTACATAAACAGCACATGAAAGACCTTTTTGTGGAATTGTGTTTAACTGTGCCTGTCCGTCTCTCTTCCCTTCTTCCATACCTCCCCATGCTTATGGATCCACTTGTATCGGCTTTAAATGGCTCTCAAACTTTAATATCCCAAGGTCTTAGAACCCTTGAGCTCTGTGTGGATAACCTACAACCTGATTTCTTATATGAGCACATTCAACCAGTCCGAGCCGAGTTAATGCAAGCTTTATGGAAAACCCTGCGTAACCCAAACGATAACATTGCTCAAGTAGCTTTTCGAGTTCTAGGGAAGTTTGGTGGTGGAAACAGGAAAATGATGATTGAGCCTCAAAAACTAGAGTATAATGAGCAAGAGAATCCTAGTACTTGTATAACAATTCAGTTCCCAGATCATAAAACTCCAATTAATCTACCAGTTGAAAAAATTATTGAGACAGCCTTTACAGCTCTTAAGACTTCCAATACAGAGCCGTGGTATCGTCGCCAATGTTGGGAGGTGATCAGGTGCTTCCTTATTGGATCCATGCAGTATGATGAAGAAAAGCACATGGTAAATAAGCTTTTCACACACCCAAGTTTTAGGGATGGTGAAATCTCATCTGTTCATGGTACATATTATAAATGCCCAGATGACCAAGCTCGACAGGTTCATCAGATGGCAGTCACAGCTATGTTTGTAGCAGCTGCTATCAAGGAGTTACGGCAAAGCGTATTACCAACGATGGTGTCTTTAGTACGCCATTATACCATGGTTGCCATTGGCCAGCAAGCGGGACCTTTTAACATGATGGGTCGTTGGAATAAAGTTCAAGGCATGGATCCATTGGTATTGATAGATGCTCTTGCTGTAATCATGGGGCATGAAGAAAAGGAACTCTGCAAGCCGGGCCATCTTGCTCTTGTCCTTATTATGGAGGCAGCAACAAATATTTTGGGCTCTAAGGATAGAGCATGTCAGTTACCTCTAATGGAATATCTAGTCGAAAAAATGTGTGGTCTCTGCTATGAAAGGGCCTGGTATGCCAAACTTGGAGGATGTATTGCAATAAAGTTTTTGTTTGAAAGAATGGCATTGAAATGGGTCTTGGAACATCAATTTCTGTTTCTGCGAGCTCTTCTTTTTGTTATGATGGACTTAACTGGGGAGGTATCAAGTGGGGCAGTAGATATGGCGAAGAACAATTTGGAAAGGATGCTACAAGTATGTGGCTCTACTCTAAAGGAAGAACACAATACAGATGAAATGCGTCAGATTCAGACTAAATCCCTTCATGATGTAACACACGAACTTGTACGACAAGTGACTTCTCCAAACACCACAGTGAGAGAACAGGCTATGCAAAGTCTTCATGTGTTGGCAAAACTAAGTGGCCGAGGTATTACGGAGGTAATGCAGCCTCATAAAGATGTTCTTGCTGACATGATTCCACCCAAAAAACATCCTTTGCGACAGCAGCCAGCAAATGTTCAGATAGGTTTAATGGAAGGAAACACTTTTTGCACTACTCTTGAACCTAGACTTTTTACCCTAGACTTGACAGTTAATGAACACAAGTTCTTCTATTCCGAACTACACATGTTAGTGGAGACGGAAGATTCTTATTTAGCTAAACTCTCTTGTTATAAAAATATTGCAAACCTTGTTCCCCTAAGGAAATCCGCCCTTAAAGCATTAGCAGCTTGTCATTATATTCCTCAAATAAGAGAGAAAATATTTCCAACTTTGTACAAAGCCCTTAATAATTCATCCCATCCTGAGCTTCAAGAAACGGCCTTTGAGTGCTTGAATAAATTTCAGAAGGGTTGTCAAATGGATATGGAAGTGGTCCATAATTTTATGCGTCCCCTATTATCACAACTTTGCCACTATAGAAGTGTTACTCTTCCAGTTATTCATAGACTATCCTATCTTACTCAACTCTTTCCTTATACTTTCAATGAAAAACTTTGTGAACAGCTTACTCAACATGCAAAAAGTCTTATTGAGATGGCTATTGTTACAAGGAAGCAAAATACTGGTGTGACTAAGCAAGACAACAATGATTTAAAACTGTGTGCCAATATTGTTGGCATTTTCCACCAGATTCCGGCAGCATCAGTTCGCTTTGTGGAAGTTTTGTGCAAATTAGTGCTGCAGACAGAACGTGCATTGTCAGTTGAGGCTGGAAGTCCATTCCGAGAACCATTGATGAAGTTTCTGTTGCGGTATCCATCTGAAACTGTTGAGCTGTTTTTGTCAGATCCACATGCTAGAGATCAACAGTGGGCTCGGTACCTAGAGTTTTTGATCCGCCACAAAGACAGTGCTCCATTTAGACAACATTTACAGACCTGTACAGAAAAGTTGCTGTCGGTCCTCCTTACTACACCAACTACAGTACAAATAGCAAGTTTGCAACAACAGCAGCAGCAACAACAACAGCCTGTGTCTACTGCTGATAAAGCACAACTACAGTACCTTGGAGTACGGGTCATTCTCTTACTTACCCGATCTGATGAGAGCTGGCTTGCTTCACAGAGTCAGCTGATATTGGCTTTGAAGAATATGTGGATCTCAGATGAGTTTCAGGAAAGACATCATTCTGCTGAAAGTACAGATTTCATGCATTGGAAAGAGCCACGAATGGTTGTGTCGATTTTGCTCACATACTTCAAACATCATACAGAAGATATTAAACTTTTGTTCCAGTTATTGAGAGCTTTTATTGGACGTTTTATTCCTGATTTCCAATTCCTGAGAGATTTCTTGGAACAAACTGTTGCTCAGACATACTCTGTTGATTGGAAAAGATCTGCCTTTTTCCAATTTGTTGAAATGTTTGAAGATGTAAATGTACCTCAAGAGTTAAAGGCTCGCATTCTACAATATATCATTATCCCTTGCTTAACTGTAAGCCTAGAAAATGGAGATGGGGAGAAACTGATTGGATACCCTCTAGCACCAGATCAAGACCACCATGATAATGTAGTATCAGTGTTTATAACTCGTGTTATCAATCCAGATGAACCATTTGTTTACAGTGATGCGGTGAGGATCTTATTACTTCAGTTCTCTTGTCTTCTCGTAGAGCAAGCTTCTGGTCATATTCATGATGCTGGTAACCAGAGACAGGGACAGAAACTAAGGAGGCTAATGACCTTTGCTTGGCCTTGTCTGCTTTCAAAGAATTGTGTTGATCCAGCCACAAAGTACCATGGTCACCTGCTGTTATCACACATAATTGCCAAATTTGCCATCCACAAACGTATTGTTCTTCAGGTTTTCCATAGTTTGTTGAAGGCTCATGCAATGGAGGCTAAGAGTGTTGTTCGTCAAGCTTTGGAAATCCTGACACCAGCTATGCCTGTTCGGATGGAAGATGGTAGGTGACCATATAATGGAAAAATGTTTTTATTATTTGTAATTGTTTATATCTTGTGTCTAGCATTTTTTTTAGTGACTAGGGAGTGTAAATATGTACCATATTGTCTTATATTTTTTCAAGACATTAACTTTAATGCAAAGTATACAATTAAGCATGTGAAAGGACAAAATAAAGGAATAATTTTGGGATTAAGTATAAAGAAAATGATTATACAATTACAAAGCTAAGGCTATTTTGTGTTAAAGTTTCAGATTGATGAAAATTTTTGTAACATTTAAAAAAATTGAATGAGACCTTTGTTTCTAATTATAAATAGCCTAGCTCTTGAACCATTGATGATAAGTGATTTATTAATGATAATGGGTATTGCTTTGTAATTGAATAATCATTAAGCTCTTGTTGTCCTTTATGTACTTTAGTGTACAATTATTATAGTTAATATTGTAGCCTTTAGATACATTTATGAAATATTTCAGGTAACACAATGTTAACCCATTGGACACGTAAGATCTTGGTAGAGGAAGGCCATTCAGTAGGACAGCTGGTGCACATTTTACAATTAGTTGTTCGCCATGCAAATGTGTACTATCCCGTGCGTCACCATCTAACGCATCACATCACACAAGCAATGCATCGTCTTGGCTTCACTCCAACAGCTAATTTAGATCAAAGGAGATTGGCTGTTGATTTGGCTGAAGTAAGTATAACTTGTTCCTAGCTGAAATCCCAATTAAAAAAGTGATAAATCCAGTATGAAACATTAAATCAAACGAACAAAACAAAATGTGTACCTTAGATATATGAGAATAATCATCTTATTCCAAGGAAACTTATGGATTTATCATTTTTGTCACCTTAGATTTAACCCCATCTATATCTTCAGAGAGCTTTGAGACCACTTAATTGCAAGTTTTATCCAAATGGCACCCATGTTTTTATACTTAGAATAGAATTATTTCACTGAATCTTTACTAAGTTCATTGCTGATTCTGTAAAGTTCATTGAACTTCATTTATAGTTGTCTAACTAGGCTAATTGTAATTAGTCATTGAAATTTAGAAGGTCTTTTATCAGAACCCTCTACTTTTTATGATACAATTTTACCGACTAAAGTATTTTGGAATGAAAAATTTGGCTCTGGTATAGTCAAATTTCCTTTGATATAGTTTAAAAAATGATTTTGACGGCAGACCATAGTTAGAATATTAATTTATGCAAGTTTTGATGAATGTTAATGATGCTAAGTTTGTAAAGTCTTATAGGTAGGTTAATGTGATAGTTAGTGTGGTTTATAGAATGACTTAGAGCTATACTATCAATAATTCTGATTTTATAGGTTTGTATCAAGTGGGAGGAGCAAAGAGTGAAGGAAGATGCTGATAGTGATAATGGTTCAGAAACCCTTGTAAGCCATTTACAACAACCAGGTGGAATCAAACGGTCCTCCTCAACTGAAGGACCAGATGCAAAACGAGCTCGTGTATCTGTTGGTGGCAGCTCTAGAGGAAGCATTGACATGAATAAACCAATGGAAAAGACACAGGCCGATGCTGTTGTGTACTTTTTGCTTCGACTTGCATGTCAGGTTAATGAAAGCACAACTACGCCAGGTATGGTGGCTCCCGGTGAGGCATTGTCAGCACGTTGTGTAACTCTTCTAAAGAGAGCTCTTAAACCCGATATGTGGCCGAATGCAGACCCTAAATTAGCTTGGCTAGATAAGCATTTCTTGAGTCTGGAATCGTCCCAGCCTAACTTAGCTAATGTGTGTGTTGGACTAGAAGTTTTTACTTACCTCATTGGTACATTGAGGAAAGAGCAGATATTGCAAGCAATGCGGGGACTAAAGCGTGGTTTGGTAGCTTGTATGACATACAGTAATTCGCGTGTAGTAAGACTCACACATTCCCTTTTGGCTCGTTTGATGGCAACCTTCCCTACGGAACCAACGAGTGCAACTGTAGCTTCTCGGTACGAAGAGCTGGAAGATTTGTATGCTCAAATAGCTAAGATAATATTTGAGGGTTTATCCTCTTATGAAAAAAGTGCTAGTGCGCCTCCAACTATGTTATTTGGGACATTGATGATACTGAAGGCAGCATGTCAAAACAACCCTTGCTACATAGATCGACTGATCATGCCCTTCATGAAGGTATTGCAGCGAATGGCAAGAGATCACCTGAGCCATACAGCTACAGATAATAGTGCTGGTAAGTTGAAAAATGTTTGGTTTTCTTTGAAGTTGGAATTTAGTTGAGAGAAATAATTTAAATCAATTTCATTTTTATTTTTATTTTGATAATGCAGTAAATTTGATCAATTTATTAACTACTACTTCTTAGCTAGCCCTTAAAATCCTTGAGCTGTATGATAAGGATATATACTTACTGGTAGGCAAGGTATTGATAATTCATGTAATTGAAATAATGTTGATGAAATTTTTCTTTTTAGCTTATTTTTTTTTTTTTTTTTTTTTTTTTTATAAATTGTTAGAAATCAAGTTCTGTATTTTGCTGTCACAGATGTCTGTATCAGATGTTCATTGTATAATTACCAAGTATTTATTGATTTAGAAGTACTCATATATTTTGCCACACTGATGATAATGGATATTTGGTGTTCTTTATCCAATTTGCTGCTTGAAGTGACAGTTCTTAAAACCAGATATTATTTTTTGTGCTGTTTGATAGCTGTAATTTATTCTCTGGAACATTAACTTATTGCATGTCTCATTTTAGTTGGAAGTGAGCTGTTAATTCTCTCGTTGGACTTGGTAAAAAATCGTGTAGGTGTCATGGGTGTTGAAATGAAGAAAGCTTTCATTGGCACAATCTTAGTTGGCCTTATAGAGAAAACCCCTGATGTCAAAGTTATGAAAGCAATCACAAAGGTAATGCTCTTTAGAATTTTATGAATGCAGTAATAAATAATTTGATGGTAATATATTGGTAAAATTATGATATAATTATTTTGACTAATGTACATTTTCTAGAAATGGGCTGGTGTAAATATTTTTTAATTTGCAGATGGTGGAAGAGTGGGTAAAGAATAAGACACCGATAGCCATCAATCAAGGACCCAGTTTAAGAGAAAAGTCAATTTTGTTGGTTAAATTGATGCAGTATGTAGAAAAACGGTTTTCTGAAGACACTGAATTAATGGCACAGTTTTTGGAACTGGTCATTCATGTGTATCGTGATGAAACTTTAAGAAACACAGAATTGACAGCGAAGCTGGAACCAGCATTTTTGGCTGGTTTAAGATGTACACAACCACATATAAGGGCCAAATTTTTCCAGGTTAGTGTCTGCTTTCTTTAATGCTTAGGACAGGATTGATTAAGATATACTTAATACAGTAATAAATTGATGTTTAACCTCAATCCATATGTTATTTTGTACTCTATATAACTTCAATAATTGTCTTTATAAAGGGATTACATACCGGTATGTACTAACACTTTGGGCAATTTGTGAAACAAAGTAATTCAAAATGTACCCTAAGTCATTCAATGACTTATTGTATCCTTGGCATTTTTCAACTTGTCATTTTGGTCTGTATTTATTTATTTTATCTATTTGTATAGAAATGCAATTTTTGTTACAGATGTGCCACAAAGTATAACAATTGTTAATGCCTATCAGACCTCTGGCACTGTGTTAGATAGAGCTTGCAATGATCCTGTGATAGTAATCAGAATAAAGTTTTGTGGTGATTGCATTCTCTATCTAGGAAACAGGGGTGTAAATAATTTCTTTTATTAATTTCCTGTGGGTTAGGTTTCACTTTTTCTTTTCTTTCATTTTGTTCAGGCTAGATAAGGTTACAAAATTGCCTATTATTGGCTTCTATAACAAAAGGGGATTTAATGATTTAATTGAACTACTCAAGATATGAAGAAGGTTAACATTTCCTTCAGGGGTTCTGGTGTAATACTAAATTCAAGGGAGGCTGTGTCAAATGTTTATCAAACAACTTGTAAGGTGAATTTAGACTTGTGCATTTTTACCCACAAATATAATACTGATGCTGATAGCTCTGCATATATTTATTCTTCAGGTATTCCATGAAAGTATGCAGGCACGTGTTAATGATCGTTTGCTCTACATAATCTGCTCTCAGAATTGGGACCACATGGGACCTCACTATTGGATTAAACAATGCATTCAGTTGTTATTAGTTACAGCTCAAAGTGAGTGTTATATATTTATATCATCTACTGTTTGTTTTGCACTTATTTTTTTATCTTTATTTACCATATAAAGTCATTAATATTATCAGTATATTGTGACATCAAATAGTTTATATTAGATTGTACCAATTTTCTCAAAACTGATAATGTTTTGTTTCTATTTCTAGGTAATTCAATACAAAATAGTAACTTTCAAGTCCTCCTCCCCTGTGTAACGGCTGTGATAAACTGGGCTGATGCAGCAGAAAGAGCTAACTTTTCAGTGTTTGCCAGTATCAAAGAGGAGACTTCAGACCTGGATTCAGCCCTGGAAAGCAGTGTAGAAAAGGAGGTAAAACCTCAGTCTGTCTCAATGCCATTGGAGGTTGGTTGTTTCTTGAGATATTGAGCTTGCTTGTCAGTAGCTTGGAGTTTGGTTGCATATTGATGGTTCTCAGTATGTTGGTTTTCTTACTAACTTGGTTTTTTTTGTTGGTTGTTTTCCCTTTGAGTTGTGCCTGATAAGGTTTGGATTCATTGTACATCAAGTCATATATCCTTGATCGTACTAAAGGGTTTGAGCCATACTTTCTATTGGTAATTTCATTGTTTGATTATTCTGTACAGTTTTTTGGTCATCAGATTCCTAGTGTTTAGATTTAAATTCAAGAAGCAATATTCAGATACTGGGAAGGTATTTTGCTGATATTCATTTGGATATGGAGCAAGCTGATCACATTCTTTTGAGTTCAGTATTTTAGCTTTTTATATTTATTGTTAAAAGGGAAGTTTTTTGGATTGTTTAAGCTTCACCGCTGAAAAAGTCATTCTCAGAATTAATGCAGCATTGATTTCATAACTTTTTGTTCTCAATTTCTTAGGTAGATTCTGCAATTTAGAGAAAATTAATTTAAGATTGTACACAAAAAGTTTAAAATGAAAACAGTACGGTAACCCCTCATCATACGAACATTCAACTGACAAACTCCTACCAAGACGAACATGTAAAAATGATAAGTAATAGATCAAGAGACATTGAAAATTACAAATTATGTCTGAATTTCAAATTGCACAGCTAAGCAGTTGGTAAGTTCCTTGCTCTGACACTTGGCTGTATTTTGAACTTCATTAGAAAATAAGAAAGTTTGGAATGTTGTTTTATTAGAATCTTTGATAAAACATATTACAGAGAAAGAGAGGGACTGATTGCTCAAGAAATAAACTGGAATCCACTATGCAACATGAAGTATATGATTGGTAGTTAAAAATAGATATAAAGGCATCTTGATTACTATAAGCCAGCTGTTCTACTGTACACAGTAAAATTACATAGTACTGTGAATGTTTTTTCTTTAATTAGGATTGAAATTTTATTTTAATCTGATGTCTACTCAATTTTGAGAAGATTGTGCATGAGATATTTTCTTAATTCTTAACTGATAACTTTTTCTAGGTTGAGTGTGTAATTATTAAAAAAACTTCATCATTTAGCTGACAGCCTACCCATAAAAAATGGATACATTCACAGCAAGAGTGCATAATAATGCAAAAAAAACTTGTAATGGTTAGTTGTTCCAACACGAATACTTACCTCGAACTACTTTCTTAGGAGTTACCTGTAACCTCCTCTCTACCGACCAGAGTTTTGTGTAGGGTACCCTCCATCCCGTTTTCTATGGAGGCCCACCCCCGGCATTAAAGAATGGGCCCCGAGGGTAGGCTTATCGCTAGGTCGATGTCCGCCCGGGTCAACACCACCAGTAAGTTCTCTGGTCGCGACGTGTCAACACGTCGGCCTCGTTCTCTATCGATCCTTTGTGTGCGTTCTGTGTGTCCCACGTGTTCCCCGCGTGGTAACTTGTGTTTCCTGTGTACTGTTCCCGGGTGTTCCTGTGTGTTCACCTTCCACCCTTGTGCTTACCCAGTGTATTCCTTGATTCCCTTCAAGGAATTAATAGCTGAAGAGAACAATTGAACAATAAATCATCCTTCCTCCCCTTATCCTCTGTGTTCGTCGTGTAGGGGCAGCTTATGTTCTCCTACAGCCACGTGTCCGGAGTGCTAGTCCTGGAACGTAGTGCAGTGGGTGCGCTTCGGCACCAAGTGGAAGAATGCATCCAAGAGGTCTCATAGGTAGACGAGCCTCTCCTCGCCGCTTACTTCACCCGATGCCTCGTCGAATAGAGCTTCTTTATACAGCCATCTTCCCCTACCCAGAGTAGGGGACGAGGTAAGTCAGTTGTGGGGAAGTGCCCATTGCTCTTCCCCAGGAGTTTGAGTGGGTGCGGTATAGCACCAAGAAGAAGTAGGCGACGAAGAGGTCGCCTAAGAAGACTAGCGCCCCTTCAGAGTAGGAGACGAGGTAGGTCCGTTGTGGGGAAGGTAACTCCTAAGAAAGTAGTTCGAGGTAAGTATTCGGGTTGGAACAAATCAAAAATTTTAAGTAATTTTTATTTTTCCTAACATACTTACCGAGAACTACTTTCGGGAGTGTGTTGGGAGACGGAGTTCTGGTGCAAGCAGTCCACGTCTCCTCTGATGACCCCATGTGGGGGAAAAATGTCCCTAATTCTTCTCCAGTCTCTTTGGCGTATTTTTCAGTCACTTCTGCAGCCGAGGACGTCGCCGAGAAGGAGCCTCCCAAGTCTGTATTGCAGCGTTCCCCGGACCGGCAGTCCAGGGATTTCTCGCCACGAAGGCCATCCTCCAGACGCAGATATAACCCTCGCAGGGAGAAATGCGAGAAGGCCTCTTCAGGCAGGCGTAAGGCCGCGAAGCTTCCGGTTCACCCCGCCAGCGGGGGGAACCGTGCTTCCTTACGGGCAGCCTGGCCGAATCAGCACAGCTGGTTCGGCCCTCGGACTTAAAGGAACGGTTCCCTCCGTCGGGTCAGCCCACGGGGATCCGCGTCCTCGTCCCCCAGAGAGAATACACGAACAGTATGTAGTCCTCGACGGCATGGCGATGCCAGTTCTGACCCCCGAACCTGGTGCGGAGGCTCCCGCCGGGGAAAACCGGTACCACCGCAAGGGAATGCCTGGTACTCCAGACCCGAAGCGCCCGGTGGTGAGTGCCCGGTGACCCGGCTCCTCGGGATCAGGCCTAGGAAGGACTCTACAGGTAGGCGCAAGTCCTCGAAGCCTCCGGTTCACCCCGCCCAGCGGGGGGAAACGCGCTTCTTTTCGGGCAGCCTGGCCGAACCAGCCCAGCTGGTGCGGCCTTCGGGTTGGAAGGAACGGTTCCCGCTGTCGGGTCAGCCCACGGGAACCGCGTCCTCGTCAACCAGAGCCCTTGAGCGGACGCGAGGCCTCGCTGAGTTGGCCTTATCAGGAGGCACCATAAGATTGAGGAACCTGCAGCTACTGACGAAGACTACTGGAGGTCCAGCCTTTTACGGATAATGCAGACCCCTACCCAACCTAAGACCTCTCTAGCGCTTCCTCTAGCCCGAGATCTGGTCCTAGGGCAAGAGTATGTGGACAAAGTGGTGGCTAGTAATGCCGAGGCCCCCAAAAACCAGAGTTTCTCAAAATTGCTCCAGGGCCTCAAGACTCAGGGCAAAGTATATGTGCCAGAGGGGCGTCGTCCAGGCCCCTGTAAAGTGGAACCTTCCCTTGACATCCTGGGTCAGGGCGTCTCTTCGGCCCCAGTTTGTTTTTCTCCATCGGAGGCCTCCTTGATGGAAGAAATGTCGAGGAGTCTGGTGAACGTCTCCTCTTGGCTGGACTGGTGGGCTTCCACCTTAGTAGGAGTGCAAGCCTCGTTTCGACCCCGCGGACCCTGACCAGCAGAACCTCCTGAGGGAACTTATTACCTCCGGGGGTAAAACCTTAAAATTCTTAACGTACCAGTCGCTCGCCTTGACAGCGAATTGGGTACTCCGCAAAAGAGACACCGTCCTGGCTAAGGTGTCCCGGAAGGTCCCAGACAGGGAAGCGCGGGGCATGAGGAGCCTGCCCTTGTGGGGTGACTCCTTGTTTCCCCTAAAAGAACTAGAGACCATTATGGAGAAGGTCTCGAAGCGGAAAGATTCGAACACCCCCAGGCCTACGCCTTCTAGGAGACCTCCCTACAAGAGGTCCGTCTCAGATAGTGCCGCGACGGCCCAGGCCTCTCCCAGCACGACGAGGAGAGAGGCTCCCTCTTCCTCCTGGTCCTCAGCGCCTCAGCTCCCCCGTAGGGGGGCTCCAGCATCCTCAAGCTCCTTCAGAACAGGTTATTCTGCCTCTAGGAGAGGCCGTTCAGGCCGCTCCTCCAGAAGGAGATAGAGTGGGAGGCCCCCTATCCCCGCCCAAGCCTCGGGTTGGGGGATGCCTCAGACTACATTGGCAAGCATGGAAGGCTCACGGAGCGGAGCCTTGGACAGTGTCCGTACTGAAGGAGGGCTACAGACTACCGTTCTTAGCAGAACCACCCTCTCTAATCCCGGCCAACCGGGCGGAATGGCTGGTTCCCAAAGACCCGTTGAAGAAGACCGCCCTCCAAGAAGAGGTGTCCTCCATGTTAGAGAAGGGCGCCATGGAAGAAATTCTTCTCCCAGGCCCGGGTTTCTACAGTCGCCTGTTCCTGGTAGAAAAAGCGACGGGGGGGTGGAGACCGGTTATAGATCTGTCGGCTCTCAACAAGTTCATCAAGAAGACGGACTTCAAAATGGACACTCCGAAGTCAGTCCTACTGTCCTTGAGGGAGAAAGATTACATGATGACCATAGACCTCAAGGACGCCTACTTCCAAATTCCGGTCCACCCCTCGAGTCGAAAGTTTCTCCGGGTGAAATGGGGTTCCCAGATCCTGCAATTCAAGACCCTTTGCTTCGGATTGTCAACAGCGCCTCAGGTGTTCACGAGAGTCCTCACGCCTGTCTCAGTGTGGGCTCACGAACAAGGCATTCGCCTCATCCAATACCTGGACGACTGGTTGCTTCTTTCCTCCTCGAAGGACCTCTTGGAGGAACAAGGGATGAAACTCCTACAGTTTTGCAAGGATCTGGGCATCGTGATCAACCCGGAAAAATCAAACCTATCCCCATTCACCAGAAAGACCTACTTGGGAATGACGTTAGATACCATTCTGGGAAAAGCCTTCCCTTCGGGAGACAGAATGAATAACCTCATGAAAATCATTCGGCCGTTCCTATCGGGGCGTCCCAGGAGAGCAAAAGACTGGCAGAGACTGATAGGTCACCTGGTCTCATTGGAGAAACTAGTTCCCCAAGGGAGGGTAAGGCTCAGGGCCGTGCAATGGAACCTGAAGAACCTCTGGTGCCAACTGGACTCGCAACAAGTCCTAATCCCAGTTCTACCAAACACGAGGCCCTCCCTGGAATGGTGGCATTGCCGGTCGAACTCACGCAAGGTCGATGCCCTTCGCGAGCGAACCCCCCGAGTTACTACTGTTCACAGACGCCTCCAACCAAGGATGGGGAGCCCATCTCCTCGACGAAACAGCACGAGGGACCTGGTTGGACGGAGAATAGGAACTCCACATCAATGTTCTGGAGTTGAAGGCAGTCCAGAAGGCTTGCCTACACTTCGCAGATCTTCTGAAGGGAAACACCGTGGCGTTGATGTGCGACAACGCCACGGTAGTGGCATACATAAAGAAGCAAGGAGGCTTGAAGTCGAAGGAGTTGTGCGATCTCACCATAAAAATTCTAGATTGGGCGGAAGAGAACCAAGTGGTGTTGTTAGCAAGGTTCATTCCCGGGAAGAAAAAACGTGCTGGCCGACGGTCTCAGCAGAGTGGGCCAGATAATAGGGACAGAATGGTCCCTCCTCCCAGAAGTAGCCAAGCTCATCATCCAACGTTGGGGTTCCCCGGTGATGGACCTCTTTGCAACAAAACTCAACGCCCAACTCCCCGTATATTGTTCTCCTGTACCAGACCCGAAGGCAGCCTTGGAAGACGCCTTTCAGCACAAGTGGGACAATCTAGACGTGTACGCTTTTCCCCCTTTCACGTTGATAAGGCAGGTGCTCAACAGGGTAAGGACAGCCCGAAACCTAAAGATGACTTTGGTAACGCCCTGGTGGCCGGAGAGAGAGTGGTTCGCGGACCTAAAAGACCTGGCGAGTCAACCCCCGTGGCCTCTGCCTGACAGGTCAGACCTTCTGCATCAACCTCATTTTCTCAGGCTCCACGACAACCCACTCTCCCTACGTCTTCACGCCTGGAGACTATCGAGTGACTCCTGAAGAAAGAAGGATATTCTTCATCCACTGCTAGGAGGATGTCGCTATACCTGAGAAAGTCTTCAGCCGCGGTCTAACAGGCTAAGTGGGCCTCCTTCACGAAGTGGTGCTCCGAGAGGCACATTAAACCTCTTAAGGCCTCTGTCCCAGACATAGCGGATTTTCTGGTGTTTCTCAGAGACAAGATGGGAATGTCAATCCCAGCCATAAAAGGTGTTCGGGCAGCCTTAGGCCAAGTCTTCCTCCTGAAGGGCATCGACCTGGGGGCCTCTAGGCACATAGCGATGCTTGTCAAGAGCTTCGAGCAGTCCTGCCCCCCACAGGCGAGTAGGGTGCCCCAGTGGGACTTAGCTAAGGTCCTGAAGATGTTGTGTGGCCCCCCCCCTTTGAACCTTTGAAAGATATCGTGGACAGGGATCTCACTCTCAAGGCCGTCTTCTTGCTGGCCTTGGCGTCCGCTAAGAGGGTGGGTGAGATCCATGGTCTGTCATATGACGTTTCTCATTTGAAGGGGTGGAAAGAAGTATCCTTCAAGTTCGTTCCTTCCTTTGTGACGAAGACCCAGAACCCGGCAGTCTGGGATCCGAAGTCGAGGGTTTCTCAATACCAGCCATCCCTAGGACGGGTAATTCGGAGGATTTGAAATTATGCCCTGTACGGACCATTAGAAAATACCTTGAAAGAACGGCTCATCTCTGCCCAGGCATCAAGAGCCTCTTTGTATCCACGGGTATTACTAAGAAGCAAGTGTCCAAGAACACCATTTCCTTTTGGTTGAGACAAGTTATTGCCAGAGCCTACAAGGAAGAAGGCCTGGCCGTGCCAGGCACCCCCAGACCTCATGACATCAGAGGCCTGAGCACGTCCTTAGCCTTTGAGAAAAACATGGCAGTGGGTCAGATCCTTCGGGCAGGTACTTGGTCGAACCAGTCGACCTTTACTGCCCATTACCTCAAGGACTGCTCGAGGAAGTCCTTAGACGGGTTCTCCATTGGAACAGTCATCTCCGCCCTCCAAGTGGTGTAACGGTAAAAGCCCCAGGCTCAATCATGGATAGCAACCGGGAGACACAGGTGCGTGTCCTTCCATCCTACCCAGTTGCTCCCTAGCCTCATCGGGGAGTACCAACTTGTACCATTGGATAACACGTTCTTCACGACTACGCTACTGGAAGCAACATCAGAAGAAGTTTTTTCAAAGGGTGAGTACTTAGACACTAACGTGAGCTCTTTGTGTAGTTACCCTCTCGTCCGTTTTCTAGTAGGTACCGTTATTCCTGGGCCTCTTGGCCTCCGCTTACCGGGTCTGTAGGTCAGAATAGCACTCCCGCCTCCTTAAGTGTAAGTCTCCTAAGAAAGTAGTTCGAGGTAAGTATTCGTGTTGGAACAAATCAAAAATTTTAAGTAATTTTTATTTTTCCTAACATACTTACCGAGAACTACTTTCGGGTAATGGCCCTCCCTTCCTTCCCCGAGTGCCTCTCTTCCCTTGCAAGTATTGTGCTACTTCAATAGAACTTACTGGTGGTGTTGACCCGGGCGGACATCGACCTAGCGATAAGCCTACCCTCGGGGCACATTCTTTAATGCCGGGGGTGGGCCTCCATAGAAAACGGGATGAAGGGTACCCTACACAAAACTCTGGTCGGTAGAGATGAGGTTACAGGTAACTCCTAAGAAAGTAGTTCTCGGTAAGTATGTTAGGAAAAATAAAAATTACTTAAAATTTTTTATTTTTATAAAAGTAGGGGCAATTAGATGCCATGGAAGTATGTAACTGTATTTTATTTTAAACATTAAGAACAAATAGCTGCAGGAATTCGTGATATGGCTGTTGCTTGCATCGATGATTACATGTAAGTAATCATTAGAATTTGGGCGATCAGCTGAGTGAAAACCAGAAAAGAACTTGAAACTTTGTCAGTAGGTTGTGAAGAAAATCCATAAATAGATTATAGATTACTAATTCATTTGATATTTAAATGCAGGAAGTCTTGTTAAATTCATAGCTTAGTTAGCTAACGGTAGCAATATCGTCTGACAGAAAACGACAAAGGGTTGGGAGTTGAGGGTGATTTGTGAGTTTTATAACTTAGTGATGTTGGACTAGCAGACTTTACAGCTGCCAAACACATCTGGTTCATATGGTGGTTGGTTACTGTATACCTAAATTTTCCCTAACCTCTGTTTATAGTAATTTATACCTAACTGTGTCATATATTCTTGAGGGTATGCATGATTTTCATGGTGTGTTTACATCAGAAAATAAACTAATATATTAAATATAGAGGTGTTTAGTTGGCTCTCCTGAGAGCTCTAATATACTTTTCTTATTCCCCCCCCCCTAGTTTTACTTATGGTAGATTTAGATTAAAAATATTTTCTCCCATTTCTTGTATGTTTTTCTAAAACTAAGACATTTTTTTGTTAAATTTTTAACTATTAAATCAGATACCATATTTTCTCAATGAAACATTGATTTAATTGAAAGTTTCAAATTTTTTTTTCTTTTTTTTTTTTGAATTATAAGTTTTATACTTTTTTTCAGTAGTTATAGTGTACTTGTTAACCCACGAAGAACGATGGGCGGCGCCGCCAAAGGACGACAACAGTTTATTGATATTTATAGAAAAAAGAAAAAAACTGTAATTATATTACTTTCCACTCTAATATATAAGTATTTGGTATCATTGAAACCGCAAGAAGATGAGCTTTTTTAATAGGGCATTTATTGTTCAATACATTGTTAATTACTTTGGATATAAAAAGGAAATGTCTTTAGAAATCACAGCTGCAAAAAAATCGAAGTCACTTTGAAGCTGGATTATTACAAAACTTATTATTCCTATTTGTTATAACAGTGCTAATTTTGTAAAGAATGTAATTTTGAAAAAGTCCTAAAAAAAACCAGAATATTCTATCCAGTAATAGCGTGGTAAAAAAATTATATATCAACATATCAAGTGACAATTTTTCACCATTTGGTAATGCGGATTTACAAAAATATTACAGCGTTCATAATTATCTCTTGGATGGACTATCAATATTTTGCTGATAGGTAATATAAGCATTTAGAACTAAATCCAGAATTAATCTTTATTGTTCCTGTGAGTGATCATGATGTCTTTTGTGTTAGTAGGGCTTCTGCTAGAGGATGAATCAACAGGTTCAATGTTGAGATCGTCGTCATAAACATCGCTATTAGTAATATAATCATCATGATCATGCTCACTATGGCTGTCCAAATCATTAGCACTTGTTTCTGAATCATAAAGATAATCAATATCTCTTAACAATATCTTTTATCACGTCAACCGATAACAAAATCTCGATCGATAAGCCAAACGGCAACTACCCCCATCGCCAACAGCGCATGCTCAGCACACTCCTATAACCTTAAAGTATAAGATTTCTGGCAACTTTGCTTTGTAAACGATCACTGATTGGTTAAAGTAGCCTGTGACGTCAATAGAAGGCGGAGCTAAAGGCATACGTATGAGGGAGAAAGGATGTAAAAAATGCATCCACAATATAGACGCTCGCAAGTTGATGGCAATTAATGCATCCATTATATGGACGGGTCGTCCTTCGTGGGTTAAAGAATAACAAATATAAAAAGAATTTTTGCATTCTGACCTTTAGTATTCTGCTGCTTCAGTTTATGTCGAAGGAGAAATCCGAGTTTATTAAAAAGCAAAATTAGTTTTTAAAACTTATCATTTATGTTGGTCCCTTATTCATTGTTACTAATGTGGCCAAACTGAGACGGGACATCAGACAACCTATTTTACACCAACTTGCTAAGGAAAATTGTAAAAATGTTAAAAATCTTGTTGTGAAGTATAATAATTAAATAGTATAAAAAGAATAAGTAGATTTTGCTAAATATTACTGGTAGTATAATGGGTATGAATGTCTCGCTTTGGATTAGGTCAATAAAATTATTTCAACCATCACTGGTGCTATAGACTCAGAAATAATGAGGAAAATAGTTGGTTTTACTGGTGGTAAATGTGTGGACAATCTCTTATTGTTTGACTAAAGACAGAGTTTGAGGACATTTGAAGCTATGAATAAGACCCAGTGTATGATTTACCACAGATGTAGTAAAACAACCTTTTATTTTGATTGTTCCCTTTTTTCTGACCAAATACAAATTCTTAATTATTCTTTCTGACTCTTGACTGCTTGTTTTGATATTTCAGTGGAAAATTCTGTCTCATTGGTTGAAAAATCACTGTATTAGAAAGAGCTTCCAAATCCTTCCCTTCTCTTTCACTCCTTCTCCATATCCTTTATCTCATCATTGGTAATAAGCAAATCATTCAAACTAATTGATTTTTGTGAGACAAAATAAGCAAGCAAGTGAATAAATGATGAGTAGGTAATTAAACCAATAAGAATATAGATTATAAAACACTAAGCATACACTCAAGCTGAGCAAGAATAGTACTCACTGTAAAAATATGTTCAGATGCAGATAGGAGCACGGTGTCAATCATATTCTGATCTTATTGACTTTTGTAAATTATGAAATTTCTTATATCAGCTATCAATAAAGAAAGGTGTAGCCTAGACAGTTTGTTCAAGTTACATGTAAACAGAAATGGTAAAAGGGATATTCTACAGTAGAGGTTTTTTATGAGTACATTAGTTTCCTTTAAGATGAACAGCAGGGAATTGTTCATAAGGCTATAAATTTGAATTTTATTTTTCATTATGTGTAAAGAATACAAATTCATGTCTAAATCCAAGTTTTAGAGAAAACAAATAAAAGTTTGGTTCCTAGAACTTAATAGAAATGTAATGCTATTCTACTTTGAGTTATCATGGGTAAAAGTGTGAACTTTACCGATACGGTCTCCTATTATAGTAGTTGGTGGCAGGAGCTAGATCTTTTTGTATCAACGTTTCACTCATTTACTCGAGAAAAAAATAGTTTTCATTGAATGATTGCAATCTCAAGTTGTAAGGAGTTTGGATGTGCACATTCATAGTGTCTTGATTTTCCACTTCAGACTGGAAATGATACTGTACTATACTCAAGTTTTTTAGTTTCTTATTGTTTTGTACTGCACTTTTATGTGTATGAAAATATTTTGGGAATACCAATCAAATTTCTTGTATTTTAAGTGGATAGTATTCAAGTTTTCAGTGGTGGTGAGATTTTTTCATATCATCAACATGAAAGTAGATAGATGTGTGCCAGATATAGTATCAGTAAATTAGTTTTCAAAATTTTAGTTCTTCACTTTATTTCTTTATTCTTTTAGGATGAAATTGATATGGAGTTGTCTTCAGTCCCTGCTGATGGTTCTTCAAATATAGAGGGAACAGTAAAGGTGCAGAGTAACCCTAAAGCTAATTTACATCTCCTCCTGTCTAGACAGGTAGGTTTTTGCTTGCCTGCATTGCATTTAGGTGAAATTTAATCTGTAGATATGATTCTTTTTCCCTTACTAGTGAGTGTCTGTTAATCTGTTAAGCCTCACCCACAGGATAATTACATTGACTGCGATCTACTTTCTACCGCCAGATACACGTGTCAAATTGTCATCCCCATAATAGTTATGTACTTTTACTTGTAAAGAAAGTGTAGGAACATAATTTGGCAACACTCAGCACATGTTAGTTGTAAATGGAAAGTAATTGGCTGCCTGCCAATGTTTTTTAGTTGGGCACTTGACATCAGAAGGCTCATATTTTTCAATATGCTTCAACCCTTTTTTTGTAATAAATCACCCTTTTGCCTTTTTTTGTAATACAATGAGCTCTCTATAAAGGAGGCACATATCTTCAGGAGGAATTGAATAGTTACCAGAAGAAGAAGCCTCTGATATTGATACTCCATGGGGGTGAGGAGAGCTCTAGTTTTAAATCCTCCAGTGATATAAATGTTGAAATATTTTTTTTATATTGAGTGACGATAACTTTTCTTTACCAAGTGACTGGATGACAAGAGATGGATAAGAGGGAGAAACCCCTTTGCTTTTGTTGCTGATCTTGCTGACCATGGTGGGAATTTTATGATTGAAAATAAAGAAAACTCATTAGAATATTTTGGTGGTGAATGATGTGATGGTATGGAAGCAACGGGTTATTGCAGACGCTTAACTTGTTAACATTGATTTTTTTTTTTATTATTATTATTTGTTCCAACACGGAGTACTTACCTCGAACTACTTTCTTAGGAGTATCTGGGATCTCCTCCCTAACTGACCAAGAATTTTGCGCAGTTCCCCGTCTCCGTTTTCCCTTGTCGTGTCCCTCCGTGGCGGATGGATACGTGCCCTGAGGCGACCCGGGGGTCAGCGCGCGAGAGTGCGCTACTAGGTCTGTGTCGCCAGTAAGCATCTGGTCGCGGCGTAGATAACATCTTGCCGCTTTCTCTCACATTCTGTGCGACCCGCCATTGTGCTACACGTGTTCCCTTTGTGCTTTCCCGTTCACATCCTTTCTTTGTGTTGCTTGTGTATTCCCGTATGGAATCCCAACGTCGTTGTTCCGGGCCCAAGGGCGGTAAGTCATGCGGCGCATGGCTCTCTAAGTCGAGCGTCGATCCACACACGTTGTGCCGCTCGTGTAGAGGCAGAGTATGCTCGCCTGCCTCCACGTGTCCGGAGTGTGCGTCCTGGCCGGAGCTACAGTGGATTTTGTTTGGAACAAAGAAGAAGAAGGCGTCGAAGTGGTCGCCTAGGAAGTCTGGTATCGGTTCGCCGTTGACGTCGCCGTCCGCTCCTTCGGAGAGAGGTTCTCCTTCCCCTTCCCCTACCCAGAGTAGGGGACGAGGTAAGTCCGTTGCGGGGAAATAGCCCATTGCTGTTCCCCATGAGTCTGATTTCATTGATTCTAATTGCATTGTGCCTACGCAGACGAGTGGGGAGTCTGCGGTTGTGACGGAATTGCTTTCCGTAAACGAGGTTCTGGTGCCCGCAGGACCCGTCTCAAGTGAAGACCCGGTGTGGGGGAGGTCAGGAACACCAGCTCCTTCCCCCCCATGGTGGCAGTGCTTTTCAGGGACAGCGTTTTCCGGGGGCGATCAAGACAGAGAAAGGCAAGCCACGTGCTCTTCGGCCCCCGACTCCATTGTGTGGACGGCACCAAGGATGCCCTTCAGGTTACCCATGCGGCAGGAAGAAGAGTTCTCTGGCTGGTTTGCCTCACGTGGGTTGCTATGCACGCCCCCGGCGCCTTCAGTTACGCTACCGCCTGACTTCATGGAACCCGTCAACCCGGTAGCACAATTGCAAGCCCCAAGGTTGGTCGGAGAAGACTCAGAGGACTCGGATAGCTCCTCTTCATCTTCCTCGGACATTACCTTGTCCTCCAGCTCGTCATCATCAGAAGACTCCAGCGACCGGGAGATGAGGAAAAAGAGAAGGAAGTCTAAGAGGAAGAAGTCAAGCTCTAACTCAGGCCCGTCGAGGAAGAAGGCCAAGGTTACGAGGAAGAAGAACAAGAAGAAGAAGTGTTCCAGAAAGAAGAGGGCTAAAGTGGTTTTTCCCCCTTGCGGTTCGAACAGGTCTGTTGCCGCTCCAGTGCCTGCCTCGGCAGCCGCTGGAGCCGCTTCCGCGCCCTTGCCCAGTGTCTCTTCGGCTCCGTCCACACGTCGGATGCAGCTGTTGGCACACTTTTAACTTTCCCTTACCCTTGCCCGGCAAGTCACCGGCTCCATCCGTTCAGCGGAGACAGCCGCTGGCTCAGCCCGGCAGCATTGTTCCCACACCCAAAGTCTCACCGGCTCCATCCAGGCATCGGATGCAGCCGCTGGCACAGCAGGGGAGTCACTCTCCACGGATTCCCCCGGGAGGGGGTAGACCCATGACGGCTACCTCCGCCTCGGCGGCTCCATCCGTGATAGAGGCAGCCGCTCCATCGAGCCGGCCAGATGTCAGGGATACGGCCGCCCCCACGGATCCATCCATGATCGAGGATACAGCCGACACGGAGGATCAAGTGGTAGAGGGCTTATTAAATACTGGCGAATGTTCTCCCGATGAAGTATCCTCCTACAAGGTGTTGGCACTGATTCGGCACCACCACAGGCTAGACGAGCACAAACCGTCCTCAGAGCAGGCCTGGCTTTTGGGTTTGGGAAGGATGGTGGATAACCCAGTACAACGGAAACCATCCTTGACCCTACCTCTGGCTCCGGACGTGGCCCTGGGCATGGACCACGTTGACCGGTTTGTCTCGGGGCACAAGAACTCCCTCAGAGCCCAAGGGTCCTTCAAGCTCCTGCCTCGGCTGAAGACCCAGAAGAAATTTTATGTGCCAGACGGACGGCCTGCGGGGCCTCGGACTTTGGAAGAAGCCATCGCGACTATGAGTCAGGGTAGTACGGATGACAGGAGCCTTACTGCCCCGGTGATCTTCTCTCAGGCGGAGGCCGATATGATGGAGGACACATCGCAGGACATCATGAATGTGGCCGCCTGGCTGGACTGGTGGGCATGCACCCTAGCAGGTTTCCAGCACTCCCACGATCTCTCGGTGCCGGAGAATCAAGCTCTACTACATGAACTCATACGTTTGGGGGGCAAAGCCATGAAGTTCCTTACGTTCCAGTCCCTGACCCAGACAGCAAATTGGGTATTAAGGAGGAGAGATATGGTACTTAACAGGCTCCCCCGTAGACTCCCTGAACGTGAGGCAAAATTCCTGAGAAATGCACCGGTGTGGGGTGAGACCCTGTTCCCCCTTCAGGCGGTAGCAGAAACTATGGGGAGAGTGGGGAAACTTAAAGCCTCGCCGGAGCCCAGACAGTCAGCGGCAAGACGGCCTCCCATAGAAGACCGTCGGTGGACGGGGCCTACCCGCCTACGTCACCAGCTAGACAGGAGGCCCCCTCCCCTTCCTGGCATCAGTCCCCACGGCCCTCACGCAGAAGTGGTGCCCCAACCCAGGCCTCCTTTAGACAGAAATACGCTGGCTCGAGACGAGGCCACTCAAACCGTCTCTCCAAAAGGAGATAGGAAGGGAGGCCCCCTACACCTTCCCACGCCACAGGTGGGGGGATGCCTCAAACATTATTGGCAAGCATGGCGGGACAACGGTGCGGACCCGTGGTCCGTGGCAGTCCTCAGAGAAGGATACAGGATTCCCTTCCTGACAGAGCCGCCCCCTCTGATTCCCGAACATCGGGCGGAGTGGCTGGCCCCCAAGGATCACAAGAAGAGAGCAGCCTTGCAGGAGGAGGTGTCAGCCATGTTGAACAAAGGAGCACTGCAACCCGTCCAGGAATCGTCCCCGGGGTTCTACAGCAGGCTCTTCCTGGTGGAGAAAGCTACAGGAGGTTGGAGACCAATCATCGACCTCTCAGCCCTGAACAAGTTCATCAAGAAGACGTCCTTCAAGATGGACACGCTGAAGTCGGCACTGGCAGCTTTGAGAGAAGGGGATTTCATGATGTCCTTGGACCTCAAGGACGCCTACTTTCAGATCCCCGTACACCCCTTCAGCAGGAAGTTCCTCAGGGTGAAGTTGGGATCCCAGTCTCTACAGTTCAGGACCCTCTGCTTTGGCCTGTCAACGGCTCCTCAGGTCTTCACGAGGGTGTTCACCCTAGTATCAGCCTGGGCACACAAGCAGGGCATTAGGCTGATCAGGTATCTCGACGACTGGTTGCTGCTTTCAGCCTCAGAGGCAGCCTTAAAGAAGCAGCTTTGCCTGTTGCAGTTCTGCAGGGAACTCGGGGTTACCATCAATCTAGAGAAGTCCCAGTTTGTCCCCACCATTAGGATGACGTACCTAGGGATGGTCCTGGACTCCCAGTTAGCAAGGGCATTCCCCTCTCAAGAGAGGCTGGACAATCTGGATCAGGTTATGCGACCACTCCTAACAAATGCGCCAGTGAGGGCCAAGGATTGGCAGAGACTCGTGGGCCACCTGGTCTCGCTGGAGAAGCTAGTTCCTCAGGGGAGGCTCAAGCTGAGGCCGGTCCAGTGGAATCTGACGGACCTCTGGTCCCTGGGAGACCCGCCTCAGGCCTTGGTCAGGATGACTCCAGCCACCAGAAACATGCTCCTCTGGTGGTCCGACAGAGCGAACACCCTATGGGGGTTGCCTTTCACGTCCACTCCTCCGGAGATGTTGCTCTTCACGGACGCATCAAAGGAGGGGTGGGGAGCCCATCTGCTCGAAGAGACAGCAGAGGGAAAGTGGTCCCCGGAGGAGAATCTCCTCCACATAAACCTGCTCGAGCTGCTGGCGGTTCAAAGAGCCCTCGCAATATTCGCCCATCGCCTTCAGGGAAACACAATAGCCCTCATGTGCGACAACGCCACCGTGGTGGCCTACACAAAGAAACAAGGAGGATTGAGGTCAAGGGAGCTGTGCGATCTCACGTCTCGGATCCTGGAATGGGCCGAGAGGAAACACATCATTCTCACAGCCAGGTTCATTCCGGGGAAGAGAAACGTTCAAGCCGACGGCCTCAGCAGGGCAGGGCAAGTAGCGGGGTCAGAGTGGTCCCTACACCCACAAGTGGCCCAGAAGGTCCTCCAGTTGTGGGTCTCACCGGTGATAGACCTGTTCGCCACGAGGCTCAACACGCAGCTCCTCATGTTCTGTTCTCTTGCCAGACCCGGCAGCAGCGTTCGAGGACGCCTTCCAGCACTCGTGGAACGGACTCGACGTGTATGCCTTTCCCCCCTTCGGAATTCTCAGGCAGGTGCTTAACAGGCTCAGACAATCAAAGGCTTGTGAAGTAGTGTGCCACACAGAATCTGAGACCAGTGGATGCATCAGTCCACAAGATTGCAGACTTCCTGGTCCACCTGAGGGATGACCTAGTGGTCTCCATTCCAGCCATCAAGGGGGTCCGAGTAGCCCTGGGGCAGGTATTTCAACTCGGAGGCATCGACCTGGGGGCCTCTCGCCAGATTTCCATGATCATCAGAAGTTTCGAGCAATCTTGTTCCCCCCGCGCCTCTCGGGTCCCGCAGTGGGACGTGGCCTAGTTTCTCAAGGTTTTGACAAGGCCTCCTTCGAACCCCTCAAGGATATCCTGGATAAAGACCTCACCCTCAAGACAGTGTTCTTACTAGCTCTGGCCTCAGCCAAGCGTGTGAGTGAGCTCCACGGCTTGTCATTTGAGGTCTCACACTCGAAAGGGTGGAAGGACCTGTCCTTTAAGTTTCTGCCTTAATTTGTGGCCAAAACACAGAACCCGGCCATTGCAGACCCAAGGTTCGAGGGGTTCTCGGTCCCGGCGATCCCTCACTCAGGCAACCCGAAAGACTTGCTCCTGTGCCCAGTGAGAACAGTCAGGAAATACCTTAGTCGGACAGCCAGACTCCGGCCGGCCATCAAAAGTCTGTTTGTCTCTTCAGGCCCAGTAAAGAGGGCAGTGTCAAAGAACACGATCTCCTTCTGGCTTCGGCAAGTCGTCAAGAGAGCTTACGACAGTGAGGGGTCTGCAGTCCCTGGGACCCCGCGACCCCATGATATTAGAGGTCTTAGCACTTCTTTGGCATTTGACAGCAACATGGCAGTAGGCCAAATCATGAGAGCAGGCACATGGTCCAGACAGTCCACCTTTACGGCCCACTACCTGAAAGACTGTACGAGGAAGTCCCTGGACTCCTTCTCTATTGGACCAGTGATTTCCACCATGCAACAAGTTTAGGCTAAAGTCCCGGGTAGCCCGAGGGAAGTAATTGCAAGTGACACAAGTTTCCTCCTTACTCCCCTTTCCTTGCTACCCTTTTTCCCCTTCTTTCCTCCTCTCATGTGAGAGATGGATGTTGTGGAAGCCCATGTCCGGATTATGCATAAAGGTGAGTCATACAAACAGGTAGACTTTTGCGTGCTTCCCCTGACTCTCCTACCCTGTCCTTTGTGTTGTCTGGACCTAGCCTCCTATCTAGGTCCCGTGTCCTGGGATGGCAGTGGTGGGTCTTCCGGCCTGTAAGTCCACCCCCGCCTCCTAAAGTGTAAGTCTCCGTGTTGTAACAAATCACAAATTTTAAGTAATATGTATTTTTCCTAACAGTACTTACCTCTAACTACTTTTGGGTTATTGCCCACCCATCCTGCCCCGGGAGCCTTACAGGAGTTCGAAGTAGTACTTAACATATGCTTACTGGCGACACAGACCTAGTAGCGCACTCTCACGCGCTGATCCCGGGTCTCCTCAGAGCAGTTATCCATCCGCTAGGAGGGAGCCGACAAGGGAAAACGGAGATAGGGGGAACTGCGCAAAATTCTTGGTTGTTTAGGGAGGAGATCCTAGATACTCATAAGAAAGTAGTTCGAGGTAAGTACTGTTAGGAAAAATACAAATTACTTGAAATTTGTGACTTTATGTAATATTGCAAGGAGTATGAAGTTTTTTTCCTTAAATGTATTATGATAGCAGAAGGGAAACAGCCAGCTGAAAGATGAGATTCATATTATGATAGTGGCCAGGTCTCCGAAGAACAGAGCATAGTAATTACTTTTGGATCACACTTTACAGATACAAGAATAGAGCAGTAAAAGATTTGCTAAGTCATGGTTGAATTTATGAGAGATAGTTTAAATACTGGTAAAGAAATGTCTTGATTTATGGAGAAAGCAAAGGATTTTAATTGTTACATAGACATTCATGATTTTGCAGCTGAACACCGCCCACTAGTATAGAAAATTATGATTTTAAAAAGTGGTGCTGTAGAATATCAATATTCTTGGCTAGAATACAATTGAAAGATTGCATTTTAAAAGACATATTGGCAGTGATGATGATTTAATAAGTGACTTAGATTTTAAACAATTGTGATAGTTGTGCTGAGATGGGATAAGTAACAGCTGGCCAGAAAAGCCAACATAAAACATTGTTGTTGATGATGAAATCTCATATGTTCAATAAGATGACTGGATCATATTATAAGTTTGTTTCATTCTTGAATGAAGAGTGAAAATTAACGAAAGGTAAATCAAGGAATTTTGGTCCACTGAATAGCAATAGACCAATAGGAATATGCGAAAAGTGATAAGAAAGTAATGGAGCTTGGGCTGAAGAGATGCCGTAAAGAATCTTCAGTACCATCTACAGCAGTGGTTCCCAAACTCAGAGTTGCGAGGATATTTCTGAGGGTCACCAGAGGGTCTTTGAAAAATCATCATCATCATCTCCTGTGCCTATTGACGCAAAGGGCCTCGGATAGATATCGCCAGTCATCTCCATCTTGAGCTTTCAATTCGATACTTCTCCTTTCATCATCTACTTCACACTTAATAGTCCTCAGCCATGTAGGTCTGCGTCTTCCTACTTTTCTAGTGTCTTGCGGAACCCAATTAAACATTTGGTGAATGAATCTTTCTTGGGGAGTGCGGAGAGCATTCCCAAACCCTCTCTATCTACTCCTCACCATGATCTCATCCATATATGGCAATCGAGTAATCTCTCTTATAGTTTCATTTCTAATCTTTTCCTGTCATTTAACTCCCTATATTCTTCTGGGGGCTTTGTTCTCAAAGATACTAAATTTCTTGGAAATTGTTTCATTGTCATACCACGACTCATGTCCATACAGTATCACAGATCTCAGTAAACTTATTTATAGCCTGCTTTTTATATGTAATTTCAGGCTATTTGATTTCCAAAAATTCCTTAACTTAGTCATTGTCTGATTGCTTTTTTCTATCTCGCTAAACTCCAATTTTAATGACCCTGTATTGGAGATCATAGTTCCTAAATACTTAATGATTGAACCTCATAAATCCTTTCTCCTTCCAATGATATTTCATCTTCCATTGCATATTCTGTTCTCATCATCTCTGTCTTTCTTCTATTTATCTTGAGTCCAACCCCATATGATATTTCATGCATTGCAAATACTGTAATATCTTGACAATTCGCAGTTTTTCACATTTTTGTTTTTATTAATGTAACTGATTTACTTTAGTAGGGCAAGGTAAAGATCTTACCAGTCACGTAGTAAGAACTTGTTTTCATTCCTAGTTAAAATTTATTGAAATATATTGTTACTAAATATAAGCTGAAGTATAATAATGAAAATTTATAAACAATTTTTAAGTATGTGTAACTTGAAATAGTTGTATTTATTATTACAATTAGAGTCGCTACTCCAAGTTAGGACTGCATTTAGGGTCGCAATCAAAAAAGATTGGGAAACACTGCTGTACATTGTGGTATGCACGGTACCCCTAATTTTCACTTTCTAAGGTGCATTATTTAAAAACTTTCAATGGATATCAACATGGGAATGTTTTATGGGTAAATCTAATGTTTTTGGTTACAGTATTTAATGAATGATGTCAAGTAGATTTCACTTTATCAAAAAATGATTTTGTCATTTCAGGCTAAGTTTATGGAAACTGTTAAAGAAGTATACACGCCTCAGTTCTTAGCTGCTGTATCCCAGTTATGTCACATGGACACCAATCTTGGAGAGTGGGTGTGGCTACAGTTCTTCCCTAGACTTTGGAAAATTTTATCAGAAAAGCAGCAGCAGGTTAGTACAAATAGATATTGTTGATATCAAGTTATCAGACTTCATTGCAAGGTGAAAGTAATAAGAAATTTACCTAATTGACATTCTGTTAGAAGTTATGCCAACATCTTTTTCAAAATCTTTTGACTTGTGTAAAGAGTTGAATGTTAAGACTTTTAAGTGCTTTGTACTTGAATTAGTTCTTACATATAATAGGTTTTAATTCTTTTAAGTTATCTTTTACTTCAAAGATAATATGTATATTTGCCTTTCTTTTCAATCCAATAATTACATTACAGTAGTTAGTCTAATGAATTTATGAATATAATTTTTAATGGAATGTTTTTGTTGCCATTAGTAGAATATGTTAATTAAGGAAAAAGTAAGAGAATAGTTACATAAGTAAAGGTTTTACTCCAACAGTTGTTGAATATACGTAGGATACTAAAGCAAAGTATATAGTTTTTTTGTTTTTTTTTCTGAACATTTAGGACCTAGTAGTGGCTTAAGGGGCTACATTGAGCTCACTTTCACCACTTCAGAATCAAAACTGCTCTCATCCTTTATGGAGACGAGTTATGAAAGTGGAACAGAAAGTAAAATTCATGGAAGATATAAAGTAAATTAGATTATGCCTACTCAACATTTGCTCGACAATTACAGTAATCTATTGTTATTGGAAAATTAGGTAGCCTAGATAATTATATCATTACTAAATGATTTTGTTTGAAATTCTAAATAATTCTCCAAACAAAACTTGACTAAAATACTCACTGTAGAGGGATACAAGTGATAAGTTAGTTCCCATTTCATAAAGAAAATTAAATGAAACAAACTCAGTAGCCAAAAAAGGGACAAAATTAAGATGTTAAAGAAGAGAAACAGGATGTTACTAACCTGCACAACATATTGAAAGATAATGTGTAAGTCATGTGAGAATCTAAACATAGAAATAGCTATGTTAGAAAAATAAAACTAATTTATGACATAAAGAAACAGGAATTTAACACCGATAGATTTACGTGAAGAACTTTAAAATACAAGTATATTTGTAATGGTATTAATCTAAGTCATATTTCAGATACATTTTGAAATTTTCATGATAGGCTTTATTGGTTATTGTATTTTGATTAACAAAGCCAGTGATAATCAAGATTTTTCTTTTTTACCATGGATTACCTAAGATTTTATATTGTAAATGTATGAACATAATTTTGTATAATAAATATAGAATTTTTTTTAGAGAAAATTCATTACCCTTTCATTAGTTGAAAAGAAGGCTCTTAATGACAATTTTCTCCTCTTTAGGGCATAGCCAGTGAGGTGATACCCTTCCTGTGTTCTGGATCTCATGTGATACAAAAGGATTGCCATCCATCTGCATTACATACCTTTACTGAGGCTTTGGCTCAATGTCAGCCACCTGTTGTGATAAGACCAGCCAATATGAAGTACTTGGGTAAAAGTCATAACTTGTGGCATCGTATGACTCTGCTTCTTGAGCAGCTAGCTTTGGAACAAGGCGCTACTACTAGTCCACGTGCTACAAAGAAGGATCTTTATGATTCATATGACCTTGAATCCTATGCCAATCCTCAACAGGTAAGAATTAATGTGACTAAATCTCATTCATAGGAAAGGATTCTTTGAAATTATGATTATTAGTACCCGGTACTTATTTTGTGTCCTTTGACTTACTTTTATGTCGATTTTACTAATTATCAATTGGTATTATCTCTTACAGGAAGTTCTTGACTCCTTATCTGAAATGTATTCATTGTTGAAAGAAGAGGATCTATGGGCTGGATTATGGCAAACAATTGCTTATTATCAAGAGACCAGAATTGTAAGTATCTTACTAAACTTCACTTATCCCTTCTTATTTTATATTTTTTTTTAGCTTTGATTTTCTTGTAGGACTTTATGGTTTGAAGAAAAATTTGAAGTTTTGTAAATTTATTCATGAATTTCATAGGTTACATTGTAACTTTGTGCAAAACATGCACGCAACTATTTAGGGTTTAAGGTATGAGATTTGATACTACAGTGATACGGTGTAGCTGAGATAGTTTTTTTAATAATAAATGGATCTATAAACATTAGTAGTTACAATTGAACTTTGCTAACTGGAAGTTTTATCTTTGAATTATAATTCAGATAAAGATGCATGAATTAAAATACCAGGATATTTTAGAGAAATAATGATGTAATTGCTATTTGGAAATTTTATGAAATAATACATACATACATATACCAAGGCACTTCCCCCAATTTTGGGGGGTAGCCGACATCAACAAATAAACAAAACAAAAAAGGGGACCTCTACTCTCTACGTTCCTCCAGCCTAACAAGGCACTCAACTGAGTTCAGCTGGTACTGCTAGGGTGCCACAGCCCACCCTCCCACATTATCCACCACAGATGAAGCTTCATAATGCTGAATCCCCTACTGCTGCTACCTCCGCGGTCATCTAAGGCATCGGAGGCAGCAGCAGAGCCTACCGGAACTGCGTCACAATCGCTCGCCATTCATTCCTATTTCTAGCACGCTCTCTTGCCTCTCTCACATCTATCCTCCTATCACCCAGAGCTTTCTTCACTCCATCCATCCACCCAAACCTTGGCCTTCCTCTTGTACTTCTCCCATCAACTCTTGCATTCATCACCTTCTTTAGCAGACAGCCATTTTCCATTCTCTCAACATGGCCAAACCACCTCAACACATTCATATCCACTCAAGCTGCTAACTCATTTCTTACACCCGTTCTCACTCTCACCACTTCGTTCCTAACCCTATCTACTCGAGATACACCAGCCATACTCCTTAGACACTTCATCTCAAACACATTCAATTTCTGTCTCTCCGTCACTTTCATTCCCCACAACTTCGATCCATACATCACAGTTGGTACAATCACTTTCTCATATAGAACTCTCTTTACATTCATGCCCAACCCTCTATTTTTTACTACTCCCTTAACTGCCCCCAACACTTTGCAACCTTCAGTCACTCTCTGACGTACATCTGCTTCCACTCCACCATTTGCTGCAACAACAGACCCCAAGTACTTAAACTGATCCACTTCCTCAAGTAACTCTCCATTCAACATGACATTCAACCTTGCACCACCTTCCCTTCTCGTACATCTCATAACCTTACTCTTACCCACATTAACTCTCAACCTCCTTCTCTCACACACACTTCCAAATTCTGTCACTAATCGACCAAGCTTCTCTTCTGTGTCTGCAACCAGTACAGTATCATCCGCAAACAACAACTGATTTACCTCCCATTCATAGTCATTCTCGTCTACTAGTTTTAATCCTCGTCCAAGCACTCGAGCATTCACCTCTCTCACCACTCCATCAACATACAAGTTAAACAACCACGGTGACATCACACATCCCTGTCTCAGCCCCACTCTCACCAGAAACCAATCACTCACTTCATTTCCTATCCTAACACATGCTTTACTACCTTTGTAGAAACTTTTCACTGCTTGCAACAACTTTCCACCTACTCCATATAACCTCATCACATTCCACATTGCTTCCCTATCAACTCTTATCATACGCTTTCTCCAGATCCATAAACGCAACATACACCTTACCTTTTGCAAAATATTTCTCGCATATCTGCCTTACTGTAAAAATCTGATTCATACAACCCCTACCTCTTCTAAAACCACCCTGTATTTCTAAGATTGCATTCTCTCTTTTATCCTTGATCCTATTAATCATTACTCTACCATACACTTTTCCAACTACGCTTAACAAACTAATACCTCTTGAATTACAACACTCATGCACATCTCCCTTACCCTTATATAGTGGTACAATACATGCACAAACCCAATCTACTGGTACCATTGACAACACAAAACACATATTAAACAATCTCACCAACCATTCAAGTACAGTCACACCCCCTTCCTTCAACATCTCAGCTCTCACACCATCCATACCAGACGATTTTTCTACTCTCGTTTCATCTATTGCTCTCCTCACTTCATCTATTGTAATCTCTCTCTCATTCTCATCTCCCATCACTGGCACCTCAACACCTGCAACAGCAATTATATCTGCCTCCCTATTATCCTCAACATTCAGTAAACTTTCAAAATATTCGGCCCATCTTTTCCTTGCCTCCTCTCCTTTTAACAACCTCCCATTTCCATCTTTCACTGTCTCTTCAATTCTTGAGCCAGCCTTCCTTACTCTCTTCACTTCTTTCCAAAACTTCTTCTTATTCTCTTCATATGAATGACCCAATCCCTGACCCCACCTCAGGTCAGCTGCCCTCTTTGCCTCACATACCTTGCGCTTTACTTCGACATTTTTCTCTTTATATTTTTCATACTTCTCTACACTATTACTCTGCAGCCATTCTTCAAAAGCCCTCTTTTTCTTTTCCACTTTTACCTTCACTCCTTCATTCCACCATTCACTGCCCTTCCTCATGCTGCCTCCAACAACCTTCTTGCCACACACATCACTTGCAATCCCAACAAAATTTTCTTTTACTAACTTCCACTCCTCCTCTAAATTGCCAGTTTCTCTTACTTTCACTTTGTCATATGTCATTTTCAACCTTTCCTGATATTTACTTTTTACCCCCGGTTTTATTAGCTCTTCAACCCTCACTAGCTCCCTTTTACATTCACCTACTCTATTCCCCCACTCTTGCTACAACTAATTTTCCTTCCACCAAAAAATGATCAGACATACCGTTAGCCATACCACTAAACACGTGCACGTCTTTCAATCTTCCAAACATTCTTTTAGTTATCAACACATAATCCATTAATGCCCTTTCTACTACTCTTCCATTTGCCACTCTTACCCATGTATACTTATTTTTATCTTTCTTTTTGAAAAAGCTATTACTTATCACCATCTCTTGCTCAACACACATATCCACCAGTCTCTCACCACTCTCATTTTCACCTGGTACGCCATACTTCCCAATGACACCTTCTACCTCTCCAGCGCCCACTCTAGCATTTAAATCACCCATGACAACTACATAATTCCTTCTACACACCTAGTTAATTCATTCCAGAACTCATTCCGCTCTTCTTCACTTTTCTCACTACCTGGCCCATACGCACTGACCAACGCCCAACATTCCCTACCCAACCTAACCCTTACGCACATTAACCTAGATGATATCTCCTTCCATTCCACTACTTTACCTGTCATCCATTCACTCAGCAATAAAGCCACACCCTCTCTCGCTCTTTCCCTTTCAATCCCAGACACTCTACCAGTCACTTCACCAAACATCACTTCACCCTTTCCTTTTATCTTCGTCTCACACAAGGCCAATACATCCATCCTTCTATTCCTAAACATACTTCCAATTTCACATCTTTTACTCTCTATCGTACTACATCCACGCACATTCAAACACCCCAAAACTAGAGTGCGGGGAGCAGTCACTCTCCCCCCAGCTCCATCTCTTTGTTGCTGTCTCACAGGATGTAGATACAGGAGAGGGGGTTCCCAGCCCCCACGTCCCGTCCCTTTTAGTCGCCTCTTACGACACGCAGGGATAACGTTGGCACTATTCTAATACTTTGTGTATTAGATATGACCTGGAAAATTAAAATATTAAGATGTCTAAAAGTTATGGTTTTAATAGACAAAATTTTTTATCTCATACAAACCCATTAATAATAAGATGCATTATCTGCAATGAAACTGCTGTTTATTCACACCAATTATAGATGAAAAGAATGCTCACTTAGTGGTTGTAATTACCCTACACTCTCCAGCTACCCTCATTTTGTTATACCCAATCCTGGGATCTAGCAAGTATCACCTTTGTCTGTTGAAGGGTGTCAAAGGCAGTTATTATGTCTAGAAGCCAATCTTGGAATTTTTGAGACTGCAAGCATATTGCCCGCATATGATTGTTACCAGTATGTTTTGTAGGCTTTAAATTTTTTCATTTGGATCTTATTTTGAGATTTAACCTGTTATTTTGTGATTTTTACCAGGCAGTTACATATGAACAACATGGGTTCTTAGAACAAGCTCAGGCCGCATATGAATTGGCAATGTCAAAGGCACGCGCGGATATTGCTGTGAGACCAGCCCCAGTGAAACTCCAGTCTGAGATGAAGCTTTGGGAAGAAAGATGGATAAGGTCAGATTTTTTTTATGTCTTCTTTATGTGATATAATTTATTAATTATATTTCTATCATTTACTTTTCATTCATCACTTTGTCTCGATTCATTTAATTTATATTTTACATATTTATCTATTTGAATTATACTCTAGACATGTTTTCTGGATTGTTTATCATGTTTTTGCTCTATGCATATACTGGACTGTATTGTATATTGTTTGTAGAAATTTGAAAGTTAAGGAAATTATAATTTGGATAGTTATTATGATTTTATAGTAAGAATAGATCACAATAATAATAAGAATGCCATGCAGACCTTGAAATGTCTGAAAATTTGTTGGTTTTAGAAAAATTCATTGGATTGTACATGAAGTTAATTTTTTCTTTGACATTTAAATGGCTACATGTTTAACATTGATAGGGGGATCTAAAAGATGATTTTTATCATAATTCCAGATAAAGTAAGAAAAAAAAAAAACATCCTCTTTCCTCCCCTTTTTTTATCCAGTATCCCTCTTAGTACACAAAATGATAAATGGTTTTAACAAACAATGCCAAAACTTTTCCTACTCAATATCTTATTTCAAATTTACTTGAAAAGCTCAGTACTAATATCTTATTTCAAATTTACTTGAAAAGCTCAGTACTTCTGACTGGTATTATCGTATAGCTTACTACTCTGATTACAGTACTTTATTTGATCTTTTGAGGATCCTCTTCCATTTATTGATTCTTTTTAATGTTCCTAAAATACAACCTTATGTTGTG
The DNA here is from genome assembly GCF_036898095.1 of Palaemon carinicauda. NCBI lineage: Eukaryota > Metazoa > Arthropoda > Malacostraca > Decapoda > Palaemonidae > Palaemon > Palaemon carinicauda. The sequence continues at coordinate 22,453,437 of NC_090738.1, read as the reverse complement.
TCATTGATTTACTGACACTGATTTTGAAGTTTAAAAGAATTTTTTAAAGGCAATGCCTGCCGAATTTCTATTGGGTACATTTGCCCTTCTGATTGAGATTTTGTGGCTATGATTTTCATCACCATGAACTGGTAAAACAAAAAAGGTAATACTTGTATAAAATGGAAAAGAGGCACTTGAAGAATTGAGATATGATAGTAATTTCAGTAACAGTCGTCAACCACATGCCTAATTGGATAGTATTTGCCATGTTAGTATGGTTGCTCAGTAATTAAGAGATCATGACTTCTATATTTTAGGAATAATCTTTCTGTTTGATTGGATGATATGTCTTAGCTAATTATCCCTTCACAATTATTCCTTCATCCTTATCTTTTAAATATGCCTTTTTAGTTATGGTACGTAATTTTATTTTCTTGTCCATCATTACAGTAATTATTCAGATTGTAAAATTCGTATCTTAGAATGTGAAGATAATTATCAAGTTTGTTTGCAAAGAACTATTTTCTTTACAGATGTGCCAAGGAATTGAACCAGTGGGATCTTGTTCAGGAATATGGAAGCAGTGACTCTTCTGGGAATTCGCTCTTAGTTTTGGAGAGTTCTTGGAGGGTGCCTAATTGGGCCCGTATGAAGGAAGCATTGGCTCATGTTGAGCAATCTTACCCGAAAGAGCTGGCATGGAAGGTAAGTTGATGTTGGAAGAGAAGTTTTTCTAGGGGTTGTTAACTTACTTTAGTAATCTGAAAGAAAAGTTGAGTGAGAAAGTTGACTGGTTGATGTTGGAAGAGAAGTTTTATTAGGGGTTGTTAACTTACTTTGGAAATCTAAAAGAAAAGTTGAGTGAGAAACTTTACTGGTTGATTTTGGAAGAGAAGTTATTCTAGGGGCTGTTAACTTACTTTGGAAATCTGAAAGAAAAGTTAAGTGAGAAAGTTGACTGGTTGATGTTGGAAGAGAAGTTTTTCTAGGGGCTGTTAACTTACTTTGGAAATCTGAAAGAAAAGTTAAGTGTGAGAAAGTTGACTGGTTGATGTTGGAAGAGAAGTTTTTCTAGGGGCTATTAACTTACTTTGGAAATCTGAAAGAAAAGTTAAGTGTGAGAAAGTTGACTGGTTGATGTTGGAAGAGAAGTTTTTCTAGGGGCTATTAACTTACTTTGGAAATCTGAAAGAAAAGTTAAGTGTGAGAAAGTTGACTGGTTGATGTTGGAAGAGAAGTTTTTCTAGGGGCTGTTAACTTACTTTGGAAATCTGAAAGTAAAGTTAAGTGTGAGAAAGTTGACTGGGTGATGTTGGAAGAGAAGTTTTTCTAGGGGCTGTTAACTTACTTTGGAAATCTGAAAGTAAAGTTAAGTGTGAGAAAGTTGACTGGTTGATGTTGGAAGAGAAGTTTTTCTAGGGGCTGTTAACTTACTTTGGAAATCTGAAAGAAAAGTTAAGTGTGAGAAAGTTGACTGGTTGATGGAAGAGAAGTTTTTCTAGGGGCTGTTAACTTACTTTGGAAATCTGAAAGAAAAGTTAAGTTTGAGAAACTTTACTGGTTGATGTTGGAAGAGAAGTTTTTCTAGGGGTTGTTAACTTTTGTAATCTGAAAGAAAAGTTAAGTTTGAGAAACTTTACTGGTTGATGTTGGAAGAGAAGTTTTTCTAGGGGTTGTTAACTTTTGTAATCTGAAAGAAAAGTTAAGTTTGAGAAACTTTACTGGTTGATGTTGGAAGAGAAGTTTTTCTAGGGGTTGTTAACTTTTGTAATCTGAAAGAAAAGTTAAGTTTGAGAAACTTTACTGGTTGATGTTGGAAGAGAAGTTTTTCTAGGGGTTGTTAACTTTTGTAATCTGAAAGAAAAGTTAAGTTTGAGAAACTTTACTGGTTGATGTTGGAAGAGAAGTTTTTCTAGGGGTTGTTAACTTTTGTAATCTGAAAGAAAAGTTAAGTTTGAGAAACTTTACTGGTTGATGTTGGAAGAGAAGTTTTTCTAGGGGTTGTTAACTTTTGTAATCTGAAAGAAAAGTTAAGTTTGAGAAACTTTACTGGTTGATGTTGGAAGAGAAGTTTTTCTAGGGGTTGTTAACTTTTGTAATCTGAAAGAAAAGTTAAGTTTGAGAAACTTTACTGGTTGATGTTGGAAGAGAAGTTTTTCTAGGGGTTGTTAACTTTTGTAATCTGAAAGAAAAGTTAAGTTTGAGAAACTTTACTGGTTGATGTTGGAAGAGAAGTTTTTCTAGGGGTTGTTAACTTTTGTAATCTGAAAGAAAAGTTAAGTTTGAGAAACTTTACTGGTTGATGTTGGAAGAGAAGTTTTTCTAGGGGTTGTTAACTTTTGTAATCTGAAAGAAAAGTTAAGTTTGAGAAACTTTACTGGTTGATGTTGGAAGAGAAGTTTTTCTAGGGGTTGTTAACTTTTGTAATCTGAAAGAAAAGTTAAGTTTGAGAAACTTTACTGGTTGATGTTGGAAGAGAAGTTTTTCTAGGGGTTGTTAACTTTTGTAATCTGAAAGAAAAGTTAAGTTTGAGAAACTTTACTGGTTGATGTTGGAAGAGAAGTTTTTCTAGGGGTTGTTAACTTTTGTAATCTGAAAGAAAAGTTAAGTTTGAGAAACTTTACTGGTTGATGTTGGAAGAGAAGTTTTTCTAGGGGTTGTTAACTTTTGTAATCTGAAAGAAAAGTTAAGTTTGAGAAACTTTACTGGTTGATGTTGGAAGAGAAGTTTTTCTAGGGGTTGTTAACTTTTGTAATCTGAAAGAAAAGTTAAGTTTGAGAAACTTTACTGGTTGATGTTGGAAGAGAAGTTTTTCTAGGGGTTGTTAACTTTTGTAATCTGAAAGAAAAGTTAAGTTTGAGAAACTTTACTGGTTGATGTTGGAAGAGAAGTTTTTCTAGGGGTTGTTAACTTTTGTAATCTGAAAGAAAAGTTAAGTTTGAGAAACTTTACTGGTTGATGTTGGAAGAGAAGTTTTTCTAGGGGTTGTTAACTTTTGTAATCTGAAAGAAAAGTTAAGTTTGAGAAACTTTACTGGTTGATGTTGGAAGAGAAGTTTTTCTAGGGGTTGTTAACTTTTGTAATCTGAAAGAAAAGTTAAGTTTGAGAAACTTTACTGGTTGATGTTGGAAGAGAAGTTTTTCTAGGGGTTGTTAACTTTTGTAATCTGAAAGAAAAGTTAAGTTTGAGAAACTTTACTGGTTGATGTTGGAAGAGAAGTTTTTCTAGGGGTTGTTAACTTTTGTAATCTGAAAGAAAAGTTAAGTTTGAGAAACTTTACTGGTTGATGTTGGAAGAGAAGTTTTTCTAGGGGTTGTTAACTTTTGTAATCTGAAAGAAAAGTTAAGTTTGAGAAACTTTACTGGTTGATGTTGGAAGAGAAGTTTTTCTAGGGGTTGTTAACTTTTGTAATCTGAAAGAAAAGTTAAGTTTGAGAAACTTTACTGGTTGATGTTGGAAGAGAAGTTTTTCTAGGGGTTGTTAACTTTTGTAATCTGAAAGAAAAGTTAAGTTTGAGAAACTTTACTGGTTGATGTTGGAAGAGAAGTTTTTCTAGGGGTTGTTAACTTTTGTAATCTGAAAGAAAAGTTAAGTTTGAGAAACTTTACTGGTTGATGTTGGAAGAGAAGTTTTTCTAGGGGTTGTTAACTTTTGTAATCTGAAAGAAAAGTTAAGTTTGAGAAACTTTACTGGTTGATGTTGGAAGAGAAGTTTTTCTAGGGGTTGTTAACTTTTGTAATCTGAAAGAAAAGTTAAGTTTGAGAAACTTTACTGGTTGATGTTGGAAGAGAAGTTTTTCTAGGGGTTGTTAACTTTTGTAATCTGAAAGAAAAGTTAAGTTTGAGAAACTTTACTGGTTGATGTTGGAAGAGAAGTTTTTCTAGGGGTTGTTAACTTTTGTAATCTGAAAGAAAAGTTAAGTTTGAGAAACTTTACTGGTTGATGTTGGAAGAGAAGTTTTTCTAGGGGTTGTTAACTTTTGTAATCTGAAAGAAAAGTTAAGTTTGAGAAACTTTACTGGTTGATGTTGGAAGAGAAGTTTTTCTAGGGGTTGTTAACTTTTGTAATCTGAAAGAAAAGTTAAGTTTGAGAAACTTTACTGGTTGATGTTGGAAGAGAAGTTTTTCTAGGGGTTGTTAACTTTTGTAATCTGAAAGAAAAGTTAAGTTTGAGAAACTTTACTGGTTGATGTTGGAAGAGAAGTTTTTCTAGGGGTTGTTAACTTTTGTAATCTGAAAGAAAAGTTAAGTTTGAGAAACTTTACTGGTTGATGTTGGAAGAGAAGTTTTTCTAGGGGTTGTTAACTTTTGTAATCTGAAAGAAAAGTTAAGTTTGAGAAACTTTACTGGTTGATGTTGGAAGAGAAGTTTTTCTAGGGGTTGTTAACTTTTGTAATCTGAAAGAAAAGTTAAGTTTGAGAAACTTTACTGGTTGATGTTGGAAGAGAAGTTTTTCTAGGGGTTGTTAACTTTTGTAATCTGAAAGAAAAGTTAAGTTTGAGAAACTTTACTGGTTGATGTTGGAAGAGAAGTTTTTCTAGGGGTTGTTAACTTTTGTAATCTGAAAGAAAAGTTAAGTTTGAGAAACTTTACTGGTTGATGTTGGAAGAGAAGTTTTTCTAGGGGTTGTTAACTTTTGTAATCTGAAAGAAAAGTTAAGTTTGAGAAACTTTACTGGTTGATGTTGGAAGAGAAGTTTTTCTAGGGGTTGTTAACTTTTGTAATCTGAAAGAAAAGTTAAGTTTGAGAAACTTTACTGGTTGATGTTGGAAGAGAAGTTTTTCTAGGGGTTGTTAACTTTTGTAATCTGAAAGAAAAGTTAAGTTTGAGAAACTTTACTGGTTGATGTTGGAAGAGAAGTTTTTCTAGGGGTTGTTAACTTTTGTAATCTGAAAGAAAAGTTAAGTTTGAGAAACTTTACTGGTTGATGTTGGAAGAGAAGTTTTTCTAGGGGTTGTTAACTTTTGTAATCTGAAAGAAAAGTTAAGTTTGAGAAACTTTACTGGTTGATGTTGGAAGAGAAGTTTTTCTAGGGGTTGTTAACTTTTGTAATCTGAAAGAAAAGTTAAGTTTGAGAAACTTTACTGGTTGATGTTGGAAGAGAAGTTTTTCTAGGGGTTGTTAACTTTTGTAATCTGAAAGAAAAGTTAAGTTTGAGAAACTTTACTGGTTGATGTTGGAAGAGAAGTTTTTCTAGGGGTTGTTAACTTTTGTAATCTGAAAGAAAAGTTAAGTTTGAGAAACTTTACTGGTTGATGTTGGAAGAGATGTTTTTCTAGGGGTTGTTAACTTTAGTAATCTGAAAGAAAAGTTAAGTGTGAGAAACTTGACTGGTTGATGTTGGAAGAGAAGTTTTTCAATATTAATCTTACCCGATAATCATGTAGCTGTCAACTCCGTTGCCCGACAGAATTCTACGGAAGGGATACGCCAGCGATCACTATACAAGAAGGGGGTGTACTCACCAGCGCCACCTGTGGCCAGGTACTGCAGTACTTCTTGTTGACACCACCCCAATTTTTCCTCTGTCGTGCTTCCGGCAAGACCTACATGGATACGCTTATAATTTTGGAGTCTTGTTCACGGTTTTTGGTGAAGTATTGCTCTAAGATTTCAGCTTTCGCTATACAGGAAACTTGTCTCTTAGCTTAGATAGCTTTTAGATTGATTTGATTAATGGTTAACGATTTTTTGCTTTAATTGGAATTCCCCCTTGACTGTTCTTTGATTCAAGATGTCCGACCTTTCTCAAGCTCCTCCCCAAAGACGATGTAGGACTTGTATTAGGCGTATTCCGAAGGCCTCGGTTGATCCTCACACCGTTTGTTCCGACTGTAGGGGAAAATCTTGTCAGTTGGAAGATCGATGTGAGGAATGCGCCGGACTTTCGGAACTTGATTTTGTTCGATTCCTCAAGTATACCACTAAGTTAGAGAGAGAGAGAGTTAGGAGGAGTTCGGCTCGCTCTTCGCTTTATTCCTCACCCCATGATCCTCAACCTTTTCCTCCCCCTGTAGTGGCTACCCCCGATCCTACTATTTGTGCTCAGCCTGATATGTCTGATGTTTTACGTGCCATTCAGGCTTTAGGTGATAAAGTGGAGTCGGTAGTGAGTGACCACAAGTTCCTCTTGGCAGACGTCAAGGAACTTAAAGTGAAAAGTGCAGTGGGAAGTGGTAGTGCCAGTGCTGTGCCGAATGCTAGTGTCAGTGTCAGTGTTGTGCGTGAGGGTACTTCTGTGCGTGCCAGTCGTCCTCCCAGTCCGGGACCTCTTGCAAGCTCCCAAGCCCAGGGGAGAAGCAATGTCGAAGGGCAAAAGGGTTCGGCAGGCCTTGATCGGCGCACAGCAGTATCCTCGGTGGTTGCGGGCGTATCTTACAGAGATCGTCACTTCCACTCTCAGACGATTGAGCCCTTATTTTCCTCGTCTGCAGAAGAATTTTCGGGGAGAAAACGCTGGACTCAGGTCTCAAGACCTCTTAAGCGTAAAGTCCAGACCGCACGAGTTCTACAGCCCGGATGTAGTCATTGGGCTAGCTCTGACTCGCCGCAGTCATCAGGTGACTGCACGCCTCCTAAGAGAGGTAAGGCGATGCCTCAACAGACCTCAACTTCTGTTAAGGCTCTGCCTCAACAGACCTCAACGTCTGTTGATCCCAAGATGGCTTTGCTGCAGTCTATGCAGTCGCAGCTTGCGGTATTGATGCGTGAGTTTCAGGCAGAGAAGGTTACACCTCCTCCTGCGAGCGCTCCTCCTCCTCTACGCAGTCCAGTCTGCCAGACGTACGAAGTTGAGGTTCCTCAAGCTACCTCCATGCGTGAGCTACCGCGTTGGGAGTTGCCAGATACCAGCGTTGTGCAGCAACCTCCACCTTCCTTGAGGCAGGAACCTCTTACCACGCGGCAACCTCCTCAACAATGGGGACAGGAGTCTTATGCCTTACAACCTCCTCTACCTTTGAGGCAAGAGTTTCTTGCAGTAAGACCACCCTCGAGGCAGCAACCTCTTGAGGTACGACAACCTCTGCCATCCTTGAGGCAGCCACCTCAGCTCTCGCAGCTGATACCTCCACTTTCCTCGAGGCGAGAACCTCAACTCTCGAGGCAAGCACCTCAAGAACCTCAACTCGTGAGACAGGAGCCTCTTTCTGCGCAGCCGCCACCTCAACTCTCGCAGCACCCACCTCAAGAACCTCAACTCGTGAGACAGGAACCTCTTACTGCGCAGCCACCTCAACCCTTGAAGCAAGCGCAACTCTTGAGACATGAACCTCATGCAATGAGTCAGCCACCTCAACGCATGCATCTACCTCTTTCTCCTCAGCTTGAGCAGTCTTTGCAGCCTGAACCTCAGGTTTTACTACAGTCGCCTCTCACCACGCTTGCTCCCCAGACTCCCGCAGAGCCTCCTTCTTCCCAGCCTCATGACTTTGTCATTACCAGCCCTCATCCTCTTCAACAGAGACTTGAGGATGAATCCGCAAGTGTATATGCACCCGCTTGTCAGGATTCTGCCGTTCAGCATACCGCTGTAACTTTACCTCTCGCTTCTCAACCCTCAGGTGATGAGGTTTCTGAGGAGGAAGCTGCGCACCTGGATGATCCCTCTTCTGACGTAGAGGAACCCAAGTCGTTACCACCCTCCATTGACTTTCGCAAGGTCCTGGCTCTTTTCAGAGAAGTTTACCCGGATCACTTTGTTTCTGCTACCCCTCGCTCTCCTCCATCAGAGTTTTCTCTAGGCATGCAACCTGTTAAGTCTGCCTACACTAAGCTCGTCTTCGCTAGATCTTCTAAGAGAGCTTTGAGAATGTTAGGGGATTGGTTGCAGTCCAAGCAGCAACTAGGGAAGACGTCATTCATGTTTCCACCTACTAAGCTGACTTCTAAGGCGGGCGTATGGTATGCCACAGGAGAGGAACCAGGCTTGGGAATCCCTGCCTCTGCCCAGGCTGACTTCTCAAGTTTGGTTGACTCTCCACGAAGGTCGGCTATGAGGCGCTCTAAGGTCTGCTGGACCTTTTCTGACTTAGACCACTTCTTAAAGGGAGTCTTTCGCGCCTTTGAGATTTTTAATTTTCTCGACTGGTGCCTGGGGGCCTTGAGCAAGAAGACTGCCCCATCTGACAAGGACTCGGCCATGCTTATAATGTCCTGTATGGATAAAGCAATTCGCGATGGTTCCGGCGAACTTGCCTCCATGTTTGTTTCGGGAGTACTCAAGAAAAGGGAACAACTTTGCACCTTCCTTTCCACTGGTATCACCTCTTGTCAAAGGTCTCAGTTACTTTTTGCTCCGCTTTCTAAGTTCCTGTTTCCTGAGGACCTTATCAAGGAATTGTCTGCGGCTCTTATTCAGAAGGACACTCATGACCTTGTGGCCTCTTCAGCACGTAAGGCTAAGGTTGCTCCTTCGGTTCCTAGAACTTACCGCACCCCAGTGGCCGATACTCCTGCTACAAGATTTATTCCGCCCTTTCGTGGCAGAGCCCCCAGCCGAGGAAGTACCCGTCCAGACGGTTTCAGGGGCAGGTCCAAGAAAGGTCCCAAGCCTTCGAAAGGCAAACATTGACTCTCCTCCTCTCCAGGCAGCAGTAGGAGCCAGACTCAAGATCTTCTGGCAAGCTTGGGAAAGAAGAGGTGCAGACGCCCAGTCTGTCAAGTGGCTAAGGGAGGGTTACAGGATACCATTCTGCCGCAATCCCCCTCTGACCACTTCTCCCATCAACCTCTCTCCCAACTACAAGGAAAAGGACAAGAGGCTAGCGTTACACCAAGAGGTGTCGCTCCTGTTACAGAAGGAGGCAGTGGTGATAGTCCGGGACCATCAATCCCCGGGCTTCTACAACCGTCTCTTTCTGGTGGCCAAGAAGACAGGAGGTTGGAGACCGGTGCTGGACGTCAGTGCGCTCAATGCTTATGTCACCAAGCAGACGTTCACTATGGAGACGACGAAGTCGGTCCTAGCAGCGGTCAGGCAGGAGGACTGGATGGTCTCGTTGGATCTGAAAGACGCTTACTTTCACGTTCCTATTCATCCAGACTCCCAACCTTTCCTGAGATTCGTTTTTGGAAAGGTTGTGTACCAATTCCAAGCCCTGTGTTTTGGCCTAAGCACGGCGCCTATGGTGTTTACGCGACTGATGAGGAATATTGCGAAATTCCTCCACTTGGCGGACATCAGAGCCTCCCTTTATTTAGACGACTGGCTGTTAAGAGCCCCCACAAGTCGTCGCTGTCTGGAGAGTCTCAACTGGACTTTGGACTTGATCAAGGAACTGGGTCTTTTGGTCAACTTATAAAAGTCCCAGCTTATTCCTTCCCAAACCATCGTTTACCTGGGAATGGAGATTCGGAGTCAAGCTTTTCGGGCTTTTCCGTCGGCCCCAAGAATCAGCCAAGCCCTAGAGTGCATTCTGAGCATGCTGAAGAGGAACAGATGCTCGGTGAGACAGTGGATGAGTCTAACAGGGACCCTGTCATCGTTAGCCCTGTTCACCGAGTTAGGGAGACTCAACCTCCGCCCCCTTCAATTCCATCTAGCAGCTCACTGGGACAAGAATATGACGCTCGAAGCGGTCTCTATTCCTGTTACCAAAGAGATGAAGACTACTCTCATGTGGTGGAAGACCAACATCCTTCTCAAGGAGGGTCTATCGTTAGCGGTTCAGACCCCCAATCTTCATCTCTATTCGGACGCATCAGACTCGGGCTGGGGCGCGACCTTGGACGGACAGGAATGCTCGGGAACATGGAACAGGGAACAGGAAACGCTTCACATCAACTGCAAGGAGTTGCTGGCAGTTCATCTGGCTTTAATGAACTTCAAGTCCCTCCTGCTAAACAAGGTGGTGGAGGTGAACTCCGACAACACCACAGCCTTGGCATACATCTCCAAGCAGGGAGGGACCCATTCGAGGAAGCTGTACGAGATAGCAAGGGACCTCCTCATTTGGTCAAGAAGTCTAAACCTCTCACTGGTAACGAGGTTCATTCAGGGCAATATGAACGTCTCGGCAGATCGCCTCAGCAGGAAAGATCAAGTCATCCCCACGGAATGGACCCTTCACAAGAGCGTGTGCAACAGACTTTGGACCTTGTGGGGTCAGCCAACGATAGATCTGTTCGCCACCTCCATGACCAAGAGGCTCCCTTTGTACTGTTCCCCAGTTCCAGACCCAGCAGCAGTTCACGTGGATGCTTTTCTGCTGGATTGGTCCCATCTCGAGCTATATGCATTCCCGCCGTTCAAGATCATCAACAGAGTCATTCAGAAGTTCGTCTCTCACGAAGGGACACGGCTGACGCTGGTTGCTCCCCTTTGGCCTGCAAGAGAATGGTTCACAGAGGTACTACAATGGCTGGTCGACGTTCCCAGGACTCTCCCTCTAAGAGTGGACCTTCTACGTCAACCTCACGTAAAGAAGGTACACCCAAACCTCCACGCTCTTCGTCTGACTGCCTTCAGACTGTCGAAAGACTCGCTAGAGCTAGAGGCTTTTCGAAGGAGGCAGCCAGAGCGATTGCCAGAGCAAGGAGGATATCCACTCGTAGAGTCTATCAATCCAAGTGGGAAGTCTTCCGAAGCTGGTGCAGAGCCAATGCAGTTTCCTCTACCAATACCTCTGTAACCCAAGTTGCTGACTTCCTGTTACATCTTAGGAATGTTAGATCTCTTTCGGCTCCTACGATCAAAGGGTACAGAAGTATGTTGGCTTCAGTTCTCCGCCACAGAGGTTTGGATCTTTCCTCCAACAAGGATCTACAAGACATCCTTAAATCTTTCGAGACTTCTAAAGAACGTCGATTATCCACTCCAGGCTGGAATCTAGACGTAGTCTTAAGGTTCCTTATGTCTCCTAGGTTTGAACCTCTCCAGTCAGCTTCTTTCAAAGACCTTACTCTCAAAACTCTTTTCCTCGTCTGCCTTGCAACAGCCAAAAGAGTTAGTGAGGTTCACGCCTTCAGCAGGAACATAGGATTCACATCCGAATCAGCAACATGTTCCTTACAGCTCGGATTTTTAGCAAAAAATGAACTTCCTTCACGTCCTTGGCCTAGATCGTTCGAAATTCCTAGCCTTTCCAACATGGTGGGTAACGAGCTAGAGAGAGTTCTTTGCCCTGTCAGAGCTCTGAAATACTATCTTAAAAGGTCAAAACCTATACGAGGACAATCAGAGGCCTTATGGTGTGCCATCAAGAAACCTTCGATGCCTATGTCCAAAAACGCAGTTTCGTATTATATAAGGCTTCTGATTAGAGAAGCTCATTCTCACATGAAGGATGAAGACCTTGCTTTGCTGAAGGTAAGGACCCACGAAGTGAGAGCTGTAGCCACTTCGATGGCCTTTAAACAGAACCGTTCTCTGCAGAGTATTATGGATGCAACTTTTTGGAGGAGCAAGTCAGTGTTTGCATCATTTTATCTCAAAGATGTCCAGTCTCTTTACGAGAACTGCTACACCCTGGGACCATTCGTAGCAGCGAGTGCAGTAGTAGGTGAGGGCTCAGCCACTACATTCCCTTAATCCCATAACCTTTTTTAACCTTTCTCTTGAATGCTTTTATTGTTGTTTTTTGGGTTGTTACGGTAGGCTAGAAGCCTTCCGCATCCTAGTTGATTTGGCGGGTGGTCAATTCGTTCTTGAGAAGCGCCTAGGTTAGAGGTTGTGTAGAGGTCCTTTAGTATGGGTTGCAGCCCTTTATACTTCAGCACCTTAGGGTTGTTCAGCCTCCTAAGAGGAACGCTGCGCTCAGTAAGGAAGACGAACTTATTAAAGGCAGAGTAATGGTTCAAGTCGACTTCCTTACCAGGTACTTATAATTTCATTGTTATTTTGAATAACTGATAATATGAAATACGGGATACTTAGCTTCTTGATATACATGTACACTGGTTTTCACCCACCTCCCTGGGTGTGAATCAGCTACATGATTATCGGGTAAGATTAATATTGAAAAATGTTATTTTCATTAGTAAAATAAATTTTTGAATATACTTACCCGATAATCATGATTTAATTGACCCACCCTTCCTCCCCATAGAGAACCAGTGGACCGAGGAAAAATTGAGGTGGTGTCAACAAGAAGTACTGCAGTACCTGGCCACAGGTGGCGCTGGTGAGTACACCCCCTTCTTGTATAGTGATCGCTGGCGTATCCCTTCCGTAGAATTCTGTCGGGCAACGGAGCTGACAGCTACATGATTATCGGGTAAGTATATTCAAAAATTTATTTTACTAATGAAAATAACATTTTTCTAGGAATTGTTAACTTACTTTAGTAATCTGAAAGAAAAGTGCGTGAGAAACTTGACTGGGTAAGAAATATGTATTTAATGATTTCATGTTTATCAGTATTTTCAGTTAAATTTAACATGTCATATTTTCAATTTTACAGGTTAATCTATATCGAGGCTATCTGGCTATTTGCCATCCTGAAGAGGAGCACTTAAAGTTGGTTGAAAAACTGGTTGAGGCAGCAACTGTTCTTTGTATTAGGGAATGGAAGAGACTTCCCCACATTGTGTCACACATTCATTTGCCATATTTGCAAGCAGCTCAGCAGGTTTGTTGTTTTAGAGATTTGGTTAAGCATACTGTTTTATATGAAAGATTTTTTTTATGTAAAATATGATGTATAGGTCTTCTACAGGATTGATGCTGCTGAGCGAGTTACGTATGTCTGCGTGTGCATCAAAGTTTGGACTATGCTTTTGTGTAGATTAATAAATGCAATTGAATTGAATTTTGTTACTGATCTTTCTCACTTACAGGTTATGGAACTACAAGAGGCTTGCCAAATTCACCAAGGCCTGGTGCAAAGCCGTACCAACTCATTGCACGATATGAAAGCTATTGTGAAGACGTGGCGAAACAGATTGCCAGTGATTGCTGATGATCTTTCACATTGGTCGGATATCTTTACTTGGCGACAACATCATTATCAATTTATTGTCAACCACTACACAGATTCGGGAGAGAATCAAGTAAGATATTGTTTAATTTACTTTAACAGTAAAGATTTTAGTTTTACTATAATTAGATAGATTTAATTTTAAGCCTTGGTTTGACTTACTAAGAAAGATAAATGTGATGGAGATCGTTCCATAACCTAGTAATATTAAGTAACCAGGATAACCTTTCGAACAATTTAATTCTGGCTTTATATATACAAAATTATTTTAAGTCAATTCATACCCTTATCAATATCTAAAAGTAATGGAAGGCTTAAGATATAACCTAGTTTCTTTTACTAATATTAAAACATAACTTTGAACTGGCACATTAGATTTTGGTACTTAATGAAATAATTTCAGTTAAGTAATTAGGTTTGTAAGTTGGTTAATGATGATTCCAATTCCTTTCACCTCAAACCCATTACTTTTTAACTTAGTTGTAGGTAAGCAAAGGCACCTGCCACCCTTGAAGATGCTACTGCTTTAGAGATATGGGTCTTTTTAGTGGCCAAATAGTACAACCATTAGATCCCTCTTTGGTTAATGTTTATTTCTCCTGTGCTTATATGTATAACTAATGATCTGGCATGTTCTTTACATTTTCTTTCCTCATTCATCTAAAAATACTTAAGTAAACCTAATAATTCTTCTTCAATCCCCTTGGTATTCGTATAAAAGATTTTAACAATGTTAGGCATTTTATATAGAACGACATTCCAAAATCAAGCCAATGTTCCTTACTCTAGGATAGTAACATTGCCTCTATACCTTGGTCTTCCACTATCTTGAGTTAGAGTTCTCTTACTTGTGGGTAGACTCAGGCATACTATTCAATCTTTTCTTCATCTTTTTAAACTTTTGTAGCCTTGGATGCCTGATGGTTTATTAAGAGGTTGCCTTTCCACCATCAATTCCTTCATCTTTCTTTATGGTGTTCTTTTTCAAAAAAAATTTTTACTGTCCTTCCTTTAATTGAAATGGCTATCCTAGACCATAACAATCCTTGCATGATGTGTTGGCTATTTGAAGTTGACACATTTTATTTAACATTTTGTCTTTCGTTTGAGTGGAATTTTTATATTCTCTGTATATAGTCGTGTGCATATTGTTTTTGTTGTCAAGATTGTTAAGTTCTCAAATAAGATTAGATATTTTTATTATTTTTATTTCTTATTTGGTCTGGAGATATGGACCAAAATCCAGGACCAGTGTGTCGTAGACTTTGCCATTGTTGTCTAGTGTATTGTAATATTTGTATAGTATTTGTGAATATTAGAGAACTTACAATTGACTCCAGGCAGTACAATATTTTATTATGCTCAGGAAATTATCCTATTTTGAATTCATATCTGTCCAGACTATACTGCTCTATATGTAGTACTATTATTATTACGAGCTAAGCTACAACTCTAGTTCTCCAAAAAAAAAAAAAAAAAAAAAAAAAAGAGCCCAGAGAGGAAAGGAAAAAGGAAATGAGTAAACTATTTAAGAATTAATGGATTATGAATAGAAGATATCTTAAGATCATTCAAGTTAAGATAGATCTGTCATTTATGAAGAGGCTTTTGTCAGGCTGTTCAATAGAAAAACATTTGGTGGAAGTTTGAACAAAAGCCAGTCTTAAAAATATAGGATCATAATTTTCCCGTATAAAGTATCTACAGAAATCGCACCTGCACTTGAGATGTTTTGGAGAAGCACCCAATATTATCATTACACTAGACAAAAACTACAACCGAGGTTGGAAAAGCTGGATGCAGTGCAACACTTAATTGTTATTATATGACTTGAGACCTTTGTAAGCTGGGGTAAAATGATGTTACTTTTGATTTTACTTTTGTATTTAATATTTAACGAGATTGATGTAAAGTCGGAACTGACTCTATCAACGTAAAGGCGGTATTACTTTGTTATATTTGTCATTTCCATTCCTCTTTGGATTGCTTTCCCTGGTGGAGCCGTAGGGCTTATAGCATCCTGCTTTTTCAATGTCAATCGTAGTTTGGTGTAATGATATGTGCTTTACCTAAACATCCCACTCCAGTGCAGGTGCAATTACTTTAGATACTTTATATGGCAGAATTATAATGATATTTCTTGAGAAGACTTGTCTTATGTTATCTTTAATGTTAACGGTAGCCGTTTGTTTGTTTATAAAATATGTACAGTAATTTATGATGTAGATAAGTCCTATTTAAGCTTGCATATGAATCCCTATTATTGTTAATTCCTTTCATTTTCTGTGTTACCTTTACTTTTCATTTTCTTTATTACAGAGTATGCTAGGCGTGCACGCTTCTGCTCAGGCAATAATTCATTTTGGCAAGATTGCACGAAAGCACAATTTGAGTAATGTATGTCTAGAGTCCCTCTCTAGGATACATACCATCCCTTCCGTACCTGTGGTGGACTGTTTCCAGAAGATAAGACAACAGGTCAAGTGTTACCACCAAATGGCTACAGCAACAGGAATGGGGAAGAATGAACTTCAAGGGGTCAGTAGTTGACTTTTCATTATGACTTTTGCAGGGTCATGTATATTAAAAGTAATGTGAAAACAATAGAGGAACATAAATTCCATTATTATAAATGCAATAGATACAAAATAAATAGAATATAAATGACACAATCAAAAGAAAATAAGTTCTTGCTATAAAGAAGACGGAGCAGGAAAAGGAAAGTACTAATGCCAAAAGCATAAGAAGTATTAAAATTGAACTGAGGACTAGGTTTCAAAGATATCCTGACCAGACGTTAATTGCTGGTATGCCACCTTTCATCAGTTTTATCAAAGGTATTTATTTTTTATTTTAATTTTTAGGGTCTTGAAGTGATAGAGTCAACTAACCTGAAGTTCTTCAACAAGGATATGACAGCTGAATTCTATGCACTAAAAGGGATGTTTTTATCTCAGTTAGGTAAGTTAGATTTGTTCCTGTTTATATTATTCTCCTTACATTAGTTTTTATGGTGCAATTTTCTTATGTCGTGATTGTTTAGGTATAGTATTCTTCATTGCAAATGCTTCATAAATGAATAAATCTATACAACTTTTAATTTAATTGGGGGTGTGGTTTATACAGTGTGACTTCTTCCCCATATCACTGCTATATTAATTATAGACTTGACCCTCATCAATATGGCATCTGTTTATCCAAATAGCCAAGATGATCTTGGCACTTTTGGATCTGAGGATGATTTTTGAAACATAATAATTTATTTTTTGTTCACTAATAGGTCGAAGTGAAGAGGCCAACAAAGCCTTGAGTGCGGCTGTGCAGCTTCATGATACCCTTGTGAAAGCATGGGCTCTGTGGGGAGACTATTGGGAAGCACTCTTTACCAGAGATTCAACGCATATAAACTTAGGTGTTTCGGCCATCACATGCTACCTGCATGCCTCGCGTCACCAAAATGAATCTAAATCTCGCAAATATCTTGCAAAGGTTAGTATTTTGTGTTGCTTGCTGGTAGTCATGTTTGGTTTAGTATCATTCTGTTCAAATCTGAGTGATTGGAGAATTTATAAGCAATTATGAAATTATTTTTTTTCTTGTACAAGGACATAAATGAAATAAACTTGTTTTGTAGTTACAAACTTTTTCATTTTTATAACAGTTTATGATTTATAATTTTTCTGAGATAGTAAGAGAAGTGAAATTTATTTTCCATGCCATAAGCTGCATTTTATCAAGGAATAGTGTTTTTTTTTTTTTCTTTTTTTTTTTTCTCTTTTTTTACAAATAAACCTAAAGTGCACTTGGATACATAGGAAATCTGCAGAAAATGCAGTTTTGAAAGCCATTTCATTTTCATTCAGGTACTCTGGTTGCTGAGTTATGATGATTCTGAGGGAAGTTTAAGTGATGCTGTTGACAGATATTGTGTTGGTGTTCCACCGATACAGTGGTTACCTTGGATACCTCAGCTTCTTACTTGTCTTGTACGACCTGAGGGAAAGGTAATCAATTTATTATTATTCTTTTACTGATTTAAATTCTTAAAATTTCAGGGAAAGGTTACTGATATGCAGTAGTTATCCATTACTGTTTTAGATTATTATAACATTTGTTCCAACACGTATACAAACCCTTGTCTTTTACTAGGAATATCTAGCTGAAATTTGGCTGATGAAAATTCAACAAAGTGTCTGTAGTTATTGGCTAGTGGCAGGGAAGCTCACCCCCTTTCCCGTTCTTCTTTCAATAACCCCCAGAGAGGCAACGAGATTAGGATTGATCTCAACACTAACCACATCACATATGTGCTATCATTGGCAAGCCTTCTTTCTGAGCACCTATAGGCCTTCACACAAGATGCCACACTCTTGCATTTGCTCTTCAGCTGCTCCTAAGAGAAGAATAAACCACTTATGAATGCCAATCATTCAGTCGTATGAGAATTGTATGACCTTGCCTCATACACATGAGAAGGTTGGTGCTATACATCACCCTACAACCCCATAAGGTTAAATAGGTCGGTACAAGGTGCAGTACTCACGGTCCTGCTTCAAGTACTCTGTCTCATACAGGAACAAGTAAGCACATTGTTGGTCAAATTGAAGACCACCGCCTCTTCCTCCCACCTTCTATAGAGCTTCAGAGATATTTTCACCCATGAGGATGAACATCCTGTGACTTCTGCTTAAGTGAAAAGAGTTTGAGTTTCATGAAGCATTGACCTTTCCTCTACATAATTTTGTAAGCAAAACATAGCTTTACTAAACCCAGCCCTCCCAGGGATGATTCAGTTGGAGCTGTAGGAACTCATGCTCTTCCTGCTGGTCAGGACATTGTCAACTGCCCTGGTCTCCCTCATGTGCTGTGATTTTTCAGTCCCAACAAGGGAAGAATGTTGATAGAACTATAGGTACATACTGAGAGCTGATACAGTACTCTCTCTTCTCGGAAACAAGAGAAGGTTTCGCATCTGGAAGTTTCCTTACCAGAGAATACATACTTTTTCAATATTAATCTTACCCGATAATCATGTAGCTGTCAACTCCGTTGCCCGACAGAATTCTACGGAAGGGATACGCCAGCGATCACTATACAAGAAGGGGGTGTACTCACCAGCGCCACCTGTGGCCAGGTACTGCAGTACTTCTTGTTGACACCACCTCAATTTTTCCTCTGTCGTGCTTCCGGCAAGACCTACATGGATACGCTTATAATTTTGGAGTCTTGTTCACGGTTTTTGGTGAAGTATTGCTCTAAGATTTCAGCTTTCGCTATACAGGAAACTTGTCTCTTAGCTTAGATAGCTTTTAGATTGATTTGATTAATGGTTAACGATTTTTTGCTTTAATTGGAATTCCCCCTTGACTGTTCTTTGATTCAAGATGTCCGACCTTTCTCAAGCTCCTCCCCAAAGACGATGTAGGACTTGTATTAGGCGTATTCCGAAGGCCTCGGTTGATCCTCACACCGTTTGTTCCGACTGTAGGGGAAAATCCTGTCAGTTGGAAGATCGAAGTGAGGAATGCGCCGGACTTTCGGAACTTGATTTTGTTCGATTCCTCAAGTATACCACTAAGTTAGAGAGAGAGAGAGTTAGGAGGAGTTCGGCTCGCTCTTCGCTTTATTCCTCACCCCATGATCCTCAACCTTTTCCTCCCCCTGTAGTGGCTACCCCCGATCCTACTATTTGTGCTCAGCCTGATATGTCTGATGTTTTACGTGCCATTCAGGCTTTAGGTGATAAAGTGGAGTCGGTAGTGAGTGACCACAAGTTCCTCTTGGCAGACGTCAAGGAACTTAAAGTGAAAAGTGCAGTGGGAAGTGGTAGTGCCAGTGCTGTGCCGAGTGCTAGTGTCAGTGTCAGTGTTGTGCGTGAGGGTACTTCTGTGCGTGCCAGTCGTCCTCCCAGTCCGGGACCTCTTGCAAGCTCCCAAGCCCAGGGGAGAAGCAATGTCGAAGGGCAAAAGGGTTCGGCAGGCCTTGATCGGCGCACAGCAGTATCCTCGGTGGTTGCGGGCGTATCTTACAGAGATCGTCACTTCCACTCTCAGACGATTGAGCCCTTATTTTCCTCGTCTGCAGAAGAATT
This sequence comes from Palaemon carinicauda, assembly GCF_036898095.1. Lineage (NCBI taxonomy): Eukaryota > Metazoa > Arthropoda > Malacostraca > Decapoda > Palaemonidae > Palaemon > Palaemon carinicauda. The sequence goes on along the minus strand of NC_090738.1, from coordinate 22,434,448 downwards.
TTCGGGGAGAAAACGCTGGACTCAGGTCTCAAGACCTCTTAAGCGTAAAGTCCAGACCGCACGAGTTCTACAGCCCGGATGTAGTCATTGGGCTAGCTCTGACTCGCCGCAGTCATCAGGTGACTGCACGCCTCCTAAGAGAGGTAAGGCGATGCCTCAACAGACCTCAACTTCTGTTAAGGCTCTGCCTCAACAGACCTCAACGTCTGTTGATCCCAAGATGGCTTTGCTGCAGTCTATGCAGTCGCAGCTTGCGGTATTGATGCGTGAGTTTCAGGCAGAGAAGGTTACACCTCCTCCTGCGAGCGCTCCTCCTCCTCTACGCAGTCCAGTCTGCCAGACGTACGAAGTTGAGGTTCCTCAAGCTACCTCCATGCGTGAGCTACCGCGTTGGGAGTTGCCAGATACCAGCGTTGTGCAGCAACCTCCACCTTCCTTGAGGCAGGAACGTCTTACCACGCGGCAACCTCCTCAACAATGGGGACAGGAGTCTTATGCCTTACAACCTCCTCTACCTTTGAGGCAAGAGTTTCTTGCAGTAAGACCACCCTCGAGGCAGCAACCTCTTGAGGTACGACAACCTCTGCCATCCTTGAGGCAGCCACCTCAGCTCTCGCAGCTGATACCTCCACTTTCCTCGAGGCGAGAACCTCAACTCTCGAGGCAAGCACCTCAAGAACCTCAACTCGTGAGACAGGAGCCTCTTTCTGCGCAGCCGCCACCTCAACTCTCGCAGCACCCACCTCAAGAACCTCAACTCGTGAGACAGGAACCTCTTACTGCGCAGCCACCTCAACCCTTGAAGCAAGCGCAACTCTTGAGACATGAACCTCATGCAATGAGTCAGCCACCTCAACGCATGCATCTACCTCTTTCTCCTCAGCTTGAGCAGTCTTTGCAGCCTGAACCTCAGGTTTTACTACAGTCGCCTCTCACCACGCTTGCTCCCCAGACTCCCGCAGAGCCTCCTTCTTCCCAGCCTCATGACTTTGTCATTACCAGCCCTCATCCTCTTCAACAGAGACTTGAGGATGAATCCGCAAGTGTATATACACCCGCTTGTCAGGATTCTGCCGTTCAGCATACCGCTGTAACTTTACCTCTCGCTTCTCAACCCTCAGGTGATGAGGTTTCTGAGGAGGAAGCTGCGCACCTGGATGATCCCTCTTCTGACGTAGAGGAACCCAAGTCGTTACCACCCTCCATTGACTTTCGCAAGGTCCTGGCTCTTTTCAGAGAAGTTTACCCGGATCACTTTGTTTCTGCTACCCCTCGCTCTCCTCCATCAGAGTTTTCTCTAGGCATGCAACCTGTTAAGTCTGCCTACACTAAGCTCGTCTTCGCTAGATCTTCTATGAGAGCTTTGAGAATGTTAGGGGATTGGTTGCAGTCCAAGCAGCAACTAGGGAAGACGTCATTCATGTTTCCACCTACTAAGCTGACTTCTAAGGCGGGCGTATGGTATGCCACAGGAGAGGAACCAGGCTTGGGAATCCCTGCCTCTGCCCAGGCTGACTTCTCAAGTTTGGTTGACTCTCCACGAAGGTCGGCTATGAGGCGCTCTAAGGTCTGCTGGACCTTTTCTGACTTCGACCACTTCTTAAAGGGAGTCTTTCGCGCCTTTGAGATTTTTAATTTTCTCGACTGGTGCCTGGGGGCCTTGAGCAAGAAGACTGCCCCATCTGACAAGGACTCGGCCATGCTTATAATGTCCTGTATGGATAAAGCAATTCGCGATGGTTCCGGCGAACTTGCCTCCATGTTTGTTTCGGGAGTACTCAAGAAAAGGGAACAACTTTGCACCTTCCTTTCCACTGGTATCACCTCTTGTCAAAGGTCTCAGTTACTTTTTGCTCCGCTTTCTAAGTTCCTGTTTCCTGAGGACCTTATCAAGGAATTGTCTGCGGCTCTTATTCAGAAGGACACTCATGACCTTGTGGCCTCTTCAGCACGTAAGGCTAAGGTTGCTCCTTCGGTTCCTAGAACTTACCGCACCCCAGTGGCCGATACTCCTGCTACAAGATTTATTCCGCCCTTTCGTGGCAGAGCCCCCAGCCGAGGAAGTACCCGTCCAGACGGTTTCAGGGGCAGGTCCAAGAAAGGTCCCAAGCCTTCGAAAGGCAAACATTGACTCTCCTCCTCTCCAGGCAGCAGTAGGAGCCAGACTCAAGATCTTCTGGCAAGCTTGGGAAAGAAGAGGTGCAGACGCCCAGTCTGTCAAGTGGCTAAGGGAGGGTTACAGGATACCATTCTGCCGCAATCCCCCTCTGACCACTTCTCCCATCAACCTCTCTCCCAACTACAAGGAAAAGGACAAGAGGCTAGCGTTACACCAAGAGGTGTCGCTCCTGTTACAGAAGGAGGCAGTGGTGATAGTCCGGGACCATCAATCCCCGGGCTTCTACAACCGTCTCTTTCTGGTGGCCAAGAAGACAGGAGGTTGGAGACCGGTGCTGGACGTCAGTGCGCTCAATGCTTATGTCACCAAGCAGACGTTCACTATGGAGACGACGAAGTCGGTCCTAGCAGCGGTCAGGCAGGAGGACTGGATGGTCTCGTTGGATCTGAAAGACGCTTACTTTCACGTTCCTATTCATCCAGACTCCCAACCTTTCCTGAGATTCGTTTTTGGAAAGGTTGTGTACCAATTCCAAGCCCTGTGTTTTGGCCTAAGCACGGCGCCTATGGTGTTTACGCGACTGATGAGGAATATTGCGAAATTCCTCCACTTGGCGGACATCAGAGCCTCCCTTTATTTAGACGACTGGCTGTTAAGAGCCCCCACAAGTCGTCGCTGTCTGGAGAGTCTCAACTGGACTTTGGACTTGATCAAGGAACTGGGTCTTTTGGTCAACTTAGAAAAGTCCCAGCTTATTCCTTCCCAAACCATCGTTTACCTGGGAATGGAGATTCGGAGTCAAGCTTTTCGGGCTTTTCCGTCGGCCCCAAGAATCAGCCAAGCCCTAGAGTGCATTCTGAGCATGCTGAAGAGGAACAGATGCTCGGTGAGACAGTGGATGAGTCTAACAGGGACCCTGTCATCGTTAGCCCTGTTCACCGAGTTAGGGAGACTCAACCTCCGCCCCCTTCAATTCCATCTAGCAGCTCACTGGGACAAGAATATGACGCTCGAAGCGGTCTCTATTCCTGTTACCAAAGAGATGAAGACTACTCTCATGTGGTGGAAGACCAACATCCTTCTCAAGGAGGGTCTATCGTTAGCGGTTCAGACCCCCAATCTTCATCTCTATTCGGACGCATCAGACTCGGGCTAGGGCGCGACCTTGGACGGACAGGAATGCTCGGGAACATGGAACAGGGAACAGGAAACGCTTCACATCAACTGCAAGGAGTTGCTGGCAGTTCATCTGGCTTTAATGAACTTCAAGTCCCTCCTGCTAAACAAGGTGGTGGAGGTGAACTCCGACAACACCACAGCCTTGGCATACATCTCCAAGCAGGGAGGGACCCATTCGAGGAAGCTGTACGAGATAGCAAGGGACCTCCTCATTTGGTCAAGAAGTCTAAACCTCTCACTGGTAACGAGGTTCATTCAGGGCAATATGAACGTCTCGGCAGATCGCCTCAGCAGGAAAGATCAAGTCATCCCCACGGAATGGACCCTTCACAAGAGCGTGTGCAACAGACTTTGGACCTTGTGGGGTCAGCCAACGATAGATCTGTTCGCCACCTCCATGACCAAGAGGCTCCCTTTGTACTGTTCCCCAGTTCCAGACCCAGCAGCAGTTCACGTGGATGCTTTTCTGCTGGATTGGTCCCATCTCGAGCTATATGCATTCCCGCCGTTCAAGATCATCAACAGAGTCATTCAGAAGTTCGTCTCTCACGAAGGGACACGGCTGACGCTGGTTGCTCCCCTTTGGCCTGCAAGAGAATGGTTCACAGAGGTACTACAATGGCTGGTCGACGTTCCCAGGACTCTCCCTCTAAGAGTGGACCTTCTACGTCAACCTCACGTAAAGAAGGTACACCCAAACCTCCACGCTCTTCGTCTGACTGCCTTCAGACTGTCGAAAGACTCGCTAGAGCTAGAGGCTTTTCGAAGGAGGCAGCCAGAGCGATTGCCAGAGCAAGGAGGATATCCACTCGTAGAGTCTATCAATCCAAGTGGGAAGTCTTCCGAAGCTGGTGCAGAGCCAATGCAGTTTCCTCTACCAATACCTCTGTAACCCAAGTTGCTGACTTCCTGTTACATCTTAGGAATGTTAGATCTCTTTCGGCTCCTACGATCAAAGGGTACAGAAGTATGTTGGCTTCAGTTCTCCGCCACAGAGGTTTGGATCTTTCCTCCAACAAGGATCTACAAGACATCCTTAAATCTTTCGAGACTTCTAAAGAACGTCGATTATCCACTCCAGGCTGGAATCTAGACGTAGTCTTAAGGTTCCTTATGTCTCCTAGGTTTGAACCTCTCCAGTCAGCTTCTTTCAAAGACCTTACTCTCAAAACTCTTTTCCTCGTCTGCCTTGCAACAGCCAAAAGAGTTAGTGAGGTTCACGCCTTCAGCAGGAACATAGGATTCACATCCGAATCAGCAACATGTTCCTTACAGCTCGGATTTTTAGCAAAAAATGAACTTCCTTCACGTCCTTGGCCTAGATCGTTCGAAATTCCTAGCCTTTCCAACATGGTGGGTAACGAGCTAGAGAGAGTTCTTTGCCCTGTCAGAGCTCTAAAATACTATCTTAAAAGGTCAAAACCTATACGAGGACAATCAGAGGCCTTATGGTGTGCCATCAAGAAACCTTCGATGCCTATGTCCAAAAACGCAGTTTCGTATTATATAAGGCTTCTGATTAGAGAAGCTCATTCTCACATGAAGGATGAAGACCTTGCTTTGCTGAAGGTAAGGACCCACGAAGTGAGAGCTGTAGCCACTTCGATGGCCTTTAAACAGAACCGTTCTCTGCAGAGTATTATGGATGCAACTTTTTGGAGGAGCAAGTCAGTGTTTGCATCATTTTATCTCAAAGATGTCCAGTCTCTTTACGAGAACTGCTACACCCTGGGACCATTCGTAGCAGCGAGTGCAGTAGTAGGTGAGGGCTCAGCCACTACATTCCCTTATAGTCCCAGAGCTCGGAGGGTTTTATTTATGTTTTTGAGTGCAAAAGGTCTGTTAGTTGTTTCTATAGTAGAATTTTCTCAGGAATTCAGAAATCTATTTCTTACAAACACAGCGGTAGCCGTTTTTTTAGAAACTGACGTTAAAGATGGGTACCCCTTGTGAAAAAGAGCAATCTCCGTGGCACCTTGCAATTCCATACATATTAATTTAAATGCGCATTTCCCAAAATTAAATGTATATAATGCCTCCAAATAATTATTTGATGTTAAGAATACCTTATTATGCTTCATTTGGGGTGAATAATGTTATATTGTTTTGATTTTTGTTCTTTCAGATAAGCCTTGATGTCGCCAAAAGTTGTCGCGAACAAGTGAATTCTGTAATTTTCTCTCTTTTTTTCAGATTATATACAAAAGAAATGTTCAATATGTTTTGGGTACTGTTGTAGCCTATATTTCTCATCCACCATGTTTTTTAAAATCATTTTGAAATCTATCAGGATGTAGTTAAGATGAACAATGCATTAATGAATGGGCATACAATCGCATTGTTAATTATGTTGATATTTGGATAACTTTACACATTTCTTATGAACCGCAGTTTTTTTTGCTCAATCCTTGATTTCTATCTGGGTTTATCTGCAAATTCATCCTATTTTCTTGTAATGTATATTTCAAATCTGCTTTACTAGGTTTACCTGAATCTGGAGCTGTTGGATGGCTTTATTAATGGTAGTTAAGTAAGTTAATCGTAGGTAGTTAAGGTGGTGGTAATGGTGATGGTGATGTCGCATAAATATTATTCTTGCTTTCAGGTTATTAGTGTAGTGTAGAAAATGGCAGATAAGCTCCCTTGTATTCTCCATATCACTGGAAAATGCATGAATGAGGTAAAGACATTTGATCCAGATTCATGGGAGAAAGTCAAACATGCTGATGGTGCAGGGCGAAAATTATTCAAAGATTCAAAATACTTTTCAGTTAAGCTTCCTGACTATTATGGTGATACAGATGGGTATCACTCTCAATGTTATAAAAGTTTCACTGCTGTTCGTCAGACCATACCAGACAATTTACATGCAAAGGCAAATACATCTGAAAAAAACCTTACGATCCAGCATTGAACATAACCCAGCATCTAGCACAGGGATTTTCCCAAAACTATGCTTATTCTGTAACTGCAGTGAAAAGTCAGCAGGAAAAAAAAAGCCAAAAGAAAGACTAGGCAACTGTGAAACCGTTGCGAGTGCCCAAAGTATCCAAGATGCAGCACAGACACTGTGTGATGGACAGCTTTTAGCAAAAATTGCTGGTATTGACCTCATCTCTAAAGAGGTCAAATATCACCACTCCTGCAGAAAATCTTACCTGCAACGTGCCCAGAGAGAACTGGTGACATTCAGTCATGCATCCGAAAAATCACAAGCCCACAAGACTGCTTTCATTGAGCTAAAACAATACATTGACAAAACATCTCGTCAGACTGGTATTGCTGCATTCACCACAGCAGAGGGAGCAAGAAAACGACGGATGATCACCCGCGCAGCAATGAGTGCCATTGTAGGAGCATTGTTTTTGAAAGCAGGTTTAAAGTCCACCGATGACACAGCAAAGGAACTAAAGTCTTATCGGGTTAAAAGGGACAATGATGATCTGCAGGCTCTTGTGAACAACATAGAGGCCCATGTTAACCAATTCAACCTTGCTAATGACCCAAATCTATATTGCCTGACAACTGAGAAAAGTGTACCAGAGGACATCAAGAATGACTTGGTAAATTGCACTAAGACTGGTCAAGCTTGGTGTGACGAGTTTGCAAATGGCTGCTATGGGGATCCTACAAGATTTGAACAACCAACACAACGACACAAAATCAAAAACTTTGCATCCACAGCTCTAAAGAATAAAATCAGTATTGATATGAAGATTATTGAATTGAAGGGCACCAGAGATTTGTTTGGACGTCTTCTCTACCTTAGTACCACTCAGAATGTTGACCTAGAGCTAGTCTTTACCTACCCTCTCACACCCGTACCCCTATCATTGGCACATGTTGACGGAAGCATCAACAAAACAGATAAGGCCAAGGTCCTTCACAAGATTGAAGGCATGGTAGACAGCACACCCCACCTAATGAAACGGACATTATCATCATCGACGCCATGTTCTCGTTGTAAACACTGCAGAATTTACCACCAACATTTGGGGAATTGGCTCAGCTAATCATCTGTCGGTTGTGCCAGATGCCGTCTCATCGAATAGATTTGGTTTGTGACACCTACATCACTCCTTCTATTAAAGATGTGGAACAATCAAGACGTGAAAATGACGATGCAACATACACCATAGCAGGGCCAAAGCAGAAGTGTCCAAAAGACTGGCAGAAGGCTTTGCGGTCATCAGCTTTCAAGACAGTATTTTTTCAGTTCCCCCTGTCAGATTGGACTGAACACACAGATATAGATATCTTGGCTGGTTACATAGTCTATCTCACTCTTGACAAAACCTGCTACTCCTTCAATGCCAGGGACAGAAAAGTCCACAGAGAAGAGATCCCACAGCTTAGATGTCTCCTTGAAGAAGCTGATACACGGATTATGTACCATCTACATCACATCCTCGAAAAGAACAGATGTTCTTCAGTAGTCATCAGAAGTTCGGACACAGATGTGTTTATTTTGCTCCTGTATCACATTGCAAATCATACGAATGACAGCAGTTTCACTATTTGGATGGACGCTGGCCTTAGCAGAAACAACACAAGGAGACACATTAACATCTCACAGCTGGTGGATCATATGAATCGAGCCATGATTAATGCTTTACCAGCATTGCATGCCTTCACTGGTTCAGACTACACATCATCATTTATGAGCAAAGGAAAGTTGAAAGCCTTGAAATTGATTATGAAGCATGAAAGTTTTAAGGAAGCTTTTGCAAACCTTGGGGTTGATGCTGTAGTCACTCCTGAAGGTTTGGCTGCTATTGAAAAGTTCACTTGTGCATTGTATGGTTTGCCCAAACTCAACAGGATCAATGATGCTAGATTTGCTCTTTTCTAACAGAAGTATGCACCAAAGAGGAATGAAAATTCTTTAGAAAAAAATTCAAGGAATTAATCCTAGCAGAATGCCACCATGTCAGAAAGTCCTGCTCAATAAAATCCACAGAACCAACTATGTTGCTGCCATGTGGAAAAATGCCAAACGTCCTCAACCGTGCACAACTCGAGCCGAGGATCACGGATGGAAACTGGTCGGTAACTCATTTGTTATTGACTGGTTTAATGGAAACCAACTTCCACAGAGTGTGGTACGTTTTCTTAGTCATGATACAGAAGATGACATCAACATAGATGTGACTGATAATCAAACTCATTTTGACTCTAGTGATGAATCTGACTTTGATGATGGACAGTAAACTTTGTGTCATCATGAAATGAATGATTTGATTAGGATACATAGAGAACAGTTTGCTGCCAGCATGATAGCATTAAAATATATAGATACTACTATGCCAATGGGCCATGACCTTTGCATATTTAACTATTTTATTGCAACACCAAAAGTAATGCTATGTTGTAGTTTAAATTATCATCCACTTCTTGGTATAATTCAAAACGCAATTATTTGTTTGTGTACACATCTAATTTGCATTACAAACAATTGAAAGCTATGATATGTTAATGTTCAAAATAAACATACTTTGAGACATTGGAAAGAATAAGTTATTTCAATTGCATGTACAACAATATATTGGCATTTCATTGGTAGAAAATCCGAAACAAATTGCCACTTATTCACAATAAATTTCCGTGACGTCTTTGATAATCTGAAATTTAAAAAACAACAAAATAATCCTACACTAGTCACATCAAATGAATCATAGAGAGGTATCGTTACCAAAATATAATCATTTGGAGGCACTTTATACATTAACATTTGGGAAATGAACATTTAAATTGAAATGTATGACACTAGGAGGCATCATAGAGAAAGTTTATTTTCACAAGGGGTACCCATATTCAATGTGCATTTCTGAAAAAACGGCTACCGCTGTGTTTGTAAGAAATAGATTTTTGAATTCCTGAGAAAATTCTACTATAGAAACAACTAACAGACCTTTTGCACTCAAAAACATAAATAAAACCCCCCGAGCTCTGGGACTATTAATCCCATAACCTTTTTTAACCTTTCTCATGAATGCTTTTATTGTTGTTTTTTGGGTTGTTACGGTAGGCTAGAAGCCTTCCGCATCCTAGTTGATTTGGCGGGTGGTCAATTCGTTCTTGAGAAGCGCCTAGGTTAGAGGTTGTGTAGAGGTCCTTTAGTATGGGTTGCAGCCCTTTATACTTCAGCACCTTAGGGTTGTTCAGCCTCCTAAGAGGAACGCTGCGCTCAGTAAGGAAGACGAACTTATTAAAGGCAGAGTAATGGTTCAAGTCGACTTCCTTACCAGGTACTTATAATTTCATTGTTATTTTGAATAACTGATAATATGAAATACGGGATACTTAGCTTCTTGATATACATGTACACTGGTTTTCACCCACCTCCCTGGGTGTGAATCAGCTACATGATTATCGGGTAAGATTAATATTGAAAAATGTTATTTTCATTAGTAAAATAAATTTTTGAATATACTTACCCGATAATCATGATTTAATTGACCCACCCTTCCTCCCCATAGAGAACCAGTGGACCGAGGAAAAATTGAGGTGGTGTCAACAAGAAGTACTGCAGTACCTGGCCACAGGTGGCGCTGGTGAGTACACCCCCTTCTTGTATAGTGATCGCTGGCGTATCCCTTCCGTAGAATTCTGTCGGGCAACGGAGTTGACAGCTACATGATTATCGGGTAAGTATATTCAAAAATTTATTTTACTAATGAAAATAACATTTCACTGCTCGGCCATGTTCGGTTCCGCACAGGAGGATGGCACTACCCTTTGGAAAGTTCAAAGGTTGACAACCCAGACCCAGCCTTACATATCACTACTGGTCTTAACATGTTCTGTACCCGCTCGAGTTGCCCGTGTGTAAACCATACACTCCGAAAGCAATCATTTACATGCTGATTGTACAATGCGAGATTGAACACCTCACAGTTGGATCTCTCGCTCTTGTCCCTCAGTAACATTTAGGTTACAAAGCTCTTGGCATTTGCTTCCTTCCAGCTTTCCTAGTCCATGATTCTGGTGAAAGAAGAAAGAAGAACCTATGATTGTTTACACTGCTGGCATGGGCTACGAGATCTTTCCTTCACGAGCGCCATGGTTTCCTTTTTTATTTCCCTTCATGTTTCATCTTCATGAGAATGGTCCGATTGCAATTACTCCTCTTAAGATAGATTTCCTGTACTGATTTCGCACTACTGTAGTTTCAAACAGGACTGACGGTGTGCTGCTCTTGTAAATTACATTATCGGAAGTGATGGTGAAATGGCTTGCACAACAGGTGAGCCATGGGGTATCAAAATGGCATACTGATATCCCACTGTTTAACAGATTTCATACTTTTTGAGTTGATCCGTTACGACTACCATGGTCCTGGTTTCATTTCCAAGTTAGTCTGCCCTGAATAGTAACAATTTTTATTTTAATCATTCTTTAGTAATTGCAAAAGGCTGAGATGTTATTCAATTAGAATTCAAGGTTTGATTTTTATATCGGTTATATAAGACGTCCCCCTGGCTGAATTTTAGTATTATCTTACACAAAACTATATGGTCCATGTAGAAACAAATCACAAATTTTAAAGTAATTTGTATTTTTCTTAAATGTACAAATGTGAGTTCTTTAAGTCTTACTTCTTGCCTCAACATCCCAACAAGTAGGAGTATGTCAGAGTAGCTACTAACACCTTGTTAAATATTTTACAGACGAAATTTAGCAACGATAAAAACATACTCCTATTAAATTGACTAGATTTGTTTAATTAAGAAAAATACAAATTAATTAAAGTCTTGATATTGTTATAAATGCCTTTCACAAATCTGCATACAGGTGCAGAGTACTTAATGGCGATAACAAAGTCGTAGTTATATTCGTGCAAAGTCTGCCTTAGAGGGAATTCCTAACTCAATTGTTAACCATTTTACCCCCAGGCTATTTGGAAATTTCCAACCCTTAACCCCCAGGGGGTTATTTTTTTTCCAGGTACATTTTGCAGTATATTTTTTCAAATTGCTCTAACAGCCTTAATTTTTGTCATAGAGAGGTCAGATTGGTCTCATTCTCTTGGAAAATGCCTGAATTTTCTCAAAAAATTTGAAAAAATTTGAAAAAAAAAATGTTATTGCATTTTTTGCAAGGACGTACCGGTACGTCCTTGGGGGTAAAGGGATGGCTTTTGTGAAATGTACCAGTACGTCCTTTGGGGGTAAAAGGGTTAAAATATTTTCACTTCATTGGTTTCAACAAATGTAATTTGTGGTTGTTCTCCACTTCTTAAAAAAGAGATACCTCTGTGGTCTCTTGATTCTTATCTTCCTGTTAAGAAGGAGTAACAAAACATTGCTTGGGTATTTTCTCAATTTTTTTTACATCTTTGCATGGGAAGTGCTATGAATTTTTTTTTTTTTTTTTACAAGGAATTATTTTGGCAATTGAGGTTTCAGAGCATATATTTACCATTAGCATTAGCCTTTGATGACTTAGTTGCTGAGCTTGGAGGCATAATATGTGGACTGCCGTCCAAAACATGATGCAGTCGATCAGCTTTGCTAAAATTATATCATACATTTATATAAAAGGGAATCCTACTATATGACACACCATCCACTTTTGAATAGAAGGTTGCTTGCCTTATAGTGTTTACTTCAGCGAGTGGAGAGATATTGAGATTCAGGCTATCAACTAAATGTGGTGCCTCACAATCTACTTGTCTTAAAGAGCAGTTATGATTACAGGAATGTAAGGGTTTTGCAGTAGAAGGGTCCAAAGTAAGTAAGGAATTCAAGGCTCTATGAGAGGTTCTCAAATTAGTAATGCGGTGTGCAGCATCTGAGCCCTTACTGAATGGAACACTAGAACCACTGAACCTTACTTAAGAAGTTAGATCAGGGTTTGAAATATGTCAGGTTATTTCAGAATTACTGCCTTTAATTGAAATTTTAAAGTTATGAGCTTTTGAAGCTCATCACTATCAAAACGTGATTCGTTAAGTGCTATATTGGGGTTCATTGCAGGCATGTCATTATCGTCATCATCCCCGCTATAATTAAATAGCCTAGTGTTCTCTAATTTTCTCACAAAATTAAAAGCAGTATCCTTTTGTGCTTTAAACTCCGATAAGTTTGGTAACAATAGAAACATAAATTTATTTGTCTGTATGAGGAACAGTAAGATTTTCACAGACTTCATAACAGGTAGATAAATCACAATATTGTTCCCTAAAACACAAAGTGAATGTAGATCATAATTGCCTAGAAATAATTCTCTTGAACAATCTAACAATCTACATAGTAGTTACTAACAAATCCAGGAGGAGACATCTTTAAACACACTAAAAACCTAAGTTGCACACTTGAGTTTGGGCTATCAATAATCTGAAGTCAGCACAGACTGAAAAGTCAAAGGATTTGGGGCTTGAAGAAGCCTTCAACGGTTACTATTAACTGCTCGATTGTCTTTTTTTGGAAAGTAAAGGAAAAGAAATAGTTATAGGGGTAAATATCAATAAAACATAGAGTATCCAGATGAAAGCAGTATGAACATCAGTGGTGGATCATAGAAATAATTTTTATAAAGTTTGTCTCTCTCTTTGGTGCAGTTGGTCCAATAAGGGTTGCATTGTGTTGCTGACATATGTGAAACTGTTTGTCAATTAGTCTTTCTAAATATGTAAAGAATATATTTAGCTACAGTGAAACTCATTTCTAAAACATATCATCTTTCAGGTTATAATAAATTTACTGAATCAAGTTGGAAGAATGTTTCCACAAGCAGTTTACTTCCCCATAAGAACATTGTACCTTACTCTGAAGATAGAACAAAGGGGAAGGATAAAAAGTGGTAAACATGCACCTTTTTATTTCTTTTTTTAAGACTTAAGAATCATGCAAGATATTAATCAGTGTATTATATATATGACATACTTTTAACTTAAATATAATTTATATATTTTGTGGAGAAAGTATAATATATATCTGTTAAACAACTTGTTGGGAATTCATATTCGTATCTTTCATTATAGTAGATCCAGCGGCAGCAGCTGCGGCTGGTCAAAAGACACCACAACAGAATCAGGCACAGCAAGGTCAAGCAGGAGCACAGCAATCAGGTGCTCAGCAGCAAGGAAGTGAAGCTGTCGGCTCTATTAAAGCAACTGAGCCAATGTGGCGATGTTCCCGTATCATGCATATGCAAAAGGAACTACACCCAACCGTATTAGCATCGCTAGAGGGCATTGTTGATCAGGTTATTAAAAGCTCTTTCTCTGTCTAATAAAATCACTCGCTTATTATAGCGCAAATTTTGTAACTTTCTTAGATTTGGCAAGAAATATTTGTTTATAATAAATGAATAATTACTTTTTTTTCCGTGGCAGATGGTGTGTTTCCGTGAGTATTGGGATGAAGTTGTTTTGCGGCAGTTGCGACAAGCCTTGGCAAAATGTTATGCAGTGGCGTTTGAAAACTCTGCCGCAGTTTCAGAAGCAAACATAACTCCTCATACGTTATCTTTTGTCAAGAAATTGGTGTCAACGTTTGGTATTGGAATTGGTATGTGTTCTTCGCTATATCTACATGTGATCAGCAGTTTTCCTTTATTTTAAATGTCATTCTAGAAAATTATTGGCCTTTGTACATTTTACACTTAAATTGGAGTACTATACTGAATTTATGATTGAAAATAAGTTGTAACAACTTAATCTTTTAGTTAAAATATTAGTGATGTCTATACTAGGAAAAACTAAAATGTATGTAAAAGGTAAAATATCTTTGTTCTATTACTTTTACAGAAAATATCAACAGCTCAGTCAGTGGCGGTGGACAATATGCAAGTGCAGCTTCAGAATCTCTTGCTCGAAGAGCACAAGCAATTGTTCAGGACCCTGTATTCCATAAGATGAAGGGTCAATTCACCACTGACTTTGACTTTTCTCAATTAGGAGCCATGAAACTCCACAATCTTATTCACAAACTCAAGAAGTGGATTAAGATTTTAGAGGCTAGAGTTAAAGTTTTACCAAAGTAAGTTTTGAATTGTGAGGAGAAATTTAACATTTGGAGTATTTTTGCTTCATCTAGATATTTATCAGCTGTCGTTCTAAGTCATCTTAATGTAATGAAAGAAAAGGAAAGTTTTTAAGACGTGAAAACTATTCTTTAACAAAGTAACAACTTAGTAGGAATGAGTCTATCTAGCAATATAAAGAATTTTTTTTTTTTTTACAAGATATTCAGATATGTGTGATTAGTTTGATTCATATGCTTCATGTAGTATTTTTAGACTAAATGAATAATTGGCATAGATTTATGTTTCAAGCTTGTAGCATAGAATGATATAAAGTAGTTTATTTTTTGTTTAACCACATTAAAAGTAATTTAAAAAATACAACAAAACCAAATTTTGTTTAATTTCTTGACAGCTGTCAATAGCAAAACTAATAATAGCAGCAATTAGTGTTGCAAATGAAAGTTTTGTGAGATTTGCATATTAGACCAGTAGTTATTTGAAAAAGGTGTTTGGAAATTAACTAAATTTTGGGTCTGCTGTACTTTTTGTTTTGTCTGTGTGAAAAAGGACCAATTCTGGTTCAAATATGTTTGTTTTGGAAACAAGTTTTTTTCTTGTGTAACTATTCATTTTTCCAATTAATTTGAAAGATTTCACATGCAAATTTATTGATAAAAGCATTGTCTAAGAAGTCAAACTAGGTAGGGTAATTATTAGTAATTTACCTTAGTAACAATTGTTCATGATTTCATGCTGTAAGCTACCCATGGCTTTTATCGATTCAATAATATATTTTCGACAGATGGTTCCTGATTGAAGAAAAATGTAGATATTTGAGCAATTTCAGTCTTCAAACAGCAGAGGTAGAACTGCCTGGGGAGTTTCTTCTTCCTAAAGTGAGTTATGATATACTATATGTCATGTGTTTGATTAAAAGAAATCAAGATTTACCTAAATAAATAACTTTTTGGGCTCAAGCCATGTCGTCCAAGGTTCCTATAAGTAGCTTCCAAGGTATATTTGAACTACAGTGATATTCCCAGAGAATTTACCTTTAGGTCTCCAGAATTCCAACTCCTGGCACGAATATCCTTAAAATTTCTCTTAAGGATATCGCATAAATCAGGGGACATATATCTTGATACGACACAGCAATCTTTACCCCGAGTAGCATATTTGCCTCGAGGGGGAAGAGTGGCAAATTAGAAGTGGAGCCGTTATCAAGGTTACCCTTCCTCCCATACTACTATTGAGTATCTAGATGGCGCCATATCCAAGATGGCGGTTATTCCTATATTTGTAGCGATTTCGCACGGTGGTGTTCCCTGTTGTTCTAACGTTTTGATTGTTTTTGAGAGGATTTAATATGCAATCTATAGCTTCTTTCACCTCTGGAAAGTTGAGTATTTATTCTTTACAGTGTATCATTTTTAGCTCCTGCTTCACAGTGAATTAGAGTAATTTATTGTGTTAAGGAGCTAGGCCTGTCACCGGAGGCGCCATGGGCGCTGTCGTTCATTATACATGTGTTATTTAGTTAGTAGAACGACCTTCCCGGTTGTAATAGCATTAATAAATTATGAAAGCTATTTAGGCACAATTATACTAGTGAAGATTTATATTGTATGCATATTTCCTCTTCCCTTGTCGATCGTATACGTTAGAGTCTCAGCGATTTAGGTAACCGAGATAGTCTAGCGCTAGGCTACCTAGCCTAGGCGCTGTAGTACCGTATATACTCGTGTAATGTTCGATTTTTGAAGGCCTATTTTTCAGTTAAAAAAGTAAGGGTCGAACATTACATGAGATATATATTTGAAAAAGTAAAAATTTCTGGCCTACTGGTAGGTAATCGTAGGCTATGCTTACACGTATATAAGGTTACCTACCGGTAGGTAAACATAGGCTAGGCCTATATATACAGTACTAACAATGTTCATTTAACACCAGGCATATTATTAGCATGGATTTTATTTCCTAAACCATCATAAATAGTTTTTTTCCGCTACGAGTAATGACTTTACCATAACGCAGCAGGTATGAAGCTAGCAAACAGTCGGGTTGCGTATGTTATAACGTGATATGGTTAATGAAAAAATTAGGCTCATTTTATTTTACTTGGTATGGTATATTAATTGATATTATTAATAAACCGCAAAATTTTTTTCTTAATTAAATCCACATTTTTTTTCTCCAACTTCGAACGCTATTTTCGGTAACTCCAAACATTTTTACGGATTGAACGTTATTTGTCGTTTCAGCGGACAGCGGCTGCAATAACTTGAAGCTTGAATTTTGCAGTAAATTTTTTTTATTTCTTGGTAGACATCTTGATGGGTTATGAGTAAATTCTTATTCCTATATATTGTGAGGAAAAAAATTATTAGCATAACGGGTAATTATAATCACTGTAATTACCTGCAATTACCGGTAATGATAATTTGTTACTCAAAACGATGAACTAATTTTGTTTGCTACTTTTAGTGTTTGCTTGTTTTTGAAAGCTATTAGGCGGTGATGATAATCGGTTGTTTGCAACTAAAGTGTTCGCTAGAAAATGTACGCTGAATACTCAATTGTTGTTGTAAACAGATGTTAGTATTTAGGTGTTGTTCCGATTTGTTTTATACATTTGTTTGTCGCACTTAGGCGTAACCCTTACTTTGTTGGTAATTATGGTATGCTGGAGATACAAGACCTCTAGCCTACTGCCAAAATCAAGACTCGAACATTACATGAGGTATATGATGAATTCATGATTTTGAAGGCAAAATAGGGGGGTCGAACATTACACGAAGTCGAACATTACACGAGTATATACGGTATACTTTCAGACATTATCCCCTTGGGTATCGTTTTATTAATTCAACGGGAGATAGTACATCTCCTAGAATTATATAACTCGATACTTGTCTCCTGTGGAGATTTAAGGGTAATCCCTACTTCCTCTGAGTGCCGCCGCAAGCAGCAACCCTTTCTGGTCTTGCTATAGAGTAGTTCATTCCGGCTTGACTAGGCTAGAGTTTTCTGTCTCCCACCTTTGCCGGCGAGGTCCTGCCTTTGGTTTTCGCCTGAACCTCAGAGTATTCGTCTTCCTGCCGGCGGCAGAGCAGCAGGGTGAGTGGTCACTCCCCTGCCGGCTCACAGCTGCCGGCATAGGAGGCTAAGCCTCCCTAGGCCGCATCTGAGGTGGTAGTATGTTGCTGCCGCCTTCTCCCTTGCAGTCTAGAAGACTAGTCCTGTGTCGGCAGACCCTAGACTGAAGAATAGTATTCTTCTGCCGCCTAGGATGGCGCTGGCACTGGAACATTGTTTCTCTCTTGTGTAGAGGCGGCGGCAATCCTGCCGCCTTCCTCTACACTTAGTATTTCGGCAGACCCTAGGCTGAAGAATAGTTATTCTTCTGCTGCCTAGGATGGCGCCGATATTGTAAAGTATGTTCTAAAAGCCATACTCTTCGGACTAAACGTAGTCCCAAGTATCTTCACGAAATGGGGAGACGCAGTCGTGGAACAACCATGCCTAGAAACTGTTCAGGTAACAAAGTACCTGGACGACTGGCTGGTGCGGGCAGCACCCGAAGCGGCTGGTCTGCAAGCATCCAAAGAAGTAACCCAGTTCCTGGAACATCTGGGATGCAAAATTAACTTCAAGAAGTCTCGACTCTCTCCAGCTCAAAGGTTTCAATGGCTGGAAAACCATTGGAACCTGAGGTCACATTGTCTCTCCATTCCCTCAGGGAAGAAGAAGGAGATCGCAGGGTCGGTCAGGAGACTACTGTAATCCAACAGGATTTCAAGACGCTAACAGGAAAGAGTACTGAACTCTCTCCAGTTCGCAGCAGTGACAGACCCAGTGCTAAGAGCACAGCTGAAAGATGCATCAGGAGTCTGGAGAAGATACGCATCAAACGCTCGAAGAGATCTAAAATGACCGATATCGGCCTTACTTTAATCACTTCTCAACCCATGGTCGAAGGCCAAGAGCCTAATGAGGACCGTGCCCTTGCAACCACCTCTACTATGGATGCCTCAACGGAAGAATGGGGATTTCACTCCCATCAAAGGAAAGTTCAAGGGACTTGGTCATCTCTGTTCAAGGCCCTTATCAACATTTTGGAAGCCATGGCAGTCCTTTTGACGTTGGGAAAACTCTCCCCACGCAGGTCAGCCCTCATCAGGCTGATCTTGGACAGCTAAGTGATTTTGAGATGTCTGAACCGACAAGGCTCGAGATCGTCCCATATAATCCATGTGATATTAGCCATCCCTTGCCTGAAGAGATGGCACCTATCAGCAGTTCACTTTCAAATGATCCGCAATGCGACAGCGGATGCTCTACTCAGGCAAGCCGATAGAGTCAGAATGGTCCACAGACGCAGACTCATTCTCTTCCATCTTGGAACAAGTCCCGGAACTGCAGATTGACCTCTTCGTGACGAGCGTCATCAAGAAACTACCTCGATATGTAGCCCCATACGAGGACCCTCTAGAGGAGATAACGGATGCCATGTCCCTAGTTTGGAACGGGAGGACCCGGAATTTCCTGTTTCTTCCATCCAATCTCCTGCTGAAGGTCCTCAACATGCTGAGACCCTTCCAAGGAACGGCAGTTCTATTGGCTCCCAAATAGCCCAAGAGCAACTGGTTCCCTCTGGTGAGGGAACTAAGGCTGAGGCTGGCCCTTGTACCCAACCCAGCACTATCTCAACGGGTTCAGAAGTTAACTGTCTTCGATTCATCACAGAGAACCCAAAACCTTCATTTCATGATTTTCTCGCCCTAGCAGTTAAGAAAAGATTTGGGATCTCAAAAGGCAGTATAGACTTCTTAGAAGAATACAAGTCTAAGTCAACTAGAAGACAATATGAATCGTCTTGGAAAAAGTGGGTTGCTTTTGTTAATGCAAAAGGACCAAAAGAAATTTCAATAGACTTCTGTCTGTCCTTCTTTATCCACCTTCATAAACAAGGTCTGGCAGCTAACACGATAACTACGTGTAAGTCAGCCTTAACTAGACCTCTTCTATATGCCTTTCAAGTGGATTTGACGAACGAAATCTTTAACAAGATCCCGAAGGCATGTGCTAGACTTAGGCCTGCAGCTCTTCCGAAGCCCATTTCATGGTCTTAAGACAAGGGCATTCATTATGCTTCATCTGTGAACAATGAAGATTGTTCTCTCAAGGATCTAACCCTAAAGGTTATTTTCCTGTTCGCTATAGCCTCAGGGGCTAGAGTTAGTGAAATAGTAGCCCTATAAGGAAATAAGGGCCACATTCAGTTCACAGAAGTGGGAGAACTGAATCTCTTTCCTGATCCAGCCTTTCTCGCCAAGAATGAGCTACCCACTAAAAGATGGGGTTCCTGGAGAATCTGCCCTTTGAAGGAAGATGTCTCTCTATGTCCAGT
The DNA here is from genome assembly GCF_036898095.1 of Palaemon carinicauda. NCBI lineage: Eukaryota > Metazoa > Arthropoda > Malacostraca > Decapoda > Palaemonidae > Palaemon > Palaemon carinicauda. Next base: position 22,414,769 of record NC_090738.1, on the reverse strand, counting down.
AGAGTGTCTAAAGGTCTATCTTCGTAGAACTTCAGACTTCAGGGGAGGACAGCTCTTCAAAGGAGAAACCTCAGGATCAAACTTATCCCTAAAACAACTGAGGGCGAAGCTCACCTATTTCATTCACAGAGCGGATCCTGACAGTACACCTGCAGGTCATGATCCGAGGAAAATTGCTTCATCACTGAACTTTTTCAGTATATGGATTTTGAGCGTCTTCGCTCATATACTGGATGGAAATCATCCAGAGTGTTCTACAAACACTATGCTAAGCAAGTCCATGAACTGAAGCATTATGTGGTGGCAGCAGGTAGTGTATTAAAACCTGTCGTCTAGTGCTGCGATGAACAGTTAATTGATTGGGAGTATCAATTAGGGTGAAAAGGTGTTAACACTTCCAGTGCGATACCTTTTAAGTGAGTGTCACCATGGTGACACTAGACTGTTCAAAATCTCAGGTGGGGAATTATACAGATAACACTTGTGCCGTGTGTACATAGTACACAGTGTTGATAGTATACAACATTTACAGAATTTATATTGGGAAAATTTACCAAATTTTCAGTTTTAGAGTGGCACTCATCATTTTTTCCCTTTCAGGGAGAAAAATATTTTCTGTATACGTTGCACGTATAATTCCTTTAACACTTTACATTTGTTACACTTATTCCATTTAGTCATTTATTCGAAATAAATGTCTATTAGAATGTAATTGCATCCTATTTCGCCCTGCAATTTGCACATTAAATATGCCAGAGTTCTCTTACTTATTTATTTAAGTAAACCTCATATCGTATGCTTACAAACAATGGATATAGTTGACACTTACATTGTTCCGACAATATATACAAACCGTGAGACCGTTTGTATATCTGGTGGATACGTATGTTTGTTCATACAATATATGCTAACCTTGAGTCCCCTTTTCTACTGTCTAGTATGACTCTTCCCTGCAGGGGACAGGAAGCACTAACATTGTCTATGATTAGCGGTACAGTAATGACGGATAACGGTAACGTCATTTGTCTCAATGGTCCAGATGACCATAGAAAATTGCCCAAGGTTAAGGCACCTATGAAAATCCACAGATACAGTACTTTCTAGTAATTCTCTGGTAAACTTCCATCAGGATGACATGGCTTGAGCCCAAATAACCGAATTTGGAGCGAAGCGAAAAATCCATTTTTGGGTGAGAGAGCCATGTCGTCCTTATGGACCCGCCCAACTTTATCTATAGAAAAGGCCTTGGCAGGATCGCTCCCGAAACTACTACATCTGTAGCACCATGCTCAATGCTACTAGGAGTAACCACCAACTTGGATATGGCACCATCTAGATACTCAATAGTAGTATGGGAGGAAGGGTAACCTTGATAACGGCTCCCCTTCTAATCCCCCCCCCCCCCCCCCCCGAGGCAAAAACACTATTCGGGGTGAAGATTGCTATGTATCGTATCAAGATATACGTCCCCTGATTTATGCGATATCCGTAAGAGAAATTTTAAGGATATTCGCGCCAGGAGTTAGAATTCTGGAGACCTAAAGGTAAATTCTCTGGGAATATCACTGTAGTTCAAATATCCCTTGGAAGCTACTTATAGGAACCTTCCATCAGGACGACATGGCTATCTCACCCAAAAATAGATTTCTCGCTTCACTCAAAATCCGTTAATTTCAAGCAATGATGAAGATGATTTTTGAGGTGAGCTCCCTAGTGAGATTAAACGCTTACAAGGTTGAGCTCCCTATGATTATTTTGCTGATAAGATCTGATGCTTCTTGTATTAGAGTAGGGTTTTATATTTCCTATACCTTGATGTAAATTGGTCTTAAAGACTAGTTAGGTAACTAATGGTTATTGAAATTTTAATTTCAATCTATCCTTTTTTTTTTTTTTTTTTTTTTGATAATTGGAATTGTGAAAAAGCTACTATTATGAATAATAATTAGACTTCTTAATCATTATTGTCTTCACAGCAATTATTGATTTCAACCAAATTTTTATTTACAGCATTCCCATTATTACATCCGTATCGCTCGATTCATGCCAAGGGTGGATATAGTCCAGAAACATGGAACAGCTGCAAGACGCCTGCATATTAGGGGGCACAATGGAAGAGTGTATCCATACCTAGTTGTGAATGATTACTCTCTGAGTGATGCTAGGAGGGAAGAACGTGTACTACAATTACTAAGAATGATGAATCACTTCTTTGCAAAACAAAAGGTATAAATTTTATATAATTTTTAAAACTTTAACTATATTAACTTGGTAATTAAACAAAAAAAAACTTATAAAGGGAAATAACTAATACCAGACATTGAGGTCAAAATTATTTATAAAGTGTAAGAGCCTCATTTCCTTTTCTCACTGGGCTATTTTTCCCAGTTGAAGCCCTTGGGCTTACAGTATCCTGCTTTTCCAAGTAGGGTTGTTGCATAGGTAGTAATGATAGTAATAAAAATACCAACCCAGATAGAATTTAGGTTTCAAGAAGTTGAAACTTGAAACTACAATAAACAGAACTTCAATTAATACTCCAACTAAATGCTAGTACTAAATACACAGTGTGCTTTCCATTCTAGTACAAAAAGGGATAATGCGGTTAATAAAAGTATAATGAATATTAGTAAACACCAACATATAAAGAAAAACAAATGAATTGTTAAACTGGATCATCTGAATAAAGTCCAAACCAACTTAAAAATCCTGTGCCATTACATTATAAAATGGGTAAAAACTCATTTCACAATTTCTAAACACATTAAGTGAATAGTTAAGAATAGGAACAAATGGTTAATGAATAACATGGAAAGACAAATGTAACCTATACTCAATCAAAAGTAGAGAAACCACCGAGTTATGTGCTAGTAAACAGACAGAAATGATCCAGTTTGCCAATGATGACCGGGAGGAACTATAGTATATACATATGCTGTGATTGACATGGCATAGGTCATCTTTGTCTATAAGATAGCATGTCTTGGAGCTTCAGGAAATGTATATGCAAATTCTATTTAAATTATCATGTATTTGTGGTGAGATAAAATTTATTTTACTCATTATTAGTAGTCTGAATATAAAAACAAAATCTAATTACTGTTATGGGTAATTTGAGCATTGACTTGGCCACTTGTGAGCTAGGGAAGTTAGCAAAACTTAATTCTGAAAATTAGTACATCATGAATTTGTGTATTTATGAGTTCTTTTTGGACTAGATGTCTTTGAAGAATGTTTGTACTGTTTATTAACAAATTAATATATGCTAACAGTGGGTATCATAAGAGATTTATGTTAAGTATATTAAATTTACTGATAAAATTTTTATTTCACATAAATTTTTAATAAGAGCAGTGAATACAAGTCTGATAGGCTTTAAATTTAAGGTAGTCTTAGCATTCCAAAGATTCACTTAATATTTTGATGTTTACCCAACAGGAAACAAGCCGGCGACTAGTTAACCTAAGTATCAGTCGGGTAGTGGCTGTCTCACCACAAATGAGACTTGTTGAAGACAATGTTTCTTCTCTGTCATTGTTGGATATATATAAGCTGCGTTGTGCCAAGAAACAGTTGGAGCCTGATACACCTGTTACAAGATATTATGAGAGACTTGCTGCAGTTCAGGTATGTGTAGGTTGAAAATATATTTTTATGAAAGTTTAAACCTAGCACTGCATGTGAAATTTATGATAAACACGAACTTGAAACATTAGAAGAGTAATCCATGTTTTACAGTGTTATTTGTCTGAATATTGATATCATATATTAGCAGTTTTAAGAAAAATTTCATCACCAATTTTTTCTTGGCAACAATATTTTCTTAGCCGACAAAAAGGGGTATTTTACAATTGTCTATTTTTCCCGCTATCCTTTTCTTTAGGCACGTGGGTCACAGGCCTCCCACCAGGTGTTGCGTGATATTGTAAAAGAAGTTCAGGGTTCAATGGTGCCACGAACAATGTTAAGAGATTGGGCACTAACCACATTCCCTAACCCAACACATTACTGGACATTTAGAAAGATAGTAAGTGCATTATCATGTTACTTATAGATTTTAGTAAAGAATTTTCTGATTCACGCTGTTTGTCAGAACAATTTTATCTTTTGTTACATTGTCGTGTGGTCTCCAGGGAATCTTTGTTCTACCCGTTCACAGGAAAGTCCTTGAAATTCTATATAAGTTTTTTGTGTGCAATTGTATGTATATAATTCTTTTCAAATTTGTTTGTACCATTGTATGTATTGATACTAATAAATGTAGTAAATTTTTGCTTAATATGAATTTGAGGCATATTTCATTGTTTTCCAGTTGACAGTACAACTAGCGTTAATCGGTCTGATGGAGTACCTGTTGCATTTGACAAAACTGTACCCAGATATGATGTACGTCCATCAAGACTCTGGTCTGATTAATGTAGCTTACTTCAAATTTAATATTGACGATGCAAAAGGTTTGTATATTTTTTAATTTCTGTGTTTTTGGCTTTTAGCTTCCCCATTTTATTGATATTTACTTGATTAATTGGAACTTGAGATATACTTCCTTCATCTTAATAAAAACATTGTTTGGTTAACAGCCTTGGATACATTTAAAGTAAACTAGCATAGATTAGAGATAATTTATTATATAATTGTTTACGAGTTTTAATCGTCTATTGTTTTTTATATACTGTAAAATAAGGTCTCAAACTTACATAAATTTGACTTACAAATATCAGGGGATAAACACAAATCCACTTGAAAATAGCAAGGATAAGATAAAGAAATACTGTTATAACACAGTATTATATCATTTGATATAGTAAGCAAAATTTCATTTGTAATAACCTGACATCTATTTCATATGAAACCCAACCATTTTTTTTACTTTAGTAGCTGGTTATCATTGGCATGGGATTCAAATTAGGCCTACCCTAGGACAAAATTCAACTGTATACATAGTAATTTTGATGTATTTCAAGTAGTATAAATATTTATTTTTCAAATTTATAATTCAATGCTATTTATTTGATTCTATTTTATTTAGATAATTAAGTGTTTGTCCATGTTTATATTCATAGAGTGGCTTTGCAAATTGAAAGTTATTGGTGCAGCTTTTCTTTTTTATTATCACCCTTTAGTATTTATATTAGGTGTAGAAATGAGAGAGGTAGGTTACTGCATTTTATTGTTTCTAGAGCATTGTAGGTGTTTTAGTAGTTCCATAAAAAGAATTCCAAAATTATTTAACAGTAATGATATTATAATGAAGATCAACTACACCTACTTTGCAATATAGTCAGCCCTTATTTTATTGCATTATTAAATTTATTCAGGAATTATACAGAGAGGGAGTGTATCTATGAAAAATATAATTAATTTGTAACATCATTTTATAGTTGACTTGCATATTAGAAAGGTGGTCAGATTTTGTCATCTAGAATTGCTCCACTCAGTGATAACTAGCCTATTGCATTTCCAGTTACTAACAGTGTATCACCTTAGTTTAATAACTTTATTCCTTATTTTAAATCATGATAATTTTCATTTATTTGATGCATTGTCTGTATTTACATCAGATTTCCATATTTGGGGAGTAAGGTTAAGAGGGTAAATCCTTAAATCGGGTACAATTTGCGAACACCTGAGAATGTTTTTATCAGGATCACTATAAATATAAAGCATACAATTGCTATTATGAACTATTGTTTTTATTTAGAAATTTTAATCTTATAGGCTTTCTTTTTTAAGGGGTAAATTTTATGTTTAATTCAATTCTTGTTTAAGTACTACTAATTGCATTTTTTTTTTTAAAACCAGAAACTGGCTTGTTATATTACTAGCTATTCCAGATATTTAAAATGTAATGAAAAAGGTGTAAGCAGTTTCATGATGTCGTTATTCCAGATATTTAAAATGTGATAAAAAAGGTGCAAAGCAGTTTCATGATGTAGTTGAAGCTTTGTGGTTGTTTTAATGTGTCCTAAATGCAAAATGACAAATTTAGAGATAAAAAAGGGATTTTGACAAAGGAAAAATCTATTTCTGGGCGAGGAACCTGTGTCGACGGTGCTGTTGAGGAATGAGGATAGGGGGTGGGGAGGGACAGTCGTAATAGGAGGCAGCAGACGTGTGTAGGACAGCACCTCGTTGTTCCAGGGGATGTTGATGAAGGAAAGGTCTAATTGGTGAGGGACCTATGGTCGTGGTTCTATCACGCCCCAGTTTTCTATACCGACACTCAAAGAGTGAGCGAGCTAGGTTTACTCCTGGCATTCCATGCATCTCTTTTTCTCTGGTATATTCAGCAATAACTATGTCTTAGAAATGGTGCTAGAGGAGTATTTCACTCGACATAGGTCGAGCCCAGAAATAATAACTTGCAGGTAGCCTTGAAACATTCTTAACATACTTTGCTGTAAAATTGTATTCACCAACTGTAAAATGGATATACTGTACAGTAATTATTTTCTTATGTAAAATTGATTGATTACCTTTTTACACTGTTTATTGGCATTCTAATTTGTGTTAGTAAATAGAATATGGAAGGTGGAATACTGTTGCTGTAGATACATGGTTATAAAAAAAGTCCAAATTATGGAAGATTTAATGTTCGGGAATTCTAGTAGTCGCTACTATTCTCTCTCTAATTTAGTCTCGTGTTAAAGTTTTCGACCTTGAAGTTATCTTATGGTTAATAATAATCAAAGTGAATTTTAAAATTTATTCTCAAACATTAAATCATAACATGGGTTAAAGCTACTGTTAAAGTTAACCTAATATGATTAGAAGACTTCATCTTTAAAGGTGTTTTGTTTGGAGTTTATACTATTAGTGTTTTTTAACATTACTGGACTAGAATGATTCTGAACTTATTGAATTTTCAGGTGAATTGGATGGTAATCGTCCAGTACCATTTAGGTTGACCCCAAATCTCGCAGAGTTGGTTACTAGTATTGGTGTATCTGGACCATTCACTGCGTCAATGGTAGCAACAGCTCGATGTCTTGCAACGCCATCTTTCAAAGTTAGTGCGCTGCTTCGAGCCATAATGAGAGACGAGATAATTACATGGCATAAGGTAAGTTGTTTTCTGCTCAAAACCAGGTTCATATAGTGTGAAACTGGGCTCTATTTCTTTTTAAGGGCATGTATGGTTTGAAGCAAAAGAAAATGGAAGAATTCTAAAATTATTTTCTGGAGAAATTTTTGTAGTGATTTATTTTTTAAATTTTTTTGTAATTTGTATTAATAAACTTATACCTTTGAATAATTTATCTAGCTCTGAATCTTACAACCCAACTTTTAACCACATTGGCAGCTCTGGTACCTCCTATTCTGTCTCCCAATTGGCAACACTGCCACCTGCTCCAGTTGTCCACTCACTCCTTAAAAATTAGTTTGTTACGAGTGCCCAAGCTGTTTAAAGCTCAAGCCCTCTGTTGAATTTCAAATTCCCGTAGTCCAGAGATCCTTCATTTTTCAGAGTTTGTTGGTTCTAAACTGGTGTTACGTATATGATATCCTTATGTGGATTTTCATCAATTTAGGTAATTTTTGTGAAACTAGACAGTGTTCTGCATTACCGAGTCTCTGACAATTCTGTAATAGATCTTCAAACCTGGTCAGGAGCTTCCTTTTCTGAGGGACCGGGCAGGGAGCATGAACCAAGTGCTAATTATACTAATTGCAAAGGTAAGGTGTTTGTTTTGCTTCTTGGTTTGATGGCAAATGAGCACTTTAAACATTTAAGCCCTTTCATTGCTAAGGGCTCAAGGAAAAAATAAAAAAAGAATGTCTTTGCTTAGTGTTGAATTCATTTATCTTTTACTTTGGGTTGTGGCTCTTCAGGTCACTGATTTGGCACAGTCGACTACCATTCTACGTTGGTTACATTGCTTGTTCTTGTTTATAGGAAGTGCTTTCACTTGTTTCATCTCCTGATTGTCATTCCTTTTTGACTTCTTGCCCCTGCAATGATTTTTACACCAGTTGAGTCTTATGTTTGTAAGCATAAGTTTATTTATCTTGAAGTTATTTATGGTAATGTCCAATAACTACATTGATTTTCTTGCAGTCCCAGGGTAAGGGTACGACAGATCCCCCATCTTGTTAAATCTACCGTAGTGTAGGCCTAGGGGTGAACCGGTCTAGGCTAGTGATGATAGTTACGTTTTTAGTTCCCTATTGATCATGTAACAGTGCCTTGGTCTTCAGGGCTCAGCTTTGTGTACAAGGGGCAGAACGCTTTGTCTGGTTTTTGTTTATGTAGACTACGACGATGTTAGGCCTAGGATGCAGAGTCTGTTGATCGGTAGCAGGGGACCAACTCTTTTAACGTGGTCTTGTTGTTGGGCTGTAGATTGCTTGAGTTTGTCGTTGGTTCCCTTCTGTGTGGTCTTGATCCAATTCCTTTTATGCATCTCGGGAAGGTTCTTCACTGTTGCACGATCCTTGAGGTTCCCTCTTGGTTCATGGTTGGGGGTTGTGAGGATCTACAACATTCCTTGGTTTTCCCTCTGCTCCCCGTCTTTTCTGTCTTTCCCTGTGGTTTAGAGCTCAGAGAGTCTCCATCGCTCCCTAAGTCCATAGGTTCTTGTCGCAAGCTGCCCCCCCCCCCCTTCCCCCTGGACTTCTGAAGGGAGCAAGCAGAAGGTGGGTGCTCAACCTTTAATGAAAATGTCTTGTTCTGTTTCTGTCATTTTTCCTTGCCATGTCCCTCTCCCTTCAGGGTTGGTTATTCTTAATGCTCCAGCAGGGAGCTTCTTGCAGCATATTTTGTTTTTTTTTTACTGATCACTTTTTCATTTTGTTTTTGAGAAAGGAGGGGAGAAGTCCTGGATATTATCTCTTCCAGTACATTGGTCTGCTTGGCAGCAAAGTTGGGTTGGTTAAGTAGGTGTGAAGGTTTTGAGAGATCTCCTTTATTTGCTCTTCCTTCCAGGTTCATCTCTTTGCCCCCTTCCTTTAGGGACAGTCTGGGTCACCATTTGCTGTTCTTGGTCCCCCTTTTTATCTAGGAACCTGTGCTCATAAGATTCATCCCAACTTCTGAGGTTCTTACTGGTCCTTGAAGAGGGACTGTTCCTTGGAACCTAGCATCTTGTGTTGGTTGTTCGAGTCAGGGATATCCCCCCCCCCCCTGTTCTCTGGAAAACCAGGAATTCACCTTTCCTCCGGTCTATCTTGTGGGGCCTGTTGGCTTCAAGTTACAGGCCTCTTTTTGGTTTTGAAGGTGTAGTTTTTACCTTTTTAGCCCTTTTTCCTGTTTCCTCCAGGCTCTCATCGTGTCTGATCTTCTATCCTGGAGACTATTAGGAGGTTCTTTGGTTGTTAAAAATTTTCTTTCTGGGTCTCTTTGGCTCTAGCCAGATGCATGTTCACTTGTCTAGTATTACAAATTTGGTTGGTCTTCTGACTGTTTCTAGGTTTGAGTTCTTTGCCTTCCTTGCCTATAATTGCAGTTTTCTTGGTCCTTCTACAGTTAGCCAGGGGCTTGTGTACTTTATGTATTTTTGGATGTGGCTTACATGTTAAGGTGAGACTCTAAGTGATTTCTACGATTTCTGCTTCTCTTCTTGGAACTCCTGCCATAGACCAGATGGTCCAGCCAAGAACATCCTTGGTTTACCTGTCTTGGATGATTGGCCAAACGGGATAGGTTCTTGAGTTCAGTTAGGTCGTTTCTCTCGTTCCTCCTATTCTGTTCCAATCTAGAATGGGAAATTTTTCAATATCCCTCCTACATGACAATGTGGTAATTGGGCTATAAAAATTATCTTAAAGGTAATTTTGATTAATATTGGATAATGCTTACCCAGATAATTTTAGTCCCACCCAGTCTTCCCCATATCTCTGGCAACAACTGATTTTTGAGGTGAGTAGATAGTCAGTTCAGACAGAAGTGTTCTCAATGCGGGACAGAACGGCGTCAGCAGGGATGCCAATGTGGTTAAAGAATGTTCAGTGTTTGGAGATTTAAGGCTAGCAGAATTATCCTTGTTAGTATTAGTATTGATTTTATGAAAATTCCATTTTTTAAGTGTGATCCCATTTATGATTAGAGTGCTATATAAAAATTATTTTTGAATAACTGGTAAGAAGAGGTATGTAATTTTTTTTTTTTCTGTATATATTTTTTTTTGCGGATAAAGTAAGATGTGTTATATATTGTGCGGATGCTGCATTGAAAGTAGTTCTCTAACATTTTTCGGCAGCAAAGACAAGAAACTGGAGCTGCCGAAGCCACTCAAGGGTCAGGTACCCTTGAAGGTGAAGCATTGATATCAAGAGTTAACAAAGCTGTAACTGCCATTACAACTCGTATCCAGTCACTTGCATCCAGTGATGGTGCTGATAGCAAGGTAAGCTCATCCACTAATCTGCTATTTCTCATGTTCATACTAGTAATTTGTAAGTATTTTTTATGTCTGCACTATCAAGTTGCTACAGGACCTGCTATTGCAAAACCATCACATTTCCATGACCTGGTCTGCTTTTTAAGATCTCCAGATATCCTCCTCTTGCTATAAAGTGGTGATGATCAACCATTGTACACCTTTGTTATTGATGGAAAATATATAGGTCCTGTTGAACAGGAAATATCCTCAGTCATTATATTCTTCAAAGCTTCAGAGGGAGCTGAAGGGTGGTTGTATCCTGTTTTGTATGGCAGTGAGCATTAGTCCTTTAGTGTGTCCAAGAGGAATATCTTGAGGAATTGAGTTTGGCAACAAAGGAGCCTACTCTAACCAGTCTCTTGACAGTATTGCAGTCTTCATTTTTTACCCTCACTGCATTGCTGTACCAAATCTAATTAATACAAAATAGCATCAAACAATAGTTAATCTTGGTGAAAAAGAAATTGATTGAACTTTCAAATTGAAATCAGAAAATTGCTACAAATACCTTGTGAAGGGAAAAATCAACACAATTATATGTTTTTCATAGAAAGTGGCTTTGAACATGCAAAGGTAATAATAACATAAGGTGCATGTGACAGGCTAATTCTGAAACGATCATGAATTCTTAGATCAGGCAATAAACAAACTTAACTATAAAAGTGAAAGAAGCTGGCCTGTAACTTGAAGTACTGTGCAGATTTTTACTTTCCAAAATATTGTAGTTAAAGGAGAAAATTATATTTCCCTAAAATAGAATGAATGCTAGTTTTGGAATCTTTCTGCTTTTTGAATGATCAAATTCAGCAACTAGTTTTTATAGTTTATATAGGAGATATTTATCGTTGTTACTCTTCTTAGAATATTTTATTTTCCTTTTTTCCTTTCCTCACTGAGCTATTTTCCCTGTTGGGGCCCCTGGGCTTATAGTATACTGCTTTTCCAACTAGGGTTGTGGCTTAGTGAGTAATAATAATAATAATAATAAGAGTTCCTCACCATCCATTGTCTATAGGTCTGCAAAATGCTGGTTGTGTGGAAAGCTGGAATGATTATTCTGCCGTCTGGTCTTCAACTGTTGACTCAGAAGTCTTTATTCCTGGACATGATTATTATTGAATTAGGTCATTGCACATCCTGTGTTCGGGTTTTTCATAGTTCTGACCATTCTTTAGACCCTGATCTTCTTGTTGATTACCATAAAATTATAGCATTCTGCATCTATAACTTGGGTTGCAGCTTAGCTTGAAGCTAACAATTCTGAAAAGTTTGCATATACAGTACCAGAAATTATGTGAGATTGTCTTTTTCCAGGCCTATAGATCAGGATACTTATAGCTATGCTATTTTGGAGAATGGTTATTGATGATAATTTTGAGCTATCCTACCAGTGTCCATGAATTATTTATGTTTTCCGAACTCTATCCATCCCCTTCACTACATATTTCTCAAACAGTTTCCTAGTGTCACAGACATACATCATCATCTCCTTCTATGCCTAATGAAGCAAAGGGCTTTGGTTAGATTTTGCGTCTTCTCTATCTTGAGCTATTAATTGACTACTTCTCCATTCATCACCTTTGTGCTTCATGGCCCTCAGCCTTGTAGGTCTGGTCTTCCAACTCTTCTAGTGCCTTGTGGAGCCCAACTGAATGTTTGGTGAACTTATATCTCCATCCATCTATCATCATCATGATCTCAACATATGGCACTCGAGTAATCTCTCATAGTTTCATTTCTAATCCTGCCCTGCCATTTAACTCTCAATATATTTTGGAGGGCTTTCTTCTCAAATCTACTAAATCTATTGGAGATTGTTTCATTGTCATGCCAGGACTTGTGTCCATAGAGTAAACACCAAACTGATATATAGTCTTTTTTATGCAATTTCAGGCCATATGATTTCCAAATTTTAATTAACATAGCCATCGTTTGATTTGCTTTTTTCAATCTTTCACCAAATTCTAATTCTAAAGACCCTGTATTGGAAATCATAGTTCCTAAATACTTAAACAATTACCTTGTTAATCCTTTTTCCTTCCAATTATATTTCATCTTCCATCGCATACTCTGTTCTCATCATAACTTTCTTTCTTCTATATATCTTCAGCCCAACCTCGTGTTATATTTCATGCATTCTGGTTAGCAAGCATTGCAAATCCTGTGGTGTTCTGCTAACAAGGACAGCATCATCAGTGTACCTTAAGTCTGCTAAATTTCTATCACCAATCCAGTCCAATCATTTTCCACAATCTCTGACTGTTCTCCACATTACAAAATCCATGGGGATAAACAACATAGATGACAACACATTCCCTTGGAGTACTCTGCTGTTCACTGGAAATTCATTTGAAAAGACTCAATTAACATTAACTTTGCTAAGTGCAGACTTAATCAAATTTACATATTTATAACGAATTCCATAGTAACGTAGGACTCCTTACAAAATTGGCCGGTGCACACTATCAAAAGCTTTTTCATAGCCCACAAATGCCATCAAAAATGGGATTTATAATGTATATGTCTCAAAATGAAAATTTGGTCAGTCCAACTTCTATCTTATCTAAATCCTGAATGTTCATCCCTCTACTTTTCATTAATTTTTCTCTTTTAGAATAAGCATACTACAGTATATGTTATCATATACTGTAATTATTGCAATGGTTTTTTTTCCCACTAATACTCCTAATTCCCATTCATCAGGTTTTGCCTCTTCATGTCACATTCTACAAAATAATCTTCTAAGTAGTGTGGGAGGCACTTCGTACGTGTCATATAATTTTGCTCTTTTTCAGGTCCATTGTCTTTTGTTGCAACTTTAAAATAGTCCAGGTTCTGTGTTATCCTAAAGCTGTATTATTCTTGTGGTACTTCAAGTACTTCAATAATGGTGGATTTCTTATTTGCATACTAAGGAAACTTTTTGCTGCCTTTTTTTTTCAGTTTTAAACAGGCTTATCAGATACTTAGTGACGTAGAATTTGGCAGTTCCTGTAAAGTTTCCACCTAAAAGCATATCATAATACTAGGATCAGAAAAATTAGAATTTAAGATTTTGTGAATGCTCTTTTCAGTTCCTATACTGTATTCATAATTTTAATCTTACAGGTTACTCAACTTGTCCGAGCAGTAAATTGTGTAGACAATTTATGCCGAATGGACCCAGCTTGGCATCCCTGGTTGTAATGTAATGTTTGTATATTTTTTTGTCTATGCTGTATATTTGTATATGTGTACATTATTTTATCGGAGCAATATGTAACGAAATTGAATTAGCAAATGGATATTTATTACTTGTAAATAAAAACCTACTGTAAATCCCAAATGAATATTTATTGTGGTAAACTTTTTTTGTACTAGGTGTTTTATATTAAACTGAACAGATTTTTTTTTCTTTTAATTATTTCATCCTTGATTGAAATTACCTCCCTAGTTCCTGTGTTTACAAATTGAGTTCATGAAGTTGTATTCTCACATTATGAAAGTGTAAAGTAGCATATATTAAAAAAGGGACTACAGAGAAATTGCAAATTTTGTACTTTTCCTAACTATATAACCGTGAGTCCTTTCATAAGAGTTTGATTTCATATTGTGGGCGTTTTAAATTTTTAAATTTGTAACGTGTCTGTAGTTACTGGAATGAGTACAATACCCACTTGAGGGGGGATGCTGAGGCGAAGGAAGATATGTTCTAATGGTTTCTCGAAACAAGAACAAAAGGGTATACAGTATTCTAATAGATCTTTTGTTCCTACACTAAATACAAACCCGAATTCTTTACTATAGGAGATATTCTAGCGCGAGCTGGAAAATACGGCAGAAAACCTTAACAAGGTCGTTAACGACCGGGCCGGTAGTTATCCCCCTGATGGGGGACTGCCGGCCGGTAGCTACTGAATACCTTCAATCGAATTCTAGCCATCGCAGTGGTAACACCTCTGCTCCCGGTTGTGTTTGACTGGCAGACTAGCCTTTCTTTAATTGTGTTTTTTCATTAACTTTTTCCTTTTTTTTCTTTAAATTAGATGTGATGTCCTCTAATTTGAGGAAGTGTCCCGGGATTCCCCCGAAATCTTGTGGCACATTTATGTCACCGCCGGAGGTGGATCCTCATTCCCTATGCCCTTCATGCAGAGGTCATAGGTGTGCTGAAGACTCCCCCTGCCAAGTATGTAAGTAATGGTCGCCTATGCAGTGGGATAAGTTCATGAAGAGGAAGAAGAAGAAATCCAAGAGGGAATCATTACCTCCAGGTTCGCCGTCGAAAGGTAGGGTGTCGGGCCTCTTCTTCGGTCTCTCGATCTCTTCCTTCAGATTCTTCCTTGCCTCCTTCCTCTGGGGGGAAGTCAAGGAAGAGCGGCACCATTGATTTAACACCCATTCCCCCGGGGCAGGAGTATCAAGTTACTCCTGCCCTGGGGGATAGTTTCTTCCTTCATCGGAAATAATTCTATTACCGCTTCTCTTCCAGATAACGTGCGAACGGTATGGCCTGCCCTTGGACTTCCTGGTTCTCCTTCGGTGGAGGGGTGGAACCAGTTCCTCGCAGGCACAGTTTTACCTCAGGTCCCTTCTGTTTTGGAACCCTCTGGAGTTCCGGACCTCGCCGATATCCCATCAGCTCGATCGGCGGCCGCTGAAGTGTCAGCGGAGGTAATAACGTCAGCTCCTGCGGAGCCTACTTCGCCCCTCGCTTGCGTTACTACGAAACAACAACAACAACAACAACCACCACCACCACTTTCCTGGTTTGACACATGGTCTGGCACAGTGGGCTACCTTGCTAGTGATGAGGACCTCTCAAACCAGAATTCCATGCAGTCCCTGCAGGAAGTCTTGGCTACTGGGGCCAAGAAAATGGATTTCCTAACGGCTACAGCCGCAAGGATGTGGGGCAACTGGATTCTCAAAAGAAGGGAATCAGTAGTCTCCAGACTGCATAGGAGCATTGGTAAATCTGAGAAATCGGATTTGAGGAGCTCTGATCTTCTTCAACCTCTCCTCTTCTCTAGACAAGCAGTCTCCTCTACCCTAGAGACTTGGAGGAAGGAGACGCAGGACACTGCAATGCAAAAGGCTCCTTCCTTTCGTCCAATGCAACAGCAGCCAACTCCACAACCCAAGACAACAGTCGCAACTCCGCTGCCAGCCAAGAACCTCAGCCGCCCCTCTTTTACACCCAAACCTATGGGCAGAGGGAAGTCGGCTCCTCCCAAGGCTAAAGGCAGAGGGAGGAACCCTAGACAAAAATAGGGTCTTGTTTCCCCCCTCGCAGTACGTAGGAGGGTGCTGCCTCCAGGGGAGTTGGAGGAGGTGGAAAGCTATGGGGATCATGCAATGGACCATAAAGGTCCTTCGTTGGGGTTATCGCATTCCCCTCATAGACACTCCTCCTCCTCTAATTCCTCCCCCGATCTCGTCCTCCCAGGTCCCTCGGGATCCCGGTAAACAGCAAGCCCTAGCTCGGGAGATACAGAGCATGCTTCTAAAAGACGCCATTCAAGAGGTCTCCGACTCTTCCCCGGGGTTTTTCAGTCGCCTCTTTCTGGTAGAGAAAGCCTCGGGGGGTTGGAGACCAGTGATAGATCTTTCGACTCTGAACCAGTTCGTGAAGCAGACTCTAATCAAAATGGAGACAGTGGCCTCCGTGACCCAAGCAGTACATCCAGGAGACTTCATGGTATCTGTAAACTTGAGAGATGCTTATTTCCTAGTGCCAATCCATTGCACATCTCGAAAATTCCTACGCTTCATGGCTCAGGGTCGAATCTTCGAGTTCAAAGTCCTGTGCTTCGGCCTCTCAACCGCCCCACAGGTCTTTACAAAGATCTTTGAACTCGTATCTTCGTGGGCGCACAAACATGGAATTCGTCAGCTAAGATATCTGGACGATAGGCTACTCCTGGCCTCGTCCAAGGAGCTAGCTCTGGATCATCTGAGAAGACTTCTGAATCTTTGCAAGGATCTGGGGATCCTTGTAAATGCAGAGAAGTCTTGCTTAACTACGACCCAAGTCTTGAACTATCTGGGTATGTCCATCAACACCCAGGCAGGGAGAGTGTTTTCGTCGGAAGACAGGCTTCGGAGACTGGATCAGTCCATCGCCCATCTCTTGTCTCCACAACCACCTTCAGCCAAGTCGTGGCAGTGTCTTCTGGGCCATCTTGCCTCTCTGGAAAAACTGGTTCCAGGCAGGAGATCGAGAATGAGAAGTCTTCAATGGCATCTGAAGACCCATTGGTCTCAAAAGTCAGATTCCCATTCTTGGCAGTGGAGGTTCCAAGTCTGGTGCTACAAGATCTTCATTGGTGGTCGACCAGAGAGAACACCCAAAAGGGCATTCCCCTCCAAAACCCGAGTCCGAAGTTAAAATTCTTTTCGGACGCGTCGCTACGGGGATGGGGTTCCCACCTAGGCCCCAAATTAGCATCAGGAGTTTGGTCGCCGATAGAGAGGTCTCTCCATATAAACCACCTAGAATTATTAGCTGCCTGGAAAGGCCTAAAATTCTTTGTAGATCTACACGGACGAGAGGTGGTTCTGATGAGCGACAACTCCACAGCCGTCTCTTACATCAACAAGCAAGAGGGTACTCTGGCAAGAGACCTGTCTGTTGGCGGTCCAGATTTACCATTGGGCGGAAAGCCACAACATTTCCCTTTCAGCCAGGTTTATTCCGGGCCGGAGAAACATCGTGGCAGATCAGCTGAGCAGGCATCACCAAGTGCTGAGTGGAGAATGGTCTTTGGATCCTCGAGTAGCGAAGACAGTAATAGCTTTGTGGGGTTTACCCACAATAGATCTGTTCACCACCTCTCTGAATGCGAAACTTCCCCGCTACGGGTCCCCAGTTCCAGACCATCAGGCAGCAATCCAAGACGCCCTCCAACACTCCTGGGACAACCTGGACGCCTATGCCTTCCCTCCCTTTTGCCTGCTCAGAAAGGTGATCAACAAACTCAGGATCTCACGGGACTGCAGACTAACTCTAATAGCTCCGGCTTAGCCAAGCAGAGAGTGGTACGCAGATCTCCTTTCCCTGCTGGTTCAAGTGCCGAGGTTTCTACCTCCAGAACCCCGTCTGTTGACGCAGCCACACAGTGGTATCCCCCACGGGAGAATTCCCTTCCTGAAACTTCACGCCTGGAGGCTGTCCAGTCTCTCCTCAGAAGCAGAGGCTTTTCAGGAAAAGTGGCCGAACACATGTCCAGGCACCTGCGCAAATCTTCCACAAACCTCTACCAAGCAAAATGGAGTGTGTTTGCAGCTTGGTGTAGAGGGCGAGACGTGTCTCCACTCGATCCCTCTCTCCCATTAGTCGCAGACTTCCTAGTTTACCTCAAGGCGGAGAAACTCCTGTCAATATCTGCAATTAAGGGCTATCGTTCAGCCTTAATCCTCATCTGCAGACTGAGAGGAGTTGACCTTTCCACCTCAGAAGAGATCTCCTTTTGTTGATTTGAGGTTTTGAGAGATCTTGCCCCCAGTGGAGATTAGACCACAACCCTGGGACGTGTCCCTGGTCTTACGCTCCTTAAGGGGCCCTCTGTATGAGCCCTTAAATAGGGCCTCTGATTTCTTCCTTACCCTTAAGACCGTCTTCCTAGTAGCGCTGGCCTCGGCAAAAAGGGTTAGTGAACTTCATGGTCTATCCTACAAAGTCACCCATACTAGAGGATGGGGGGAAGTCTCTCTCAGCTTCGTGCCAGGCTTTGCGGCCAAAACCCAGAATCCTTCATCTGTCGATGAGAGGTTTAAGGAATTTCAATTTTCCAACCTCAGTAGGGCAACTCAGGATACTGACCAATTGCTACTGTGCCCGGTCAGAGCGCTAAGGAAATACCTGAAGCGCACCAGACTTTTCAGACCACGTCTCCGTCATCTCTTCCTCAGTACCAACAAGGTTAAGAAGAGAATATCTCGCAACACCATCTCTTTCTGGCTCAAGAAAGTTATTGCGAGAGCCATTCACGGAGACTCTGAGGCAGCTCAACCCAAAGCCCATCAAGTTGGGGGAGTGGCTGCCTCGGTGGCATTTAAGAAGAATTTTTCAGTCTCCCAAGTCTTAAAAGCTGGAGTCTGGAAGCGCCAATCTACATTCACCTCTCACTATTCATCAGATGTGACACATAGGTCTTTAAACACCTTTTCTATAGGACCTATTGTGGCAGGACAGCAGGTGCTGTAGCTACCTTTACGCCCTCTCAGGGGACAGTAGCCATTGATCGAGGATTCTGAGTTACACTAGGTTTAGAAGACCATCCATCTATCTTCTGCTCTTTCTTCTTCCTCCCATCTGGGTATCTTAGTCTGTGACCAGTTTCGGCTGGACTCATCAATGGAAATAAGGTATGAAACTCATCTGACTCCTATCACAGGGTATAAGTTATACTCGTTGTCACGAGGGTTCCCCTTTCAAGGTCAGGGGAACCCTTGGTATGAAAGGGTCCTGGTATTGCTCCCGACCCTCTTCATACTGAAACTTCAGTTTCTACGTATTTACAAACCTTCAGTCATGCTGGATTTGGGGATCTACAGAGAAGTAAATGGGAGATTGTTCATTATAGAGTCTAGTCTGAGGACTATCTTCTCTAGGTGTAGAGAATACTTCGTCCACCCTGACCTCAAGACTAAGTCTCCTATAGTAAAGAATGAGGGTTTGTATTTAGTGTAGGAACAAATGACAAACTTATAACAGAGTTTGTATTTTTCCTAACATACAAACCCGAATTCTTTACTCAAATCTTCCCTCCGTCGCCACCCCCTAAGATAGTCCTAGCTAGAATCCGATTGAAGGTATTCCGTAGCTACCGGCCAGCAGTCCCCCACCCCCATCAGGGGGATAACTACTGGCCCGGTCGTTAACGACCTTGTTAAGGTTTTCTGCCGTATTTTCCAGCTCGCGCTAGAATATCTCCTATAGTAAAGAGTTCAGGTTTGTATGTTAGGAAAAATACAACCTCTTATAAGTTTGTCATTTTTCAATCTACTCATACTGCCAAAAAGGTTGTCTGAATGGCTGTTAGCTTCAGGTAACAATGTACTGCCATCACACGACAAAGAACCAACTCGTATGGATTATTGGTAGCCTCCATAGGGGAGGAAGTGGGGAAAAAAAAAATCAAACCTGCGTTACTGAATGGCTGGGTTCTGTATCTTCATCTGGAACAAAGGTAAAAGAACCCTTTTTCCATCCTTCAGTAGGATTGCGCCATACAAAATGTGTATCTCTCCCGAACACTTCACCTATGCAAGGAGGCAACCTGTCAATAGCATTAAAAACCTATCTGCAGCACATCTTCATGTTTCATATGTAGCTTGTGTGAGTAACTGGAGAACCCGAGTAACATCCCACAATGGAGGTTCAAGTTACCTAGAAGGACAGGACTGTTCTAAGTTACTCATAAGCATCAAAGTTCCCATGAATCCAAGCCACTTCAGATTGAAGACAGGGCTCAAGG
Organism: Palaemon carinicauda; assembly: GCF_036898095.1. Lineage (NCBI taxonomy): Eukaryota > Metazoa > Arthropoda > Malacostraca > Decapoda > Palaemonidae > Palaemon > Palaemon carinicauda. The sequence continues at coordinate 22,394,926 of NC_090738.1, read as the reverse complement.
CAGAGCAATAGCCTTTTCCCACTGAGGCAGTAGTCCTTCCTGCGGATAAGTACCAGTCCTATGACACGAACTGCAGATGATGGCCCACTTTGCTTAGTAAACATTGGCAGAGTACTTAGAGGAGATGCTGGATAGGTACACCCATGAAGAGACAGGTAAGTTGAGACATTGAGGTACCTCTACATGTGGGGTTGACAAGAGAGGTTGAGCCACTGAGACAGTTCTCTTAGTAATTCCACTAGGACCATCAGCATGCCTGGGTACCATTCAGAGTAACCATTTGGGAGCTAACAGGGTTACTCTGCAGTTCAATGTAGTCAACACACTGTTATTTACTCTGCAAGTCAGGCAGAAAAGCATAAGACAGTGTTTTCCCACAGATGATGAAAGACATCCTCTAGTGTCACTGAAGCCAGCACAGGAGAGCATAAGATCATGAACTTTTAGTTGAGCTTGGTTGCTAACATTTTGATTAATGGTATAGTGGTTTGTGGACTGTGGCTGGACGTAACACGCAAAATGCCTAGTGTCAGAAGGCAACCACACTAACTTCTCACTAAACAAAAAATATGGTGGAATACCCAAAGATCAGGGCCAAAGGTAAACAGTCATGAAGTAATGTGCACTGGGCACCAACCCTTGATTTTAGACTGGGCAAGAGGAACCAGCAAGAATCTCGGAATTCCCTATGTTCTATCTTGAATATCCTGTCTTTCTTCCACCAGTCCTCTGCACAGAGTTATTCAGAACAATGAAATAGCTCTATCTGTTTTAGGTAAGATTTCTTTTTTACTTGGTATTAGGAGAGAAAACATAAATAAATACTACAGGCTGGAACGTGTGACATCTGATGAAAGTTATCAATTTGAATAGAATTTTTTTTTTTTTTAATTTCAAAATGTTAAGAATAAAGGTACAGTAATTATAAAAAAGAAATTTTACACTACAATATTGAATAAAACTTGAACAGCAATAACTAGACTGAAAAAAAGTTTTGATAAAAAAATACTAAACTGTCCACACATTGGGCACTCCTACACCAATCTCTTCAGTAAATTTATCTTGGTTCAGTACTGTACATTGTTCAAATCTCATGGAACTAATTTTCTTCTATCATTAATGTTCCTCTACTATAACCGAAGTGAGTATTTAGGTGTACAACTAACGAGGGCAGAACTAAATAAATAATTATGGTCAATTTATCTTACCGAGGTAGATTTGCACAGACTTGCAGGGGTGCCCTTTTAGCTCGGTAAAGTTTTTAAATGGCTAATTAGTCGGTAATATTTTTGTACGAATACCATCATTGTTTTCAAATAATACCAAGTAATATGAATCAAAACTTATCTACTAACCTAAATTTCTCCCTCAGATATAGTTTTTGTCAATAAATAATGTTAACAAATAAATGTATCAAAGTACAGTATGGTGATGGTAAAACTAAATTCACTAACAACACCCACCTTAGTCAATGGCAGGAGCTTGTCTTCGGATGCACGTTGCATAATTTTGTAAATTTTCACATAACACAAATTGGGATAAATTACACTAAGCATAAGAAAAAGATGTTTGTTTCAACACGGAGTACTTACCTCGAACTACTTTCTTAGGAGTATCTGGGAGTCTCCTCTCAACCAACCAGAATTTTGTGTAGTTTCCCCTATCTCCGTTTTCTATTGTGGGTACCTTTGTAGCGGATGAATATGCGCCCTGAGGCGACCCGGGTCAGTGAGCGTGCGTGGCCAGATCTCCGTCATCAGTAAGTTTCTGGTCGCGTCGTGATTAACATCTCGCCGCGCTCTCTTCACCCAGTGCGACCCTTTGTGTCCCCACGCGGTCCCCACGTGTTCAACCCTAACCTTATCCACCTCTTTCCTCTGTGTCCCTGTGTCGCTTGGTGCATCGTCATCGTTGCCCCGGGCCTATGGCCAGTAAATCTTGTGGTGCTTTTCTGTCCAAGCCAGAGGTCGACCCTCACACCTTGTGTTCTTCGTGTAGGGGCAGTGTTTGTTCCCCTACAGCCACATGTCCGGAGTGCGAGTCTTGGACCGAAATCCAGTGGGTTCTCTACGGAACCAAGAAAAAGAAGGCAGCCAAGAGATCGCCCAAGAAGGCTAGCATCTCCTCACCATTAGCGTCGCCCGATGCCCCATCGAAGAGGGGTTCCCTACCGCCTTCCGCTACCCAGAGTAGGGAACGAGGTAAGTCCGTTGCGGGGAAGCGGCCCATTGCCCTTCCTCAAGAGTCTGATATTCCTGATGTGGGGGATGTTGTGTTGGTTCAGGCATGTGGGGGTCCTGAGGGGGGGGAGTGTGTTCGGGAGACGAGGTCCTGGTGCTTACAGGACCCGTCTCCGCCGAAGATCCGATGTGGGAGAATCCTGCTACGGGCCCTTCCCCCGCATCGTGGGTATGTGTTTCAGGTGCGTCAGCGACCGGGAGAGACGCAGAAAAAGAAGCAGGGTCGTCGAATTCAGATTCCGTTGCCTGGACGGCCTTCAGGTCGCCCATGAGACTAGAGGAAGAGTTCGACTACTGGTTTGCTCACAAGAAAGCGCCTTTGTCTCCCCCGGCGCCGTCGTCAACGCTCCCGCCCGTCTTTTTGCAGCCTCCTTCGCCAATGGAACGACACGAAGATCCCCCAGCAGCATTAGATGTATCAGTAGACTCAGCGGGCTCGTCTTCCTCCCCGTCATCGTTCTCCTCCTTTTCGTCGGATTCGTTCTCCTCGGAAGATGAAGGCTCAAGAGACTCGAGGAAGAAACGGGAGAGGTCTCGCAGGAAGAGGTCCCGCTCACGCTCTCGCCAGTCCAGGAAACGGGCTAGAACCTCCAAGAGGAAGTACAAGAAGAGCCGTTCGTCAAGGGATAAGTGGGTGTGGGTCACGATCCCCCGGAGCGAACTTCTCAAGGCAACCTCCACTCCGGGTGGCTCCCTAGAGCCACTTCTTCACCCTCGCGACACGGCTCCTCCGGTAGGCCCGACCATCGTCAGAAGTCGACCCACCAGGTGACTTTCACCAAGCATAAGTCCGCGAAGGCACCGGCTCTATCTGCCCAGCGGAAAGAGCCGCTTCTTCGGCCCGGCAGCGTGGTCCCAGCCCAGTCCCTCGATGGCTTTCCCCGAGCAACAGGGCCAGCCAGCTGATCCGGGGAAGCCCGCGGCTCCGCAGAGCTCCGCGGGAGGGAGTAGACCCATGACGGCTACTCACGTCCCAGCGAATCTGCCCGCTCTGCAGGTCGCCGCGCCAGTGGCTCGACATGAGAGGAAGGTTCTACCTTCCCACGCGGCTCCATCCGTTATCAACGAGGCTCCCCATGCGGATGACCAGGTAACGGAAGGCCTCATAGAAGGAGAGTGCTCGTCAGGCGACGTCTCTTCCTACCAGAAAGTCTTGGCCCTCATCAGGCACCACCACAGGCTGGATGAACCTAAGCCCTCGGCAGAGCAGGCCTGGTGGACAACCCGGTCCAGCAGAAGCCGTCCCTAACCCTACCTCTGGCGCCGGACGTGAAGCTGGGTATGGACCACATTGATAAGTTCATAGCCAGCCAAACGTATGCCCCCAGGAGCCAGGGTGCCTCCAAACTTCTACCGGGACTTAGAACACTGAAATGCTTTTACGTCCCGGATGGTCGTCGAGGAGGTCCCCGTATAGTCGAGCCAGCTATCGCCATCTTATATCAGGGAGCGGCAGAAGACAGGGCATCCTCTGCTCTGGTGTGCTTCTCACCAGCAGAAACCTCCATGATGGAGGATATGGCTCAAAACCTGGTCAACGTTTCTTCTTGGTTGGACTGGTGGGCCTGCACCCTGGTGGGGTTCCAGTCCTCACATGACCTCTCCGTTCCTGAAAACCAGTCCTTATTACAGGAGTTGATCAGCTCGGGGGTAAAAGCCTTGAAATTTCTCTCCTTTCAATCCCTCTCACAAGCAGCCAATTGGGTCCTGCGGAAACGGGATACAGTGTTGAACAAGTTGTTACGTAAGTTACCCAAGCGGGAGGCGAGGTCACTGAGGAACTCGCCGGTGTGGGGCGAGTCCGTGTTCCCCCTGAAGACGGTAGAGGAGGTGATGGAGAGGGTCAGGAAACTCAAAGAAGCGGGAGAGCCCAGACTCCCCCTGCAAGATGTCCAGCTCACAGGAGACCCTCTTCAGACGCCCCTCACCCGTCCCATTCTTCGCCAGTCCAACCGAGGAGAGAGTCCTCGTCGGTGTCTTGGCACCAAGTCCCGCAGCCCTCCCGTAGGGGAGGTTCAACCCCGCAAGCATCCTTTAGGCCCTCCTATTCCAACTCCAGGAGAGGACGCTCCAGCCACGCCTCTAGAAGAAGATAGGCAGAGAGGCCCCCTACTCCTGCCGAAGCCTCAGGTAGGTGGATGCCTCAAACACTCTTGGCAAGCTTGGCGGGACTACGGAGCGGATCCATGGACCGTAGCAGTACTGAAGGACGGGTACAGGTTGCCCTTCCTAGCGGAACCGCCCCTCTAATTCCGGACCAACAGGCAGAGTGGTTGGCGCCCAAGGACCCCTTAAGAAAAGCAGCATTACAGGAGGAAGTGTCCGCCATGCTCACCAAAGGGGCGTTGGAACCAGTCAAGAACTCCAACCCGGGTTCTACAGCAGACTCTTCCTGGTGGAGAAAGCAGCAGGGGGTTGGAGGCCGGTCATAGACCTGTCAGCCCTCAACAAGTTTGTGTGCAAGACCGACTTCAAGATGGACACCCCGAAGTCGGTGATGGCAGCTGGGACTTCATGATGTCCTTAGACCTCAAGGACGCTTACTTTCAGATCCCTGTCCACCCCTCCAATAGGAAGTTCCTAAGAGTGAAGTGGGGTACCCAAGCGTTGCAATTCAGAACACTCTGCTTCGGGCTGTCGACAGCTCCTCAGGTCTTCACGAGAGTCTTCACAACAGTCTCAGTCTGGCCCCACGAGCAGGGCATCCGCCTGATTCGTTACCTAGACTACTGGTTGTTACTTTCAGCCTCAGAGGGAGTACTGAGGGAGCAAGGCGCAAAGCTTCTACGGTTCTGCAGGGACTTGGGTATCACCATCAACCTGGAAAAGTCGCAGCTGACGACCTCCACCAGGATGACATACCTGGGGATGGTTCTAGACACTCAATTGGTGAGGGCCCTCTCCTACTCAGGGAGATTGGACAATCTGGATCGGATACTTCGACCCTTCCTAACGGACCAGCCGAGGAGAGCTAAAGACTAGAAGAGGTTGGTAGGCCACCTCGTGTCGGAGAAGTTAGTCCCCCAGGGGAGACTCAAACTGAGAGGGGTTCAATGGAACCTGAAGGAGCTCTGGACCCCGGGGGAGTCCCCGCACAAAATAGTTCCAGTGTCCCCGGAGACAAAGGAAGTCCTGAAGTGGTGGCACGACAGGACGAACACCCTCAAGAGAATGCCCTTCGCAATCGACCCTCCGGAGATGCTGTTGTTGACGGACGCATCAAAGGAGGGATGGGGAGCCCACCTTCTCGACGAGTCGGCGAAGGGGAAGTGGTCCCTCGAGGAGAGGAGCCGTCACATAAACGTGCTAGAGCTGATGGCCGTGCAAAGGGCATGCCAAGAATTCGTCCATCTACAACGGGGAAACACCGTGGCTCTGATGTGCGACAACGCCACGGTGGTGGCCTACGTGAAAAAGCAAGGAGGACTGAAGTCGAAGGAGTTGTGCAGTCTCACGACACAGTTCCTGGAATGGGCCTCAAGGGAACAGGTCGAGGTCACAGCCAGGTTCATTCCAGGAAATAGGAACGTTCTAGCCGACGGCCTCATCACTCAGCAGGATGGGTCAAGTAGTAGGGTCGGAGTGGTCCTTACACCTGGAAGTGGCCCAGACGGTCATCCTGAAGTGGGGGTCGCCGGTGATGGACCTCTTCGCCACGAGACTCAACGCACAGCTCCCCGTGTTTTGTTCTCCTGTGCCAGATCCAACAGCAGCGTTCGAGGACGAGTTTCAACATCCTTGGGACAACCTCGATGTGTATGCCTTTCTGCCCTTCGGGATGCTCAGGCAAGTCCTCAACAGAGTGAGGCGGGCAAACAACCTGTGGATGACTTTGGTAGCGCCCTGGGGCCGGAAAGAGAATGGTTCGCGGACCTAAAGGAACTGGCGCGCCTCCCACCATGGCCCCTTCCAGACAGGCCAGACCTCCTCCGTCAGCCACACTTCCAAAGGTTTCACGAAAACCCTTGGTTCCTCCGCCTACACAGGTGGAGGTTATCGAGCGGCTCCTGAAGTGGACCACCTTTACTAAATGGTGCGCCTCACAGAACGTCAGGCCGTTGGAGGCCTCCATTCATAAGATAGCCGACTTCCTAGTCTATCTGAGAGATGACGTGGGTATGTCTATTCCGGCCATCAAGGGAGTCCAAACGGCTTTGGGCCAAGTCTTCCTCCTAAAAGGCATTAATCTAGGAGCTTCCAGACAAGTCTCGATGCTCATCAAGAACTTCGAACAATACAGTGCCCCAGTGGGATGTGGCCAGAGTTCTGAGGGTCCTGTCAGAGCCGCCCTTCAAACCCCTTAGGGATATCCTAGACAAGGAGCTCACCCTCAAGACTGTCTTCCTTTCAGCCCTAGCTTCAGCGAAGAGAATAAGCGAGCTCCATGGGTTGTCATACAAGGTCTCGCACACGAAAGGTTGGCGAGAAGTAAGTTTCAGGTTCTTACCCAATTTTGTAGCCAAAACTCAGAACCCAGCTTACTGGGACCCTAGGTTCAAGGGGTTTTCAGTGCCAGCGATTCCGCGTTCGGACAACCCAAGGGACTTGTTACTGTGTCCAGTCAGAGCTGTGTGAAAGTACCTGGAAAGAACGTCCAAGCTTCGACCTGGGATCAAGACGGTCATCCTGAAGTGGGGGTCGCCGGTGATGGACCTCTTCGCCACGAGACTCAACGCACAGATCCCCGTGTTTTGTTCTCCTGTGCCAGATCCAACAGCAGCGTTCGAGGACGAGTTTCAACATCCTTGGGACAACCTCGATGTGTATGCCTTTCTGCCCTTCGGGATGCTCAGGCAAGTCCTCAACAGAGTGAGGCGGGCAAACAACCTGTGGATGACTTTGGTAGCGCCCTGGGGCCGGAAAGAGAATGGTTCGCGGACCTAAAGGAACTGGCGCGCCTCCCACCATGGCCCCTTCCAGACAGGCCAGACCTCCTCCGTCAGCCACACTTCCAAAGGTTTCGCGAAAACCCTTGGTTCCTCCGCCTACACAGGTGGAGGTTATCGAGCGGCTCCTGAAGTGGACCACCTTTACTAAATGGTGCGCCTCACAGAACGTCAGGCCGTTGGAGGCCTCCATTCATAAGATAGCCGACTTCCTAGTCTATCTGAGAGATGACGTGGGTATGTCTATTCCGGCCATCAAGGAAGTCCAAACGGCTTTGGGCCAAGTCTTCCTCCTAAAAGGCATTAATCTAGGAGCTTCCAGACAAGTCTCGATGCTCATCAAGAACTTCGAACAATACAGTGCCCCAGTGCGATGTGGCCAGAGTTCTGAGGGTCCTGTCAGAGCCGCCCTTCAAACCCCTCAAGGATATCCTAGACAAGGAGCTCACCCTCAAGACTGTCTTCCTTTCAGCCCTAGCTTCAGCGAAGAGAATAAGCGAGCTCCATGGGTTGTCATACAAGGTCTCGCACACGAAAGGTTGGCGAGAAGTAAGTTTCAGGTTCTTACCCAATTTTGTAGCCAAAACTCAGAACCCAGCTTACTGGGACCCTAGGTTCAAGGGGTTTTCAGTGCCAGCGATTCCGCGTTCGGACAACCCAAGGGACTTGTTACTGTGTCCAGTCAGAGCTGTGTGAAAGTACCTGGAAAGAATGTCCAAGCTTCGACCTGGGATCAAGACGGTCATCCTGAAGTGGGGGTCGCCGGTGATGGACCTCTTCGCCACGAGACAACGCACAGCTCCCCGTGTTTTGTTCTCCTGTGCCAGATCCAACAGCAGCGTTCGAGGACGAGTTTCAACATCCTTGGGACAACCTCGATGTGTATGCCTTTCTGCCCTTCGGGATGCTCAGGCAAGTCCTCAACAGAGTGAGGCGGGCAAACAACCTGTGGATGACTTTGGTAGCGCCCTGGGGCCGGAAAGAGAATGGTTCGCGGACCTAAAGGAACTGGCGCGCCTCCCACCATGGCCCCTTCCAGACAGGCCAGACCTCCTCCGTCAGCCACACTTCCAGAGGTTTCACGAAAACCCTTGGTTCCTCCGCCTACACAGGTGGAGGTTATCGAGCGGCTCCTGAAGTGGACCACCTTTACTAAATGGTGCGCCTCACAGAACGTCAGGCCGTTGGAGGCCTCCATTCATAAGATAGCCGACTTCCTAGTCTATCTGAGAGATGACGTGGGTATGTCTATTCCGGCCATCAAGGGAGTCCAAACGGCTTTGGGCCAAGTCTTCCTCCTAAAAGGCATTAATCTAGGAGCTTCCAGACAAGTCTCGATGCTCATCAAGAACTTCGAACAATACAGTGCCCCAGTGGGATGTGGCCAGAGTTCTGAGGGTCCTGTCAGAGCCGCCCTTCAAACCCCTCAAGGATATCCTAGACAAGGAGCTCACCCTCAAGACTGTCTTCCTTTCAGCCCTAGCTTCAGCGAAGAGAATAAGCGAGCTCCATGGGTTGTCATACAAGGTCTCGCACACGAAAGGTTGGCGAGAAGTAAGTTTCAGGTTCTTACCCAATTTTGTAGCCAAAACTCAGAACCCAGCTTACTGGGACCCTAGGTTCAAGGGGTTTTCAGTGCCAGCGATTCCGCGTTCGGACAACCCAAGGGACTTGTTACTGTGTCCAGTCAGAGCTGTGTGAAAGTACCTGGAAAGAACGTCCAAGCTTCGACCTGGGATCAAGACGGTCATCCTGAAGTGGGGGTCGCCGGTGATGGACCTCTTCGCCACGAGACTCAACGCACAGCTCCCCGTGTTTTGTTCTCCTGTGCCAGATCCAACAGCAGCGTTCGAGGACGAGTTTCAACATCCTTGGGACAACCTCGATGTGTATGCCTTTTTGCCCTTCGGGATGCTCAGGCAAGTCCTCAACAGAGTGAGGCGGGCAAACAACCTGTGGATGACTTTGGTAGCGCCCTGGGGCCGGAAAGAGAATGGTTCGCGGACCTAAAGGCACTGGCGCGCCTCCCACCATGGCCCCTTCCAGACAGGCCAGACCTCCTCCGTCAGCCACACTTCCAAAGGTTTCACGAAAACCCTTGGTTCCTCCGCCTACACAGGTAGAGGTTATCGAGCGGCTCCTGAAGTGGACCACCTTTACTAAATGGTGCGCCTCACAGAACGTCAGGCCGTTGGAGGCCTCCATTCATAAGATAGCCGACTTCCTAGTCTATCTGAGAGATGACGTGGGTATGTCTATTCCGGCCATCAAGGGAGTCCAAACGGCTTTGGGCCAAGTCTTCCTCCTAAAAGGCATTAATCTAGGAGCTTCCAGACAAGTCTCGATGCTCATCAAGAACTTCGAACAATACAGTGCCCCAGTGGGATGTGGCCAGAGTTCTGAGGGTCCTGTCAGAGCCACCCTTCAAACCCCTCAAGGATATCCTAGACAAGGAGCTCACCCTCAAGACTGTCTTCCTTTCAGCCCTAGCTTCAGCGAAGAGAATAAGCGAGCTCCATGGGTTGTCATACAAGGTCTCGCACACGAAAGGTTGGCGAGAAGTAAGTTTCAGGTTCTTACCCAATTTTGTAGCCAAAACTCAGAACCCAGCTTACTGGGACCCTAGGTTCAAGGGGTTTTCAGTGCCAGCGATTCCGCGTTCGGACAACCCAAGGGACTTGTTACTGTGTCCAGTCAGAGCTGTGTGAAAGTACCTGGAAAGAACGTCCAAGCTTCGACCTGGGATCAAGACGGTCATCCTGAAGTGGGGGTCGCCGGTGATGGACCTCTTCGCCACGAGACTCAACGCACAGCTCCCAGTGTTTTGTTCTCCTGTGCCAGATCCAACAGCAGCGTTCGAGGACGAGTTTCAACATCCTTGGGAAAACCTCGATGTGTATGCCTTTCTGCCCTTCGGGATGCTCAGGCAAGTCCTCAACAGAGTGAGGCGGGCAAACAACCTGTGGATGACTTTGGTAGCGCCCTGGGGCCGGAAAGAGAATGGTTCGCGGACCTAAAGGAACTGGCGCGCCTCCCACCATGGCCCCTTCCAGACAATCCAGACCTCCTCCGTCAGCCACACTTCCAAAGGTTTCACGAAAACCCTTGGTTCCTCCGCCTACACAGGTGGAGGTTATCGAGCGGCTCCTGAAGTGGACCACCTTTACTAAATGGTGCGCCTCACAGAACGTCAGGCCGTTGGAGGCCTCCATTCATAAGATAGCCGACTTCCTAGTCTATCTGAGAGATGACGTGGGTATGTCTATTCCGGCCATCAAGGGAGTCCAAACGGCTTTGGGCCAAGTCTTCCTCCTAAAAGGCATTAATCTAGGAGCTTCCAGACAAGTCTCGATGCTCATCAAGAACTTCGAACAATACAGTGCCCCAGTGGGATGTGGCCAGAGTTCTGAGGGTCCTGTCAGAGCCGCCCTTCAAACCCCTCAAGGATATCCTAGACAAGGAGCTCACCCTCAAGACTGTCTTCCTTTCAGCCCTAGCTTCAGCGAAGAGAATAAGCGAGCTCCATGGGTTGTCATACAAGGTCTCGCACACGAAAGGTTGGCGAGAAGTAAGTTTCAGGTTCTTACCCAATTTTGTAGCCAAAACTCAGAACCCAGCTTACTGGGACCCTAGGTTCAAGGGGTTTTCAGTGCCAGCGATTCCGCGTTCGGACAACCCAAGGGACTTGTTACTGTGTCCAGTCAGAGCTGTGTGAAAATACCTGGAAAGAACGTCCAAGCTTCGACCTGGGATCAAGACGGTCATCCTGAAGTGGGGGTCGCCGGTGATGGACCTCTTCGCCACGAGACTCAACGCACAGCTCCCCGTGTTTTGTTCTCCTGTGCCAGATCCAACAGCAGCGTTCGAGGACGAGTTTCAACATCCTTGGGACAACCTCGATGTGTATGCCTTTCTGCCCTTCGGGATGCTCAGGCAAGTCCTCAACAGAGTGAGGCGGGCAAACAACCTGTGGATGACTTTGGTAGCGCCCTGGGGCCGGAAAGAGAATGGTTCGCGGACCTAAAGGAACTGGCACGCCTCCCACCATGGCCCCTTCCAGACAGGCCAGACCTCCTCCGTCAGCCACACTTCCAAAGGTTTCACGAAAACCCTTGGTTCCTCCGCCTACACAGGTGGAGGTTATCGAGCGGCTCCTGAAGTGGACCACCTTTACTAAACGGTGCGCCTCACAGAACGTCAGGCCGTTGGAGGCCTCCATTCATAAGATAGCCGACTTCCTAGTCTATCTGAGAGATGACGTGGGTATGTCTATTCCGGCCATCAAGGGAGTCCAAACGGCTTTGGGCCAAGTCTTCCTCCTAAAAGGCATTAATCTAGGAGCTTCCAGACAAGTCTCGATGCTCATCAAGAACTTCGAACAATACAGTGCCCCAGTGGGATGTGGCCAGAGTTCTGAGGGTCCTGTCAGAGCCGCCCTTCAAACCCCTCAAGGATATCCTAGACAAGGAGCTCACCCTCAAGACTGTCTTCCTTTCAGCCCTAGCTTCAGCGAAGAGAATAAGCGAGCTCCATGGGTTGTCATACAAGGTCTCGCACACGAAAGGTTGGCGAGAAGTAAGTTTCAGGTTCTTACCCAATTTTGTAGCCAAAACTCAGAACCCAGCTTACTGGGACCCTAGGTTCAAGGGGTTTTCAGTGCCAGCGATTCCGCGTTCGGACAACCCAAGGGACTTGTTACTGTGTCCAGTCAGAGCTGTGTGAAAGTACCTGGAAAGAACGTCCAAGCTTCGACCTGGGATCAAGACGGTCATCCTGAAGTGGGGGTCGCCGGTGATGGACCTCTTCGCCACGAGACTCAACGCACAGCTCCCCGTGTTTTGTTCTCCTGTGCCAGATCCAACAGCAGCGTTCGAGGACGAGTTTCAACATCCTTGGGACAACCTCGATGTGTATGCCTTTTTGCCCTTCGGGATGCTCAGGCAAGTCCTCAACAGAGTGAGGCGGGCAAACAACCTGTGGATGACTTTGGTAGCGCCCTGGGGCCGGAAAGAGAATGGTTCGCGGACCTAAAGGCACTGGCACGCCTCCCACCATGGCCCCTTCCAGACAGGCCAGACCTCCTCCGTCAGCCACACTTCCAAAGGTTTCACGAAAACCCTTGGTTCCTCCGCCTACACAGGTGGAGGTTATCGAGCGGCTCCTGAAGTGGACCACCTTTACTAAACGGTGCGCCTCACAGAACGTCAGGCCGTTGGAGGCCTCCATTCATAAGATAGCCGACTTCCTAGTCTATCTGAGAGATGACGTGGGTATGTCTATTCCGGCCATCAAGGGAGTCCAAACGGCTTTGGGCCAAGTCTTCCTCCTAAAAGGCATTAATCTAGGAGCTTCCAGACAAGTCTCGATGCTCATCAAGAACTTCGAACAATACAGTGCCCCAGTGGGATGTGGCCAGAGTTCTGAGGGTCCTGTCAGAGCCGCCCTTCAAACCCCTCAAGGATATCCTAGACAAGGAGCTCACCCTCAAGACTGTCTTCCTTTCAGCCCTAGCTTCAGCGAAGAGAATAAGCGAGCTCCATGGGTTGTCATACAAGGTCTCGCACACGAAAGGTTGGCGAGAAGTAAGTTTCAGGTTCTTACCCAATTTTGTAGCCAAAACTCAGAACCCAGCTTACTGGGACCCTAGGTTCAAGGGGTTTTCAGTGCCAGCGATTCTGCGTTCGGACAACCCAAGGGACTTGTTACTGTGTTCAGTCAGAGCTGTGTGAAAGTACCTGGAAAGAACGTCCAAGCTTCGACCTGGGATCAAGAGTCTGTTCGTCTCGTCGGGGCTAGTGAAGAAGGCAGTCCCCAAGAATACGGTCTCTTTCTGGTTACGACAGGTAATTATGAGGGCTTACGACAGCACAGGAGTCTCCCTTCCGGGAAAGCCGAGACTCCATGATATTAGGGGCCTGAGTACTTCGTTGGCCTTCGAGAGGAACATGGCTGTGGGCCAGATCCTGAAGGCGGGCATTTGGTCCAGGCAGTCCACCTTTACGGCTCACTACATGAAGGACTGTTCTACGAAGTCTTTGGACGGTTTCTCTATTGGTCCCGTCATTTCTGCGCTCCAGAAGATTTAAGGTCGTAGCCCCGGGGAAGCCGTGGGCGGTAAGTCCAAGAGACACGGGTTCCTTCCTTACCTTTCCCCTTATCACCACTTCCCCTCCATTCCCCTTGATCCTTTCTCCTGCCATGGGGAACACGTTCAGTTGAAAGCATCCATGTCCAAAGACTCTTACAGAGGTGAGTTACTTAGACACTACGATAGTTTTTTGCGTAGTTTTCCCTAATTCTCATTTCTATTTTGGGGTCAGAAGAACCTAGCCTCCTATCTAGGTTCATTCCCTTTTCCAGCCGGTCTCTCGGTCAAAAAGGCCACTTCAACCTCCTAAAGTACAAGTCTCCTAAGAAAGTAGTTCGAGGTAAGTACTCCGTGTTGGAACAAATCATATTTTAAGTAATTTGTATTTTTCCTAACAGTACTTACCTCAAACTACTTTCGGGTTATGGCCCACCCATCCTGCCCCTAATGTCTTACAGGACTTTTGATACCATATCTATCATAAATTTACTGATGACCGAGACCTGGCCACTCACGCTCACTGACCCGGGGCGCGTATTCATCCGCTACAGAGGTACCCACTATAGAAAACGGAGATAAGGGAAACTACACAAAATTCTGGTCTGTTGGGAGGAGAATCCCAGATACTCCTAAGAAAGTAGTTCGAGGTAAGTACTGTTAGGAAAAATACAAATTGCTTAAAATTTGTGATATTTTAAGCTTTCTTTGAATACCCGAATCTCTAAAAACAAGGAATTATTAAAACTCGCTATTGGTGAAAATAGCGGTTAGGTAAAAGCAGTGAGTCCTGGGTAAAAGGAGCATTCTACTGTCAAACACCGAAGAAGAAATGTAAGGGAGAAGGAGGGGTATTGTGATTGTTACTCGCATGAAATTATGAATTTGTTTAATTATGATTTTTATGCAACACTCCAGTATCCTCAAACCAAAAATATTGCTCTTGATAAAATCTGAACCTTTACTAAAAAGATAACAAGCCCTTTCTATACGGACTTACATCATAGGCCTATGATGCAAGTCCGAATAGAAAGGGATAAGTGAGAGACGTCAGCTGAGATGTTGGAACACACACACCTGCATGAGTGTGTTTATATCACTGATTAATTTAAATTTAGCATACAGTATGTATATGCTGCATATTTTACACAAAACAAGAATCTAAACCTTTACGAAGAAAATAGCAAACCCTTTCCATTTGGACTTGCATCACAGACCTATGATGTAAGTCCGTATAGAAAGGGCTAGTTTTTTTTTTTTTTTTTTTTTTTGTAAAGGTTTAGATTTTATCAAAAGCAATATTTTCGCTTTGGGTTTACGTAGTTTGCATAAGTTGTATAAAAATCCTGATTAAACGAATTCATAATTTCACCGCCAAGTTACAATCGCAATACCCCTCCTCCTACCTTCCACTTCCTCTTCGGTGTATGACAGTAGAATGATCCTTTTACCCAGGACCCACTCTAAGAGGGTCCTGCTTTTACCTAACAGCTATTTTCACATAAGCAAGTTTTATTAATTCCACGTTTTTAGTAGATTCTGGTATTCAAAGAAAGTTTAAAATAACACGTTCTTTAAAATAACACTTTTTTTCTTATGCTTAGTGTAATTTATCCCACTTTGTTAAAACATGAAGTTACAAAATTATGCAGCGTGCATCAGAAATCAACCTCATGCCATTGACTTCGGCGGGTGTTATTAGATTTACCATCACGATACTTTATAATAATAATTAGTAATTAACATTATTTATCGGCAAAACCTATGTCTTGGTGAAATTTAGGTTAGTAAATAAGTTTCAATTCACATTACTAGGTAATTAATGTATTTAAAAACAATGATGGTATTCAGACAAAAATACTTCCGACCAATCAGCTATTAGGAAACTTTTCCGAGCTAAAAGGGTACCCCTGCGAGTCGGTGCTAACCTGCCTCGCTTTTCTGAGCTAAAAGGGGACCCCTGTGACTCGCTGCAAACCTGCCTCACTAAAATAAATTGACTATAGACACATCAGCTGCTGAATATATTGAAATAATTGTACAGTAATACCTTGAGACACGAGCTTGATGCGTTCCGGGACCCAAGCTCGTATGTCAATTTGCTCGTATCTCTGATCAATTTTTCCCATATCAAATAACTAGAAAAAAAAAAAAATCCGTTCCCACCCTCTGAAAAAACACCTAAAAACAGTATATTACAGAGGAAAAATTATATTTCTGGGCTCCACCTGTGCCACTCCGTGAAATGCTCCTTTTACATCATTTCTAAGGTAAAAACTGCTATGAATTTACCAGAGAAAAAAGTTGCATAGGAATGCCAGGTTGAACCCAGCTAGCTCACCTACAGAGGTGTCGGTATAATAATACTGGGGTTGTGATAAATCACAACCAGAGGTCTCGCACCATTTAGATATCTCCTCTTCCATATCCCCGTTACAGCGAGGTGCCGTTCAACACCCACCACTGAACGCTACTACCAACAACCCAACCCACGCCAGTGACGTCACTCCTTTTTCATAGCACTTGCTGTTAGCTGTTGTGTTTTCTCTGTGGTGTTTTCGGTGTTACCCTCAAGGATTTTGTGCACGATGTCGGATTCTAATGTCTCCCCATCTAAGAAGTACCAGATCTATGAGTTTTGAGTCTTTGGAGGTAGCTTTGCCTTTATTTTTAATTCTATCACAGTTTTTTGTTGTTCACCATTCGTTGGTCCCGCTTTGCGGCCGCCATGTTGGCTTGCTACCTCCTTCGCTCGTTCTTAACGTCTTACAATTAGTCATCTATACTGATTGTTTTTCGTTTCGAACCCCTTTTTTCGCTGGGTACTATCACCGATTACACCCTGTTTTTATATTATTATGATATTACAGTGGAACCTCTACATACGAATTTAATCCGTTCCAGAACCAACTTCGGATGTAGAAAATGTTCGGATGTCGAAACGAATTTTCCCATAAGAATACATGGTAATTCATTTAATTCGTTCCTCAGCCTAAAAACCCATAATAAATCCTTAATAAATGGCTACACATAATTACGCATAACAATAACATAACTGCATAATATGAAAGAAGCATGTAAAAAAGATAAATATAAAGAAATAATGAATAAAAAATGTGTTTTATTGCCACTTTACCTTAGAGACAGGCCAACGCAGGTGTAGGATTTGCTACCCAGGAGGAGACGGACGATCGGCGAGAAGGTAGACATGGTGTTAACATGTTCTTTAAATAAATACTCTCTCTCTCTCTCTCTCTCTCTCTTGTTCTTCTTCACTGTTAGTGTTAGAGACGTCTATTAATTTTTTTTTCTGAGAGAGAGAGAGAGAGAGAGAGAGAGAGAGAGAGAGATTAAACAAAAATGAGATTAAACAAAAATGTGTTGTGTACATATGATTTTTACCAGCGTTAACGAGTTGAAAGACAGTTAAATGTAACTAAAAAAAACAATATCAGCGAATCTGAATTCCTTTATTAACTAAAACAAATATTGATACAAACACACTCGTGTGCGTATTCGCAAACACACACACACACACACGCACAAGGAGACACGATCGGTGAGGAGGTAGAGATGGTGACTGCGATAACATACCGTAACTTACACTACGGAATTTTAATCTAACTAAGCTTATTTATTTTTTTATTTTATTTTTATATTTCATATTTTTCACATTTTTTTCTTTTGATTTTTTATTTTCATCACTTTCAGTGACGAGTTATGGTATGTTATCGCAGTCACCATCTCTACCTCCTCCCTGACCGTCTCTCTTACTGCGTAGCAAAATTCTTGCACCTGTGTGTGTGTGTTTGTGCATACGCACACGAGTGTGTTTGAATCAATATTTGTTTTAGTTAATAAAGGAATTCAGATTAGCTGTTATTACTTTCTAAATTTCATTTAATTGTTTTTCAACTCGTTGACGCAGTTAAAAATCAGATGTACTCTAAACACATTTTTGTTTAATCTCTCTCACTCTCTCTCTCTCTCTCTCTCTCTCTCTCTCTCTCTCTCTCTCTCTCTCTCTCTCGGAAAAAAAATAATAGACGTAGACGTATCTAACACTACAACAGCGAAGAAGAGAGAGAGAGAGAGAGAGAGAGAGAGAGATTTTATTTAAAGAACATGTTAATGCTATGTTTAGAGAGAAACAGAAAAAGAGAGAAGTCTTATTTAAAAGAGCTTGTTAACGCTATCTTGGTTTTCTTTGCTTCACTTTTTTCTTTCTTTCTATTCATCACGCTGGCCCTTCTCACAAATGATCGTTGCCAACAATCTCTTTGTCCTTTATCCCTATCAATAAAAGGCGCTTTATCTCTTCCAGGGTATTGCTAAGATGTCTTGTAATAATGGTGATCCCCTTCGATGGTTATTTGCTTTAATGGCTGCCTTCAGCTTGATGATCCTCGAGATCATAGGCCTATTCCGGCCATATTGTTTAGCCATACAGTATCACTCACATGCACACTGCTCTCATGTTTTTCTATAATTTCTTGCTTCAATTCTAATGAAAGAATTGCCTTCTTCCTGTACTGAAACTTAGCTTCTTAGGCACCATGATTATAGGTAAAATCACAAAGGAAATGTGAGAAAAGGAAGAAAATAGGCACTGTTAATAACAGACCAAACAGAGGACAACCACATGATACACACAAGAACAGAGAACTGAGCACTCGACACTCAATGGCGTAATGTTTACTTCGTGTGTCGAAATAAAATTCGGGTGTAGAGTCAAAAATTTGCTCGAATTTTACTTCGGATGTTGGAAAATTCGGATGTAGATACGTTCGGATGTAGAGGTTCCACTGTATTATGATATTATCCTACGTATCATAGTTCTGAACTTAGGTTGGCTTGCTTGCTCGCCTTCGGGCGCTTTCCTAGTTGGTTTTGCTATCGCGTTATAGCATTTTTCCCCAGTGTTTATATCTTTACCACCTAGTGTTTATTGCTTAGTTTGAGTGGGACTCTTGCGAGGCAGTTTTACTTTAGTTTTAATTAGTTGTGTTATCCTACCGATCGGCATCTACCCGATGTAGTGTTATGTTGGCCCCCCTGTCCAGCTCGGTACTTACCCGCGCTGGAGGGCTCGGCTCGTTATTCTCCTGCCTTTCCCCCTGCTTCCCTCTCTCACTATTTTATTTTAGCTTTGCATGCCTTATAACCTAGTTCATTGTGTCAATTATTTTCTTTATTCATTTATCCGTTTATGATCATTCCGTTGTTATTTTCGTGGTTCGTCGGTTAGGTTGGTACTCCTGGCCTCCCTCAGTCCCACGTGATCGCCTCGAGCTCCCTCATTGGCTAGTTCTCGCTGCCTCCTCCCTCTCCCCCTTTCGGGGTATGCCCCCCCCCATTCCCCATCCCCACTCCAGGGATAGCTCTCGTCTCTGAGACTTTGGAGTCAGCTGTTTTGCCTTACAGGTCGAGTCCTCTCGTTCCCCAGTTACCCCCCCCCCCTCCCGGGTACCTACTGTCTCCTTTCCCCCAGTTGGAGCCAAGAACATCTAGCGAGGCTTTTAATCTTGTACACTAACTCCCTGCCCTTTCGTAGCCATTTTTCCTCCGCCGCTCTGATTGGCCATCGATCGGCTGGGGAGATCTCGGCTATGTTTTGGGTTTTTCCAGCGTGATTCCCTCTGTGACGTTCCGCACCCCACGGAACTCAGTCGATAGGATTCCCCCCGTGACGTTCCGCACCCCACGGAACCCAGACGATGGTAGCCCCATTTTCATTGGCGAGGAATTCTGTAAGTTTTTACCCTTTGAGCTTTGTCGAGTTTTGTTATTGCTTTGTTTGTTAAGGTCCTTGTGACCGGCGGTGAGTCTCTGGCTCTTCCCCCCCACCTTTTTCGACTCTCCTACCCCGGTAGGCTAGCAGTGACCCCTGGGTCTACCTCAGTTGTCTCCCCGGAGCCAACAGTATAATCAACTGCCTATACTATTATATTTCTGGGCTCCGACCTGTGCCGCCCAGTGAAATGCTCCTTTTACATCATTTCTAAGGTAAAAACTGCTATGAATTTACCAGAGAAAAAATTGTCTAGGAATGCTAGGTTGAATCCAGCTCGCTCACCTAATAAGGTGTCGGTATAATAACTGGGGCGTGATAAATCACAACCAGAGGCCTCGCACCATTTAGATATCTCCTCTCAATATCCCCGTTCAGCGAGGTGCCGTTCAATACCCTAGCTCCGATCTCTACTACCAACATTCCAACCCACGCCAGTGACGACACTCCTTTTCATAGCACCTGTGTTTACGCTGTTCTCTTTTTCGGTGTGTGTTTTTCCCGGATTTACCCAGGATTTATCTCATGATGTCGGGCTCTACTGTCATTCCATCCAAGTTAAGTACCAGATCTATAAGTTTTGAGTCTTTGGAGGTAGCCTTGCCCTTAGTTGTTATTTTATCAGAGTTTTTAATTTAAACTGTTCGCGGCCCCGCTTCGGGACCGCCATGATGGCTGGCTACCTCCTCTCTCTCTCGTTCTTAACGCCTTACAATTAGTCTTCCATACAGATTGTTTTTCGTTTTGAACCTATCTGGGTAATTCACGGTTCACACCCCGTGTTATTTTATTTTGTTATGGTATTTCATTATCCTGTTACTTACGATACAGTTGTTATGATATTACGGTATAGTTCGTGTTAGATTGGCATGCCTGCTTGCCTTCGGGCGCTGCTAGTTTTTTATGTTACACCACGCTATTACGTTTTCATATCCTAAGCGGATACGTTACATTATTTTTACCGACTAGTAGTTGCTTTAGTTTGAGTGGGACTCTCACGAGGCAGTTTGTTTTCATATTTTTATGTCGGCACCTCACTGACTTTGTGTTATGTTGGCCCCCCTGCCCAGCTCGGTCCTCCCCACGCTGGAGGGTTCGGCCCTTCCCTGCCTCTCCCTTGCATCCCTCTCTTACTATATTATTCGCATGCTTCCCTACTCATTATATTTTATACCATATCAATTATATTATGTCTATCCGTATTGATCATTCATTATGTCGTGGTTCTTCGACCAGGTTGGTATGCCTGGTCTCTCTGTCCACGTGATAGCCTCCTGCCTTCCCATTGGCTTGTTCTCATGTAGGGTATGACCCTCACCCCCGCCTACATCCCCACTTCAGGGATGCCTCTCGCTCCTCGAGCCTTGGAGTCAGATGCTTTGTTTTACGGGTCGAGTCCTCTCGTACCCTTTCAGCCCCCCCCATCCCCGGGGATATCGCCTGGCTCCTTCACGGGCGGACCTTGAACGTTAGCGAGGCTATATGTTATAGATGTAATAGATTTTATAGTTTTTCCCCTACCCTCCCGTAGCCGTTTTTTCCCCGCCGCTCCGATTGGCCATCGGTCGGCAGGAGGGATTTCTGCTATGTTTTAGGTTCCAAGTCTTTTATATACACATATTAATCCTGGATGCTACCTCCCGGTTCCGCACCCCACGGACCCATTATAGGATCCCTCCCTTCACCCTCCCTGTGTGGCGTTCCGCACTTCACGGACCCCACTCGATGTTAATGATTTTATCTACGGGATCCCCGTTCGTAGCTTCCGGACCTAGTTATCTTGTCGAGTTTTTGGTTAAGGTCCTTGAGCCCGTCGGTGAGTCTCTGACTCCCGACAACCCCCCCCCCCTCCCCCTCCCGTGTCCCGCCTACCCAGGTAGGCTAACACGAGCCCCGGGCTCTCTCAGTTGTCTCTCCGGAGCCAGCGTATATCCCTAACCATATTACGATTAATCTTATATATATATATATATATATATATATATATATATATATATATATACTGTATACCATATCTCCATGTGGTATCATATGCCTTTTCAAGGTCGAAAAAAACGGTCACATGGTGCTGTTTGGAAGCAAAGGCTTCACAAATAGAGGACTCAAGTCTTATTAACACATCAGTTGTCGAGAGCATTTTTCTGAATCCACATTGAATCGGTGATAAAATACCCTTCTTTTCAAGGTACCACATCAACCTAACATTGACCATCTTCTCCATGATTTTACATAAACACGAAGTCAATGCAATAGGTCAATAGCTTGCTGCTAAAAACTTGTCCTTACCGGGTTTTAAAAAGGCTAAAATAATGGCTAGTTCCCAAACACTTGGGTAACTATGATCATGCCATATTCTATTAATAATACTCAAAATAAATAACTTTGTATTAAAATGTACATGTTTAACCATTGCATATGGAATTCCATCGGGTCCAGGAGCTGTATCGTTGCAAGTAGCGAGTGCAGAATCAAGTTCTCTTTCAGTAAAAGGAAAATTATACGATTCTTCCCTTCCTGTTGCAAAATTTAAAATTTTCTTTTCTTCTATGCTCCTGTACTGGTGACCAGGAGCTGCTACACTCTTGCACGATACATTTGAAAAATGGTCAGCCAGGGCATTGCTAACTTTTTTTCCTTCAGTCACAAACTGACCATTCACTTTCAACACTGGTGGTGGGTTCGGGGTAAATTTGCCTGCAATTTTTTTTATTTTCCTCCATACAGAAGATGGTGGTGTTCTACTATTAATGGAGGAAACAAAAGCCACCCAAGATTGGTGTCTAGCTTCTTTCATGGCACGACGGAACTGTGCTCTACACTTTTTGTACAATATCAAATTTTCATCAGTACGGCGTCTACGCAATCTAGTCAGGGATTTTCTGGTGACTCTGTGCAAGGCTGTTAATTCTGAGGACCACCACGGGACTGGTCGTCCTTTGAATAGTCCTGTGGTTTTGGGAATCAAATTTATTCCTGCTGTATGAAGAGTTCCATTCAGTAGGTCTATGGCATCATCAATACTTTCAAACTGCTCTGCTCTCCCTTCGATTTTACTTAGCTCAGAAAATTTAACCGAGTCTGCCTTGTTTAGATTCCAACGTGGCGATCTTTGCAAAGGCGGACCCTTGTTGGTGTTTATAATGATTGGTGCATGATCACTAGTATGCCAATCATCTAATGTCCTCCAATTAAAATCAAGAAGACAGTTGGAGCTTGCAATTGAAAGGTCAATGCATGACAAAGTACCTGTCTGAACATGGAAGTGTGTGGGCTCTCCTGTATTAAGGAGTCCCACATCCTCATTCTCCACAATTGATGAGATAATATTGCCCCTTGTGTTGGCCAAAACATCACCCCATAAAGGATGTCTACCATTCATATCTCCCAGTAAGAGAAAAGGTTGAGGGAGTTGTTGAATGACCTCTGCTAAATCATCATATAAAATATTATCATTTGGAGGTAAGTACAGAGTGCATATTGTATATTTTCTCCCTATATCAATTTGTACAACAACTGCCTGCAGGGTTGTACGTATAGATATAGGTATTTGGGGAACATCTCGACGAATGTACATGAGACTTCCGCCATGGCTCCCTACTCCGTGATCATAAGGTGTCCTATAACTAATATATTCGCGAGGACAAGGGGTATTAGCATCAAGCTTGCTCTCCTGGAGACATACAATTATGGGGGAATGCTCGTGAATTAAGAGCTTAAGTTCTTCATATTTGGCCCTCAAACCCTGACAATTCCATTGCAAAATGGATGAAAAAACTATGTATTATTTTCTGGAAGACATCTTCGATGAGGTCTTCCCATTGACCGTTTTTTATTTGACAATATTTTCTGTAGGCTTTTTAAGTTTGGGTCTTGATAAATTAGGTTTTATATTAGCCTTTTCAGTGTTTTTGTTACCTAATTCTTGTGGGGGATGGTGGACCTCCACTTGAATTTTTGATTGATTCAAGAAGTTTTCCTGTTGATCTGAAATATCAACAGGCAAAACATCATATCTATTTAATGCCATAACTTTGGTGTTTTTAATGGATGGGGGTGAGAGAGATGGAGGTCTCTCTCTTTTCCTATTGACAGGTGGTGATTTATTAGGTTTTGATGTTTTCCCCACTACAGGCGCACCTGATAACTCTGTTTCATGTGGAACCTCCATCAAATCAGGCAAAGATATAGCCTGAGAGAGGTTAGTATTATCCTTTGTAGTGGGGGACAAAGGTTTACTAGAGGTGAGAAAAGTCTTACGTGATATTCTTACCTTATCCTCTAGAATTCTATCAGAAGATGGCAAATTTCTTTTCTGGGGAATAGAGGCAGTATTAGGTGGGTTGGATGTCTCCTGCCTCATTTTTTCTCCCGATTTCAATACTTTTACATAACTTGCTGATTTACTCAATAGTCTCTTGGCATGCCCCACACTTATGTGTTCGATACTGGATTTATTGAGAGCAGCCTCTTACAATTTATATTGCTGGCAGTTCCTATCCGTAGATTTGTGATTCATTTTGCAGTTTATACAATTGGCCTCTAGTGTACAGTCTCCATGGTAAACATTAGAGCATGTACTACACATTTTATCATTCTTGCATACTTTAGATGGATGCCCATATCTAAAGCAATTAAAACATTGCAGCGGCTTCTGCTTAAAAGTTCGCACTTTAATTCGTTCATTCTCTATGTAAATGTGGAAAGGCACATCAGCATCCTGGAAAGTCAGGATAATCATTGACGTTCCAGGGACTTTATGCACTTTCAATACAGTTAAAGGACACATGGCCAATATCTCCTCTTCTGTGAATTCATATAAGTCTCTATTAAAAACTACTCCCCTTCCATAACTGAAGTTTAGATGGGGTTTCACATCCAGCTTTATGTCATCGTTCTCTGTATTTAAATTGGAAAGTATAACCGATTGAGTTTCTGATTTTGCACTTATTAGGAAACTGTTCTTTCCAAACCGAGATATATCTCCTGGTGCGATAGTACCTACTTTCTTTTGAAGAAATTTACATATTTTGAAATAATTTCCAGTACTCCCTTTTGATTGAGCAACAAGCCACTTTGGTGGTTTTGGCTTTCTCTGGGAAGGTACAACTACCTCTATACCTTTATCAATCCAATCTGCAGGCCTATATACATCCAGATTCTTAGGCACCCGATCGCAAAGAGCACCCTTGAAATTAAAATGACTGATTTTAATATTTATGATATCACTGATTGCGTTGAATGCTTCATCATGGTTATCAAATGATATCCATGAATCCCATTTGTCACCTTCAAGCCTCATTCTAATTTCCCTGATGTGACCATAACATTGAAATAATTTATATAGAACATCATAATTGGTTTCAATGGGGATCTGAGCGACGTGAAGGATTCGCAAATTCTCCATGTCACCCAAATTACTTTGTTTTTGAACAATAGTAGAATGGTCCTTTAGAGTTTCCAGGTCGTCAACAGAGGGATTAGTTTTTGAAGTAGAAGCAAGCCGGGTTATCCACCTCTTATCGGAGGATTTCAGTCCTCCTATCCCATGTGGCCCAACACGAGAAGAGGCTTCAGCGGGGACCAGTCCTCTATTAGAGAGGGGCTGCCTCTCTTAAGGTGGCCGTACACTGGACAGTGGGGGTAGTTAGCCCCTCCCACCGACGACTCCAATGCCTGGCGTCACCCATTACCCGCAAATATGGGCGACTTAAAACCGGATCATTGGAGCCCGACTCTTAACAGACTTAGTCTGCACCCAATGGGGTCTGCCAGAGGGTGATGGCGTCTAAATTTGTACAGGTTGAGATGGTATGACATCCATGCCACCCTGCGCCAAATCCGAAGAAACAGTCAAAACCTAAGTCGTACAAGCCAAAGTCGTCAACAAGTTCATGCCCAAGAGGAAGAGATGGGAGAAAATAAGAAGTAATCAAAAGAATGGAGAGAAAGTGCTGACTAATTTAGTTGGATCAACAGTTGGGCACCAAGGTCCAGTGGGGAAGTAGTTCCCATTGTTCATTAGAGCCCAACTGCTAGTCCCTAAGCCCCCCATCCTCATCAAGGCTTCAGCATCTGGGGGGCGGTGAGACACGAACCCAGGAAGCTGATAGCTTCTAACATCTGGGGAAAAGACCTCTTCCCAAGTGAAGTGGTCAAAGAGGTCGTGGACAAAGCCGCCACTGAAAATAGAAACCTTTCCAAATGGGGCTTGTCCTCCAAAAGGAAATCTTCAGCTGACTAGGGTCCCCAGCCGAAGAATAGACCAAAACGACCTAAAGTGCCCTCTCAGCCTAAGCAACAACAACAGCTTCCCGTGGCCACGGTGTCCCAGACGGTGGCACAATCACCCACTACCTTCCAACTGGTGCCCCAAACCCTGGCGACTCAGTCACCAGTGTTCACCCCAGTGTTTGAAAGGCAGTCTACGACCTTACGACCGAAGTCTCGAGGATCCTTTCGAGGTTCCTCCAGACGCCCCTCCAGAGGTAGGGGCAACAGGGGTGGACGTGGCCAAGGAGGTAAATCCTCCTCCCAGCACTCAAAGTGAGATGCTACCAGTAGGAGGGAGACTCTTCTACTTCCGGGATCGTTGGACCTTCGATCCCTGGGCACACAGCCTAATCAAGAATGGACTAGGGTGGAGTTGGAGCTCAATTCTACCAACCTTCCCTCAATTCTTCCAACACTCAACCCCCATATTGGAAGAATATGTTCAGGAACTCTTGAGCAAAAGAGTTATACGGAAGGTGAAGTCTGTCAGATTCCAAGGAAGGCTATTTTGTGTTCCGAAGAAGGACTCGGAAAAGCTCAGAGTAATTCTGGACTTGTCACCACTCAACAAGTTCATAGTGAACTACAAATTCAAAATGCTGACGCTTCAACACATCAGGACCCTGTTGCCCAAACGGGCATACACAGTCTCCATAGACATGACGGATGCGTACTGGCACGTTCCGATCAGCCGTCAAGTTTCCCCCTACCTGGGATTCAAACTACAAAGAAGACAGTATGTCTTCAGAGCCATGCCCTTCGGACTAAACATAGCTCCAAGGGTATTCACCAAGCTTGCGAATGCAGTCATTCATCAACTACGCCTAAAAGGAATCCAGGTGGTAGCCTACCTGGACGACTGGCTGGTGTGGGCAGCATCCGAAGAAGAATGCAGGCAAGCCTCCAAGGAAGTGATCCAGTTCCTGGAACACTTGGGATTCAAGATCAACTTGGAAAAATCCCGACTGTCTCCAGCTCAGAAGTTTCAGTGGCTGGGCGTCCACTAGAACTTGCAGTCGCACTGCCTTTCCATTCCATCAAAGAAAAGGAAAGAGATAGCAGGATCTGTCAGAAGCCTTCTTCGATCCGCAAGGATATCAAGAAGGCAACAGGAGAGAGTGTTGGGGTCTCTCCAGTTCGCCTCAGTGACAGATCCAGTATTGAGAACACAATTAAAAGATGCATCAGGAGTCTGGAGAGAATATGCATAGCACTTGTCAGCAGTCCACCTTCAAGGGTTCCGCAATGTGACAACGGACGCTCTATCCAGAACCAAACCGATAGAGTCAGAATGGTCCCTAGACGCAAGATCGTTCTCCTTCATCTTACTCAAAGTCCCAGGACTGCAGATAGACCTCTTCGCAACGAGCGACAACAAGAAGTTACCCCGGTATGTAGCCCCGTACGAGGATCCTCTAGCGGAAGCAATGGATGCAATGTCCATAGATTGGAACAGATGGTCCAAGATCTACCTATTCCCTCCAACCAACCTTCGGCTGAAAGTCCTCGACAAACTGAGATCCTTTCGGGGGACGGCAGCAATAGTGGCCCACAAGTGGCCCAACAGCGTTTGGTTCCCCCTGGTAACGGAACTACGCCTGAAACTGATCCCGTTGCCGGACCCAGTTTTGATTCAGCAAGTGCAGAAATTGACTGTCTCAGCTTCATCAGTGAAAACCCAGAACCTTCATCTCATGATTTTCTCACCTTAGCGGCCAAGAAACGGTTTGGGATTTCTAGGGACAGTATCAACTTCCTAGAAGAATACAAGTCAAAGTCAACAAGAAGACAATATGAGTCTTCCTGGAAGAAATGGGTGGCCTTTGTCAAGGCGAAGAAACCTAAGGAGATTTCTACGGACTTCTGTTCGTCCTTCTTCATCCATCTTCATGAACAAGGTTTAGCAGCCAATACGATTACTACATGTAAATCCGCCCTGGCCAGGCCAATACTTTACGCCTTCTAGGTAGACTTTTCCAACAAAATTTTCAACAAGATCCCTAAAGCCTGCGCAAAACTTCGGCCCGCAGCTCCTCCTAAGCCCATTTCATGGTCTTTGGACAAGGTTCTTCATTTAGCATCAACCCTGAACAATGAGGATTGCTCGCTGAAAGACTTGACTCAGAAGGTCATATTCTTATTTGCACTGGCCTCGGGAGCCAGAGTTAGCAAAATAGTGGCCCTCTCGAGGGATGATGGCCACATTCAGTTCACAGACAATGGAGAACTGAACCTCTTTCCAGACCCGACGTTTCTCGCCAAGAACAAGCTGCCCACTAAGAGATGGGGTCCCTAGAGAATCTGCCCTCTGAAGGAAGAAGCATCCCTCTGCCCAGTGGAATGCCTAAAGGTCTATCTTCGTAGAACTTCAGACTTTAAGGAAGGTCAGCTTTTCAGGGGAGAGACTTCCGGTTCAACGTTATCCTTGAAACAGATTAGGGCGAAAATCACCTACTTCATTCGCAAAGCGGATCCTGACAGTACACCCGCAGGTCATGATCTGAGGAAAGTTGCCTCGTCTCTGAATTTCTTCCAAACGATGTCGTTTGAAAGTCTTCGTGCTTATACTGGATGGAAGTCCTCGAGGGTCTTCTTCAAGCACTACGCGAAGCAATTACAAGAAATTAAATTTCATGTGGTGGCGGCGGGCAGTGTAATAAAACCCGCTGCTTGATTACTGCGAAGAACAGTGCACTATTAGGGACTTATAGTGAAGGGTGTACATGATAGACTCGTAAGACATATCATGTTGAGTCTTGTGTTCAAGTGATAACACTATAGACTGTTCTCCCTACACAGGTGACATTAAGTATAATAAACTGACACAAGTGCCAGGCATTCTTATATGCACAGTGTTCCTAGTAACAACAGAATGTATAGTGAAACTTCATACTTCCCTTAGAGTGGCTAATGTTTTCCTTTTCAGGCAAACACTATTTATCCTGTTATTACTGTTTATGCTTTTACGCAGAATTATTCAGCATACATTGTAATTGTTTACAACCATGATTTCTATTTTTGTAATAAACAATAGAACGAATATTTGCGTCTCTTTCACCCCAAATATCTCATTGTATGTATAAGTCAGAGCATCCTTGACTCTTTTTGATATTTAAGTAAATACCAGAACTAAGATTCATTGTGTTCCAGGCAAACAGGTAAGATCTTGTTGTACTAGACTGTTCATTTTACTGTTTAAGGTTTCCTACACATATATAAACCTGTCCGTCTCTTCATCAACAGACCCGGGAGGTACAGTAACCTGCTCAAACCAATACCATCCTAGTACAGACTATGCTTTACGTATATGTTGACACTAATATACAAACTGTTTGCTAGATTGTTCCTTGAACTCACAATCCTTGGGTTTTTTCCTCGAGTCTACCCAGACTCTTCCCTGTAGGGGGCAAGAAGCACTGACATATTTCATGATCAGCTGATTGATGTATAACGGTAACATCAAGTGTCTCTAGGTCTAAAGACCGAAGAGGAAAGATTTAGCTCGAGATGAACGGCACTATTGAAAATCCACAGATACATTAATGCTCTGGTACACTTCCAACACGACGACATGGCCTGAGCCCAAAAAACGGATTTTGAGCGAAGCGAAAAATCTATTTTTGGGTGAGGTAGCCATGTCGTCCTGATGGACCCCCCCTCTTTTGGGACACAAGGATAATGAATCCCTCCCTATAGTACTATATCTGCAACACCTACAAAGCTACAAAGAATGACGGTAGCGCCTCGCGGTGGCGGATTGGCGCACTATTTGCAGAGCAGTAGGGAGCGTCGAGAGCGATGTCTCTGGAACGACTCTCCTTATTCTTGCCTCTCTTTCCCCTTGAAGTGAAAGCTCTATTGGGGGTGTAGATAGCCATGAGACGTGTCAAGAATACGTCCTCTGATATTACACGATATCCCTTCGTAAAATTTTAAGGGATATTCGCTCCAGGAGTTAGAATTCTGGATACCTTTGGTAAATTCTCTGGGATATATCACTGTAGGTCAAATATACCTAGGAAGCTACCTTCGAAGGAACTTCCATCAGGACGACATGACTACCTCACCCAAAAATAGATTTTTCGCTTTGCTCAAAATCCATTATGTACCTATGTACTGGTTATGATCTGCAATAAAATGTGACATTATTATGGCGTTCTTACCTTCGAGACAAATGGTAGTGGCTAACGGTGGTGTGTGCAGAAGAGGAGGGACTTGACGACAACACATTCTGTACGCTACTCTTTTGTAACAATACGTAACATAACTTAAGATGACAAATTCGTAGATAATTTGTATTTGTTCCTACACTAAATACAAACCCTCATTCTTTACTATAGGAGATATTCTAGCACGAGCTGGAAAATACGGCAGAAAACCTTAACAAGGTCGTTAACGACCGGGCCGGTAGTTATCCCCCTGTTGGGGGTGGGGGACTGCCGGCCGGTAGCTACTGAGTACTGTACCTTTAATCGAATTCTAGCCGTCGCAGTGGTAATACCGCTGCTCCCGATTTGTTTGACTGGCACACTAGCCTTTCTTTATTTGTTTTTTTTTTCATTAACTTTTTCTTTTACTCTTTAAATAGATGTGATGTCCTCTAATATGAGAAAGTGTCCTGGGATTCCCCTGAAAACTTGTGGCACATTTATGTCACCACCAGAGGTGGGTCCTCATTCCCTATGCCCTTCATGCAGAGGTCAAAGGTGTGCTGAAGGCTCCCCCTGCCAAGTATGTAAGGAATGGTCGCCTACGCAGTGGGATAAGTTCATGAAGAGGAAGAAGAAGAAATCCAAGAAGGATTCGTTACCTCCAGGTTCGCCGTCGTAAGGTAAGAAGTCTCGGGCCTCTTCTTCGGCCTCTCGATCTCTTCCTTCAGACTCTTCCTTGCCTCCTTCCTCCGGGGATGTCAAGGAAGAGCAGCACCATTGACTTAACACCCATTCCCCTGGGGCAGGCGAATTAAGTTGCCCCCCCCCCAGTGGGATAGTTTCTCAAGTCATCGGAAATAATTCTATTACCGCTTCTATTCCAGATAATGTGCGAGCGGTATAGCCTGCCCTTGGACTTCCTGGTTTCCCTTCGGTGGAAGTGTGGAACGAGTTCCTCGCAGGCACAGTTTTACCTCAGGTCCCTTCTGTTTTGGAACCCTCGGGAGTTCCGGACCTCGCCGATATCCCGTTAGCTCAATCGGCAGCCGCTGAAGTGTCAGCGGAGGTAATAACGTCAGCCCCTGCGGAGCCTACTTCGCCCCTCGCTTGCATTACAACGATACAACGTCGCAAGCGTGATCATCACGATACCTCCCCATTCTTTCTCCTCCTTCTCCTCGTCTTCGTCCTCCTTAGAGGATAGGAGAGAGAGAGAGAGAGAGAAGGAAAAGGAGAGCGCCAAGATGTTCTCGTCGGAGAGAGAGGCAATATAGGAAGAAACGTCATCGTTGTCGTTCTTCCTCGCCTTCTATCTCTTCACGAAATATCTCGCCGAGAAGCGATAAGCGCTCTCGTCACAAACATAAGAGGAATACTTCCTCGCGCTATCGCTCTGCTTCGCGATCGTCTTCCTCTCGCGGGGAATCATCTAGGCGCTATAAGAAGAAGAGCTCTACGAGACGTTCATGCTCCTCTTCACGAGAGTTCTCTCTCAAGCGTAATAAGCTCTCACGTTGGGGGGAGGTTAAATCTGATTGTGCCCAGAGCGCAACCAAGGAAAGAGAACACACTGAGCGCAATTCCTCTCCATCACATTTCTTCGCGAGGAGCTCAGTTCGCGCTGGGAAAGCGAGAGAGAGAAGACTTCTTCTCGCCGCCGTTTAGTATCATCAGAGAGAGAACGTTCCCGTACGTCAAACTTCCGAGCGCGCAAATCTCCGGACATATCCGCGCGCGGTCATTTACCGTGCCCTCGCATTTTAGACAGAACAACACCCATTCCCGTACTTTCTAATGAATTACGAAATATGAGCTTTGCGAGAACTTCGGAAGAAGACGCAGTGGTTCAGCCCTTCTCCTCTTCGGGTGAGAACAGAGGAGAAAGGCCAGACCGCCGATCAATGCATTCTCTTATTGAGACAGTACCGTTAATTCGGTCGCCTTCGCCTAAACCTTCAACGCGCAGTGCCATCAACCAGGGCTCAGCCTTCCTCTGGATTGTCGGCAATGGAGTATGTTACCTCGCCGTTACCTTCAGACATTCGGGCTTCGACCGCCCTCCCTTACGAGGAATTAGCGCGACCTGAGGATTCCTCGGAGGAACAACCATCAAAAGATTTAAGAGTCCGCATATCTGAGGGCTCTAAGAACGATGTGTAATATCTCTGGTCTTGGAGATTTACACCTGTCGCACTGTCATACCGACGCTCCAGCTTTAGACAGACTATGTCGTCCTCCACCAAACCCTAAGACCAGAATCAAACTTCCCTGGTCTATTCACACTGCAGGCCGTCTGAGGAAGGTCTTGCAGGCGGTCTCGGGGGAAAAAAGAGTTCCTTGAAGTCTCAAGGATCCCATAAACTGCTGCAGTTTCCTTTTTCGAGGCAAAGACGCCAACCCTTCGCCTCTGACACAGCAAGGCTTACACCTGGCTGCTCTGCAGAGAGACTCTCTTCCCTTCCAGTCTCCTTTACCGCAGCAGAAGCCTCGACAATGGAAGCAGCGTCAATGTCTCTTCTAGAGGCACTTTCCTGATTTGACACATAGTCTGGCACAGTGGGCTACCTTGCAAGTCACGAGGACCTTTCAAACCAAAATTCCATGCAGTCCCAACGATGTGGGGCAACTGGATTCTCAAAAAGGAGGGACTCGGTAGTCTCCAGACTGAATAGGAGCATTGGTAAATCTGAGAAATCTGATTTGAGGAACTCTGATCTTCTACAACCTCTCCTCTTCTCTAGACAAGCAGTCTCCTCTACCTTAGAGACTTGGAGGAAGGAGACGCAGGACACTGCAATGCAAAAGGCTGCTTCTTTTCGTCCAATGCAACAGTAGCCAACTCCACAACCCAAGGCAACAATCGCAACTCCACTGCCAGCCAAGAACCTCAGCCGCCCCTCTTTTACACCCAAACCTATAGGCAAGAGGAAAGTCGGCTCCTCCTAAGGCTAAAGGCAGAGGGAGGAACCCTAGACAAAAATAGGGTCTCAACTCCCCCCTCACAATGCATAGGGGGGTGCCTGCAGGGGAGTTGGAGGAGGTGGAAAGCTATGTGGGCCATGCAATGGACCATAAGGGTGCTTCGTTGGGGATACTGCATTCCCTTCATAGACTCTCCTCCTCCTCTAATTCCTCCCCCGATCTCGTCCTCCCAGTCCCTCGGGATCCCGGGAAACAGCAAGCCCTAGCTCGGGAGATACAGAGCATGCTTCTAAAAGACGCCATTCAAGAGGTCTCCGACTCTTCCCCAGGGTTTTTCAGTCGCCTCTTTCTGGTAGAGAAAGCCTCGGGAGGTTGGAGACCAGTGATAGATCTTTCGACTCTGAACCAGTTCGTGAAGCAGACTCTAATCAAAATGGAGACAGTGGCCTCCGTGACCCAAGCAGTACATCCAGGAGACTTCATGGTATCTGTAAACTTGAGAGATGCTTATTTCCTAGTGCCAATCCATTGCACATCTCGAAAATTCCTACGCTTCATGGCTCAGGGTCGAATCTTCGAGTTCAAAGTCCTGTGCTTCGGCCTCTCAACCGCCCCACAGGTCTTTACAAAGATCTTTGAACTCGTATCTTCGTGGGCGCACAAACATGGAATTCGTCAGCTAAGATATCTGGACGATAGGCTACTCCTGGCCTCGTCCAAGGAGCTAGCTCTGGATCATCTGAGAAGACTTCTGAATCTTTGCAAGGATCTGGGGATCCTTGTAAATGCAGAGAAGTCTTGCTTAACTACGACCCAAGTCTTGAACTATCTGGGTATGTCCATCAACACCCAGGCAGGGAGAGTGTTTTCGTCGGAAGACAGGCTTCGGAGACTGGATCAGTCCATCGCCCATCTCTTGTCTCCACAACCACCTTCAGCCAAGTCGTGGCAGTGTCTTCTGGGCCATCTTGCCTCTCTGGAAAAACTGGTTCCA
Source organism: Palaemon carinicauda (assembly GCF_036898095.1). NCBI lineage: Eukaryota > Metazoa > Arthropoda > Malacostraca > Decapoda > Palaemonidae > Palaemon > Palaemon carinicauda. The sequence goes on along the minus strand of NC_090738.1, from coordinate 22,361,587 downwards.
GGCAGGAGATCGAGAATGAGAAGTCTTCAATGGCATCTGAAGACCCATTGGTCTCAAAAGTCAGATTCCCATTCTTGGCAGTGGAGGTTCCAAGTCTGGTGCTACAAGATCTTCATTGGTGGTCGACCAGAGAGAACACCCAAAAGGGCATTCCCCTCCAAAACCCGAGTCCGAAGTTAAAACTCTTTTCGGACACGTCGCTACGGGGCTGGGGTTCCCACCTAGGCCCCAAATTAGCATCAGGAGTTTGGTCTCCGATAGAGAGTTCTCTCCATATAGACCGCCTAGAATTATTAGCTGCCTGGAAAGGCCTAAAATTGTTTGTAAAAGATCTACGTGGACAGAGGTGGTTCTGATGAGCGACAACTCCACAGCCGTCTCGTACATCAACAAGAAAGGGGGTACTCTGGCAAGAGACCTCTGTCTGTTAGCAGTCCAGATTTGCCAGTGGGCAGAAAGCCACAACATTTCTCTTTCAGCCAGGTTTATTCCGGGCCGGAGAAACATCGTGGCGGATCAGCTGAGCAGGCATCACCAAGTGCTGAGTGGAGAATGGTCTTTGGATCCTCGAGTAGCGAAGACAGTAATAGCTTTGTGGGGTTTACCCACAGAAGATCTGTTCGCCACCTCTCTGAATGCGAAACTTCCCTGCTACGGGTCCCAAGTTCCAGACCATCAGTCAGCGATCCAGGACGCCCTCCAACACTCCTGGGACAACCTGCACACTTATGCCTTACCTCCCTTTTGCCTGCTCAGAAAGGTGATCAACAAACTCAGGATCTCATGGGACTGCAAGCTAACACTAATAGCTCCGGCTTGGCCAAGCAGAGAGTGGTACGCAGATCTCCTTTCCCTGCTGGTTCAAGTGCCGAGGTTCCTGCCTCCAGGACCCCATCTGTTGACGCAGCCACACAGTGGTATCCCCCACACGAGAATCCACTTCCTGAAACTTCACGCCTGGAGGCTGTCCAGTCTCTCAGAAGCAGAGGCTTTTCAGGAAAGGTCCAGGCACCTGCGCCAATCTTCCAGAAACCTCTACCAAGCAAAATGGAGTGTGTTTGCAGCTTGGTGAAGAGGGCGAGGCGTATCTCCACTCGATCCCTCTCTTCCTTTAGTGGCAGACTTCCTAGTTTACCTCAGGGAGGAGAAACTCCTTTCAGTCTCGGCAATTAAGGGCTATCGCTCAGCTTTAAGCCTCATCTGCAGACTGAGAGGAGTTGACCTTTCCACCTCAGAAGATATCACCTTGTTGATTCGAGGTTTTGAGAGATCTTGCCCCTCAGTGGAGATTAAACCACCACCTTGGGACGTGTCCCTGGTCTTACGCTCCTTAAAGGTACCTCCATATGAGCCCTTAAATAGGGCCTCTGATTTCTTCCTTACCCTTAAGACCATCTTCCTTGTAGCTCTGGCCTCGGCAAAAAGGGTTAGTGAACTTTACGGTCTATCCTACGAAGTCACCCATACTAGAGGATGGGGGGAAGTCTCTCTCAACTTCGTGCCCAGCTTTGTGGCTAAAACCCAGAATCCTTCATCTGCCGATAAGAAGTTTAGAGAATTCCAATTTTCCAGCCTCAATAGGGCGACTCAGGATACTGACCAATTGCAACTGTGCCCGGTCAGGGCGCTAAGGAAATACCTGAAGCGCACCAGACCTTTCAGACCATGCCTCCGTCATCTCTTCCTCAGTACCAACAAGGTTAAGAAGAGAATCTCTCGCAACACCATCTCTTTCTGGCTCAAGAAAGTTATTGCGAGAGCCATTCACAGAGACCCTGAGGCAGCTCAACCCAAACCCTATCAAGTTAGGGGAGTGGCTGCCTCGCTGGCATTTAAGAAGAATTTTTCAGTCTCCCAAGTCTTAAGAGCTGGAGTCTGGAAGTGTCAATCTACATTCACATCTCACTATTTATCAGATGTGACACATAGGTCTCTAAACACCTTTTCTATAGGACTTATTATGGAAGGTCAGCAGGTGCTGTAACTACCTTTACGTCCTTTCAGGGGACCGTAGCCATTAATCGAGGATTCTGAGTTTACACTAGGTTTTAGAAGAACATCCATTTATATTCTGCTCTTTCTTCTTCCTCCCATCTGGGTATCCTAGTCTGTGACCAGTTTCGGCAGGACTCATCAATGGAAATAAGGTATGAAACTCATCTGACTCCTATCACAGGGTATAAGTTATACTCGTAGTCACGAGGGTTCCCTTTTTCAAGGTCAGGGGAACCCTTTGTATGAAAGGGTCCTGGTTTTGCTCCTGACCCTCTTCATGCTGAAACTTTGGTTTCTACGTATTTACAAACCTTCAGTCATGCTAGATTTGGGTATCTACAAAGTTAATGGGAGATTGTTCATTAATAGAGGCTAGTCTTAGGACTATCTTCTCTAGGAATAGAGAATCCTTCATCCACCCTGACCTCGACTAAGTCTCCTATAATAAAGAATGAGGGTTTGTATTTAGAGTAGGAACAAATGACAAACTTATAACAGAGTTTGTATTTTTCCTAACATACAAACACGAATTCTTTACTCAAATCTTCCCTCCGTCACCGCCCCCTAATATAGTCCGAGCTAGAATCCGATTGAAGGTACTCAGTAGCTACCAGCCGGCAGTCCCCCACCCCCAACAGGGGGATAACTACCGGCCCGGTCGTTAACGACCTTGTTAAGGTTTTCTGCCGTATTTTCCAGCTCGTGCTAGAATATCTCTTATAGTAAAGAATTCGGGTTTGTATGTTAGGAAAAATACAAACTCTGTTATAAGTTTGTCATTTTTTCTAATTATATAAACCTTAAGCTATTTATTAGGGGTTATACTTTCGGCGGAGCTGAAATGACGAGCCACTGAAATTTAGTGAGGGTTAACTACCCACACTGTTAGTTAGCGGGGGGGGGGGGGGAGCTTGCTACCACTCCCATTCACACATCTGTGATTTAGTCACTATGCTTAGAGTAGGACTTCAAGGGGCATAGGGATGGCAGGCAAGTTTGTATAAATAGCTAAGATTTGTATAGTTGGGAAAAATGTTATTTTCATTAGTAAAATAAATTTTTGAATATACTTACCCGATAATCATGTAGCTGTCAACTCTGTTGCCGACAGAAATCTACGGTCGGGATACGCCAGCGATCGCTATACAGGTGGGGGTGAACACCACAGCGCCATCTGTGGTCAGGTACTCCAGTACTTCTTGTCAACACCACCTCAATTTTTTCCTCGGTCCACTGGTTCTCTATGGGGAGGAAGGGTGGGTCAATTAAATCATGATTATCGGGTAAGTATATTCAAAAATTTATTTTACTAATGAAAATAACATTTTTCAATATTAATCTTACCCGATAATCATGTAGCTGATTCACACCCAGGGTGGTGGGTGGAGACCAGCATATATGTTAACAAAGAAGCTAAGTATCCCGTATTTTATTTTATTAGTTATTCAAAAATAACAAAATAAATAAGTACCTGGTAAGGAAGACGACTTGAACCATTACTCTGCCTTTATTAAGTACGTCTTCCTTACTGAGCGTAGCGGTCCTCTTAGGATGCTGAACGACTCTTAGGTGCTGAAGTATAAAGGGCTGCAACCCATACTAAAGGACCTCATCACAACCTTTAACCTCGGCGCTTCTCAAGAAAGAATTGACCACCCGCCAAATCAACAAGGATGTGGAAGGCTTCTTAGCCGACCGTACAACCCATAAAAAGTATTCAAGAGAAAGGTTAAAAAGGTTATGGGATTATGGGAATGTAGTGGCTGAGCCCCCGCCTACTACTGCATTCGTTGCTACGAATGGTCCCAGGGTGTAGCAGTTCTCGTAAAGAGACTGAACATCTTTGAGATAGAATGATGCGAACACTGACTTGCTTCTCCAATAGGTTGCATCCATAACACTCTGCAGAGAACGGTTCTGTTTGAGGGCCACTGAAGTAGCCACAGCTCTCACTTCATGTGTCCTTACCTTCAGCAAAGCAAGGTCTTCTTCCTTCAGATGAGAATGTGCTTCCCTAATCAGGAGCCTGAATAGGTAAGAAACTGAGTTCTTAGACCTTGGAAGAGAAGGCTTCTTGATAGCACACCATAAGGCTTCTGATTGTCCTCGTAAAGGTTATGACCTTTTTAGATAGTACCTAAGAGCTCTAACTGGGCAAAGTACTCTCTCCAGTTCGTCCCCCACCAAGTTGGACAGGCTTGGGATCTCGAACGACTTAGGCCAAGGACGTGAAGGAAGCTCGTTTTAGCAAAAAACCGAGCTGCAAGGAACATGTAGACGTTTCAGATGTGAAAACTATGTTCCTGCTGAAGGCGTGGATCTCACTTACTCTTTTAGCTGTTGTCAAGCATACGAGGAAAAGAGTTTTCAATGTGAGGTCCTTAAAAGAGGCTGATTGGAGAGGTTCAAATCTTGATGACATAAGGAACCTTAGGACCACGTCTAGATTCCAGCCTGGAGTGAACAACCGACGTTCCTTTGAGGTCTTAAAAGACCTAAGGAGGTCCTGTAGATCTTTGTTGGTGGAAAGATCCAAGCCTCTGTGGCGGAAAACCGCTGCCAACATACTTCTGTAACCCTTAATCGTAGGAGCTGAAAGGGATCTTACGTTCCTTAGATGTAACAGGAAGTCAGCAATCTGGGTTACAGTGGTACTGGATGAGGAAACTGCATTGGCCTTGTACCAGCTTCGGAAGACTTCCCCTTTAGACTGATAGACTCTGAGAGTGGATGTCCTCCTTGCTCTGGCAATCGCTCTGGCTGCCTCCTTCGAAAAGCCCCTAGCTCTTGAGAGTCTTTCGAAAGACTGAAGGCAGTCAGACGAAGAGCGTGGAGGTTTGGATGTACCTTCTTTACGTGAGGTAGACGTAGAAGGTCCACTCCTAGAGGAAGAGTCCTGGGAATGTCGACCAGCCATTGCAGTACCTCTATGAACCATTCTCTCGCGGGCCAGAGCGGAGCCAACCAACGTCAGCCGTGTCCCTTTGCGAGAGGCGAACTTCTGAAGTACCCTGTTGACAATCTTGAACGGCGGGAATGCATACAGGTCGAGATGGGACCAATCCAGCAGAAAAGCATCCACGTGAACTGCTGCTGGGTCTGGAATCGGAGAACAATACAACGGGAGCCTCTAGGTTATCGAGGTAGCGAACAGATCTATGGTTGGCTGACCCCACAGGGCCCAAAGTCTGCTGCAAACATTCTTGTGAAGGGTCCACTCTGTGGGGATGACCTGACCCTTCCGGCTAAGGCGATCTGCCATGACATTCATATCGCCCTGAATGAACCTCGTTACCAGCGTGAGCTTTCGATCTTTTAACCAGATGAGGAGGTCCCTTGCGATCTAGAACAACTTCCACGAATGAGTCCCTCCCTGCTTGGAGATGTAAGCCAAGGCTGTGGTGTTGTCAGAGTCCACCTCCACCACCTTGTTAAGCTGGAGGGACTTGAAGTTTATCAAGGCCAGATGAACCGCCAACAGCTCCTTGCAAAAGATGTGAAGTGTCCTTAGCTCCTGATTCCATGTTCCCGAGCATTCCTGTCCGTCCAAAGTCGCACCCCAGCCCGTGTCTGATGCGTCAGAGAAGAGACGGCGGTCGGGTTTCTGAACAGCCAAAGGTAGACTTCCTTGAGAAGAAAGCTGTTCTTTCACCACGTGAGAGTAGACCTCCTCTCTTCGGAAACAGGAACTGAGATCGTCTCTAGCGTCATGTCCTTTATCCAGTGAGCCGCTAGATGATACTGAAGGGGGCGGAGGTGGGGTCTCCCTAACTCGATGAACAGGGCCAGCGATGAAAGTGTCCCTGTTAGACTCATCCACTACCTGACTGAGCATCGGTTCCTTCTCAGCATGCTCTGGATGCAAACTAGGGCTTAGTAGATCTTTGGGGCCGACGGAAAAGCCCGAAAAGCTCGACTCTGAAGATCCATACCCAGGTAGACAATGGTCTGGGATGGGACGAGCTGGGACTCCTCAAAATTGACCAGGAGGCCCAGTTCCTTGGTCAGATCCATAGTCCATCTGAGAATCTCCAGACAGCGACGACTTGTGGGAGCTCTTAAAAGCTAGTCGTCTGACGGAGCCGGACACAAGATCATGGTACTGCTGCACAGTCTGTGAACTGTCAACCATGGGGAAGCGAGGAAGTACAGTGACAACCCGAAGCTGTCTAGACTGTCTGGGTCGTACAGACAACTCCTTATCGGGTTGCTGAGGTTGCCGCACTGCGTCACAACAAGTCACTTCTGCTGGTTGTTGAACGTCTTCCCAGTGACACACTGACTCCGTAAACAAAAAATCCTCTAACAAGGACTAAGCTTGGACTGCATGTCTTGCAACACAGCTCAAGGTCTATGGGAGCAGGTGTGGTAACAGACGGGGTTAGCGACTGAAGTGGAACCATTACCTTCCCTGGAAGCATGTTATGCTTAAATAAAAGTCCATAGGAGGCTACGCAGCTAAAGGCTCCTCTCCAAATGACAGAGTCCTCAAGGGAATATCAGAAGGAGGGAGAATAGCACTTTCTCATCTACAGGAACCATATCCGAGAAAAGCTAAGTTCTCTCAGTGAGGGTTTCACTGGTGCAAAAGCAGCAGACTAGAAGGCAATGTTATGAAACTGCTTGACAGTCTAGTGAGTTGGCAACAACCAAAGATGTGTGACTGAGAAGCATGCGGTAAGGTATGCAGAGCATGCTGTATGCAGAGCATGCTGTATGTAGAGCATGCTGTAAGGTAAGCAGAGCATGTTGCATGGCGTGCGGCTTATGCTGCATGGGATGAGGCTCATGCTGCATGGGATGAGGCTCATGCTGCATGGGATGAGGCTCATGCTGCATGGTATGAGGCTCATGCTGCATGGGATGAGGCTCAAGCTGCAAGGGAAGAGGCTTATGCCGCATGCGTTGAGGAGGATGCCGCATAGTATGAGGCTCCTGCCTCATGGGTTGAGGCGGTTGCCGCATAGCATGAGGCTCCTGCCTCATGGTTTGAGGAGGATGCCGCATAGCATGAGGCTCCTCATAGCATGAGACTCCTGCCTCATGGGTTGAGGAGGATGCCGCATAGCATGAGGCTCCTGCCTCATGGGTTGAGGAGGATGCCGCATAGCATGAGGCTGCCTCATGGGTAGAGGAGGATGTCGCATAGCATGAGGCTCCTGCCTCATGGGTTGAGGAGGATGCCGCATAGCATGAGGCTCCTGCCTCATGGTTTGAGGAGGATGCCGCATAGCATGAGGCTCCTGTGAGGTTCCTGCCTCAAGAGTTGCGTCTGCCTCAAGGGTTGAGGAGGTAGCTGCGCAGAGAGAGGCTCATGCTGTGAAGAATGCGGTTGCTGCATGCGTTGAGGCGGCTGCCTCATAGCATGAGGTTCCTCAAGAGTTGAGGCTCTTGCCTCAAGAGTTGAGGTTCTTGCCTCAAGAGTGGAGGTGGCTGCCGCAAGAGTTGAGGTTGCTGCCTCAAGGATGGTGGAGGTTGCCGCAACGCAAGAGGTTGCTGCATAGCGCTGGTATCTGGCAACTCCCAATGCGGCAGCTCACGCGTGGAGGTAGGTTGAGGAACCTCAACATCATACGTCTGGCAGGGTGGACTGCGCAGAGGTGGAGTTGAGGTTGCTGCCTCGAGGATGGTGGAGGTTGTCGCACCGCAAGAGGTTGTTGCCTCGAGGATGGAGGAGGTAGTCGCAACGCATGAGGCTCCTACCTCAAGGGTAGAGGAGGTTGCTGCAAAGCATAAGGCTCCTGCCTCAAGTGTTGAGGAGGTTGCCGCGTGGCAAGAGGCTCCTGCCTCAAGGAAAGTGGAGGTTGCTGCACAGAGCTGGTATCTGGCAACTCCCAATGCGGCAGCTCACGCATGGAGGTAGCTTGAGGAACCTCAACATCATACGTCTGGCAGGCTGGACTGCGTAGAGGTGGAGGAGCGCTCGCAGGAGGAGGTGTGTTAACCTTCTCTGCCTGAAACTCCTGCATCAACACCGCAAGCTGAGACTGCATTGTCTGCAGCATAGACCACTAGAGTTTAAGAAAGACAACAACAAACGGAGCTACTGTCCGTTGAGACTGAGGGTCTAAAACAGCTGGTGCGGCAACAGACGGAGCTACTGCCTGTTGCGATACCACCTTGCCTCTCTGGGAGGTGTGCAGTTGTCGTACTGCAGCAAGTCCGAACTGACCCAGTGCTAATGGCTACACCTAGGAGTTGGACTTGCGCGGAAGGGACCGACTTGCACTTAAAAGCTGCAAGATTTGGTCCATGGTTTCTGCGAGAAACCTCTTCCGCAGACGAGGAATAAAAGGGCTCTCTCGTCTTTGTGTGGGTGGGGTGATCACGTCGGCAACGTGTGTAGATACACCCGAATCCACGGAGGGAAACGTCTGTTCGTCGATCAAGGCCTGCTGAACCCATAAGTCCTTCGACATTACTTCTCCCCTGGGCTTGGGAGCTTGTAAGAGGTCCCAGACTAGGTGAACAACTGGCACGAACAGACGAACCCTCGAACGCAACACTGTAACACTTTGCGCTTATCACTTTATCACTTTTGATTTTCTGTTTGCACTTATTTCACTGAACTCGAAACTTTAAGTGGTTTGTACCTGAAACACGCAATTCTATCCTTCCTTAAAAGTTAGTAATTGCGAAAACAGAATTACAATGTAACAGAAAAATATAATGAAAGATAAATAATTCAGTGGCTGGAAAGAGACTAAACACTAGATCAAATAAACTACGTTTAAAATCTCTCACCGCATAAAGCTTGAGAACAAGAATAAAACTCTAGAAACGTTTACCTTCTTCCCCTAAAGAGACTAGGGAGAAGAGCAAAAACGATAACAACGTTACTCGCTTGAACGAAACGTTTATCCTCCTCTCTCTCCCTCCGTCTCTATCTCTCTCTCTCTCTCTCTTGACTTAGAACCTGAGAGATGAGCCCAATCATATATATCGTTAAAACATATTATTGTTAAAGGAAAAAAACAAAGATTTCCCAAATAAAAAGTTCCTTTATTAGAATTAAAACCATTAAGCTAAGAAAGAATGAACAAAACGCTAGAATCGGTTTACTCTTACTGCAACGTGACACCGTGAAAATTCTCTCTCTATCGTAACGATAGAGCGCAAGTTGAACGTTCTGAACGTCAACAACTGAAGAGACAAAACAAAACGTTAGTTCAACTTTGAAAACAGTACGAGACTATCAAAGAAATTCTTTCAAAAACATTAAAATAGCATAATATGTTAACAGGTAAAAACGAAATGACGGGCTCAATGTTAATTAACTTCGGTACCAAGAAAAGACCGCCTACTATTAGGAAAGGTCGAATATAAACAAATATAAAAATTAATTTTAATAAGTTTATAATAAAAGGAAGTTAATCGAAGAGGCCTATAAAAGGCGGAGAGATATAAAAAAAATCTATAACTTTTGTTAAGCAAAATTAAGAAAGAGAGTCTATACTCTCTTAGACACCAACACTTCCGTCTAAGGGAAGGGTCGGCCATTTAAAAGTGAAAGAGAGTTCATACTCTCTTCGTCACCATAATTAATCAAATTAATTCCAAAAGCTAGCTAAGCTAATGATAAAACTTCCTGAATAGCGAAAGCTAAACTCTAGAGCAAATACATCACCAAATCGTGAGCAAAAACTCCAGAATCAACAGCGTATCCATGTAGGTCTAGCCGGAGGCACGACAGAGGAAAAATTGAGGTGGTGTTGACAAGAAGTACTGGAGTACCTGACCACAGATGGCGCTGTGGTGTTCACCCCCACCTGTATAGCGATCGCTGGCGTATCCCGACCGTAGATTTCTGTCGGCAACAGAGTTGACAGCTACATGATTATCGGGTAAGATTAATATTGAAAAATACAAATTATCTACGAATTTGTCATTTGTTCCGTAACTGGAATACAAATCACACTATTTACTAGGGGTGACTCACCCATTTGGAAGGGTGGACATCCCTGCCAATCTGGCTTTTAGCTTTGCCCGGGGGCTCCTTATCTGAGTATGTTAGTAATAAAAAATAAGGAGTCACTGCCCTCGCTAAACCTTGCTATGCAAGGTCCGCGGCCTACGTAAGCTGTGTGTTGAGACGTGCAGAAGTGTGACTGTCTAGGTAAAGTTATTCCGAGTCTATGTAGGAAAAACCTTATGTAACCAAGACTTCCCAATACCACCTCGCCAGGGTATGGGGACGCAACAGTATTAGCTTAATACTAGGTACACAAGGGAGCATGGTTTACCTGCAGTGGTTTGAGGTCAGCTTATGCAGAGAACCCAGGATGCTGCTTTCCCCACGAGAGGGTAGGATGAAGAAAAGAATAAGAGCCAGTCAAATCTTTTCATTCACGCAGACTAAAATCAGTGCCCTCAACCTTCTGCTACTTGTCCAATAAGGAGCTCGTCATTTCAGCTACGCCGAAAGTAAACCCTATGTAGAATAGCGTGGTTTGTATTTCGGTTACGGAGCAAAGCGTGGTTTGTATGTCAGTTACGGAGCAATTATCATTCTTTGTAGAAAAAAGAAAGAAAATGCAAGTCATACTCAAGCTTACGTCAAATGACTGTGACGTCATCGATGAGGTGAGATGTTTACCTATCTCTCTATGCTTTCGTCAGTCAAAAATAGGTTGAAAAATTTTTTATCTTACCTTTTAAGCTATAACATAGCGATAACATATTAAACAAAAACCTTAAAAGCGATTGTTCAAAACCTTAACAAGAGTACATCACCAAGGTACAGTACTGCTAAAATCCAGGTTAAATACGAGTAATTCCATTTCTATGTAGCCAATATGGCGACAGAAAAAAATCTGATACTAGGAGGGATGGTTCGACCTAACTCCGTAGTGGCGCTAGTGTATACCTGGCATATCTGTGCAATTGTGGCTAGTTTTGAATTTCTGCCGACAGAAGAATAAAAGCTATTATATATAACCAGCGGGTAAGTTTAAATGTTTAAAAAAACTCTGTTCTGCGGAGGTAATATCTTAATGCCCACACGCGACATAAGAGTCGTTCTTCTTCTTCCTGGCCTATCAAGTCTGTCAGGTTTTTGAGAACAAATTTTTGTGGCCACGGATTAGAAAAGTTGCGCGAATAATGTATGTGCGACAAATTGCAACATTATTGCCAAAAGAATTTTGATCGTTGACTAACTATAATATTTTCTTGAATGAGAGCGAACATGTTCTCAAGCAAAATACACAGTTATAGAAGCGATCATTTCACCTTTGGTTTACCCCTCCTCTTTATGTGAGGGGCTAGCCAGTGTTCATTACAGTACACAGAAACTGATGTCTGGTTACCTGTGGGCGGAGTTAGAAAGTTTGTAAACGTAATGAAAAGTTGCCCACGCTGTTGCTATTGTTCTTTTAACATCAGCTAACAACGTTCATTCGGGACTAATTGTTCGAAACAATAACCCTGTAAGGATAGAATAAAAGCTCTCGGAAGCCTATCGTGTAAAGGGCAAGTCGTTATACCCAGGGTACAATGACGGGGGAGGCTGCTTCCATCAAATGGTAGAACCGAGTTTAAGACAATAACCCCGCGGTTTGTCTTGGCTAGAGCGCATGCTCCAGTATGGCCTACGGCCTTCATGAAGTTTAAACAACACCCATTGAAGTTCTGTAAAAACTTCTCAAGAACGAGTCTCCTGAAAAGGGTGAAGTCTCGTATGTGGGAGTTTGCTTCAAGAATGTCAGACATAATTGCCATTGACCGCTTACCCGAAGGGGTTGCCATCGAACACTTTCTCGCTAGTGAGAAAAACTACCGTCTAAATCAGGCAAGGCCTGCCAGGGAAATGAACTGGAATGTAAATGACAAATTTGTAGATAATTTGTATTTTTCCTAACGATACAAACCTAGCTATTTACATGGGGTAATTACTTTGGCAACAGCCGATGACAAGCGATAATTTTAACGAGGGTTTCCTACCCCACCGCTAGCTAGCGGGGTGGGGGGGGGGGTGGGGAGGGGTAGCTAGCTACCCCTCCCCCTCACACACACCGGAGAATACTCCACTTTACTTAGAGGTAGGACTTATCTTGGGGGACAGGGCTGGCGGGCACATAACTGTAAATAGCTAGGTTTGTATCGTTAGGAAAAATACAAATTATCTACGAATTTGTCATTTGTTCCGTAACTGAATACAAACCACGCTATTTACATGGGGGGACTTAACCCTTAGGAAGGGTGGTAAGTCCTGGCCATACTGGCTTTGGCTTGCCCGGGAATTCCATATTCGAGTGGTCAAGCACTCGGACAATAGGGAATCCCTGATCCTCGCTGCCGGTTGTGAAACTGCTGCGGCCTACATTAGGTGTGTGTGTGAAGGTGAAAAGTGACTTGTCCCAGGCAGTTGCCCTGGAGTCCCTCAGAAGGAAATCCAGGCTAGGACTCTCCCAATACCACCTCGTCAGGGTATGTGGACATGACAGTATTACACATAATACTAGGAACACAAGGAAGCATGGTTTACCTGCAGTGGTTTGAGGTCAGCTGTGCAGAGAACCCAGGATGCTGCTTTCTCCGAGGGAGGAGAGGATGAAGAAAAGAATAAGGGCCAGACAGATCTTTTCATTCATGCAGACTAACACTAGGTAAAAATGCCCTCAACCTTCTGCCACTTGTCCATCAAGGAGCCTGAGGTTCAGACCAGCTGTTGTGAAGCCACCACAGGGCCGATAGAAACATATCGAGCCTCCTGTGGGTCATGTCTTGCAGGTAAGGGGGGTGAGAAGAAGGTCTGAGGCTTCAACATCCCCGCTTACAGGACCTGCGTCACTGAAGATACTCCATGAAGGGTAGGGTCGTATCCAAGTCCCTGACATCATGGGTTCTAGGGCGATGCGACGGAGAAGGGTCAGGATTCAAGGCAGGGTGTAGCACCCTGCGAATCCAGGCCGAGATGGTACTCCTGGAGACCCTTCTCTCTCGTTACCCAGGATCCACGAACTAGAGTTGGACCTGGAGACGACCTGCAGCTGTTCTCTAAAGACACCAGGTCGGACTCCCTACCGGCAAGGTAGGAGATGGTCTGAGTCATCTGCTACAGGACGGAGACCCGAGCCCTGGAAGGAGTCGAAGCGGGTCCGGCACTCTCAGATTCTCAGTCTCGGCAACAAACCTCAGGGACGAACCTGAAGTTGTCTGCCCCTAACCCCCTGAATGGGCAGTCGTAAGAGAGACCATGTGACTCACTTGGCTGAAGACAGGCTAGCAGGAACACTGTCTACCCAGAAAGGTGGTGGTCTGGGGACTTGTAGTGGTTCGTCAGGGGGGGTCTCTTTAGAGACTCAAGGACTCGAACCACGTTCCAAGGAGGAGGTCTCACCTTCGACTGAGGGCAGGAGAGGACAAGGCTTCGCATGCGAAGGAAGAGTTCCAGCGGGGGAGAAATGTTTGTCCCTAGAGCCAGGAGGCAAGCCTTAAGGCTGGGGGATAGCCTTTCGCAGTCAAAACTGAAAGGCACACTTATCCCCCAATCCCACTAGGGGCTCCGCTATGCTGGAAGTGGCAACGTGTGGAGGGATGCCCTCTCCCCGACACCGGTTACAGAAACTCGCCCAATCGCCTGGGAGATTACTCGCGGAAGACTTGCGCAGTTGTCTAGGCCTTCTTTTCGCCACTTGTTGCGAAAATCCTCTCTCTTTGAGGAGGTGCTGGATAGACCCCCGGCGGGAAGAGGAGTAAGCTACGGAGGCAACACATAATGGTGTCCCACCGTTGCTGGAAGGCCTCCTACCAGAGGGCCTTGGGATACGTGACCGGGGAGCAGTACAGCAGGAGCTTGTAGCTCAGTGCTGTAGCGAACCAGTCCACCGAGGGAGCCCCACCGAGGGAGCCCCACCGAGGGAGCCCCACCGAGGCAGGACTTGTAGGCTACTTAAGGATCCAAAGACCACTCGGAATGTGGTGTCCGTGACACACTGCTCAGATTGTAGGCGAGCCCATTCCTTTGCCTGGAATCAAGCGAGCTGCCAAGGAGACCGAGGGGGACTCGGACCATCCCGGTATCTCCACCGCGGGATGGGATGGTTGTACTGAAAAGTACCTCCTTGTCTGGGCCAGAAAACCATCACTGTGGTGTTGTTGATCCTCATAACCACAGAGTAGTCCGCCAGGCTAGGTGGAGCTACTGAAGAGCCAGAAACACAGTTTCCGTCTCTAGTGGGACTAGAGAAGGTTCTTCCTGGTTCTGACCCCCGGCCTGAGGACCCGTGGATCAGAACGTGGGCCCCCCCTTTCCTTTGACGCGTCCGAAAACAGCATCAAGTCAGGGGGAGGACGAGAAGGGCCACTCCCTCTTGTAGGCCCTCGTCAGCTTCCCACCCCTATGGGTTCGTCTGTACCGGTTGTCTCCTAGGGGCCTCGGCGTCTGGGGAGACGCGCCCCCGACTCCCCCGCGCCCTGAGTCGCCACTGAAGAGAACTCAACCTGGGGCGACTGTGGAAACCAGACGGGCCAGGGAGGGGAGACGAAACAACCTTGGGTTGGCGGGTCTTCTCGTGTGAGGAAAGGTCTCGCGACCTTCCTCTGCCTTGGTACCCTGACGTCTGAAGGGAAGGCTACGGGAGATAGGCGCCTAAGAGCAGGCTCGGTATACCAGACTCTGAGTGGGCAGCGGGGAGGACTCCTCGAGGACCACCATGATCTTTAGAACCTGGAAAAGTCCGAGGAGCTTGTCCCGATGACGAAGAAGGGAAGCCTTCGAGACTGCCAGGATCGGCCAGCCACCCAGGAACGGAGTGGCTGAGTGCCGATGCTGAGCGCCCGTGAAGAGATCCGAGAGGAAGTATCGGAGAACTGTTGAGGTGCCGTGGAGAGGCCGAAGCACAGCCCTTGAACTGGTATACCCACCTCCAAAGTACTTCCTTGAAGATGGGTGAACCAGGACCGGAAGTACGAGACCTACCGGACCAGTGTACCCATGAAGACTTGTGGTCTCACAGCAAAGCAGACCGAGTCTGCTGTCGCTATGCTGGACAGAGACTGTTTGACAACCCTGTACAGAGTCGAGGAGGAAAGGAGGCGACTACGGAGGCCTCGAAACCCATTGGCCACCTCTTGGAGGGGGCGCCTCTCTGACCTGGACTGGACTTCCGCCCGGAGGACCCGTCCCCTCACCGATCCCTACCCAGGGAGGAGGGAGGGGCTTGAAACCAACCGGGACTGTTGAAGGAGACAAGCCCGGAGAGCCGGCCCTTGGCCTAGTCTCTGGCGCTCTCCATTCCCTAAGACCAGGGCAAGCTGCACTGGCGTAAGGGAGCCCTTGGGTGAGTAGAACTCGGTCCAGGACCGAATCCTTCCCTTACCGGAGAGGAATCTCTGAACCTGGGATCCCCTCGAGGTTTTTCTCCTGAGGGCCAGAACCCGCCAGAATGCAAGTTCTGACCCCTGGAGCTCATCCTCCTGATGGACTGGCAGCCAGGTCTCCCATTCCCGGAGGCTCTTCCTGGGAGACTCTTAGACATGCCCCAAGGGTCCAACTGGATCCTGTCGGATCCTTGCGGAAGACAGGACCTCAGGATCCCTCCTAGGAGGGATACAGGACCCCAGCGATGAAGGATGTAAGGCTTCGCCCTCTCAGCACGATAGGACCCTCAGGAAGAGGCGGAGATTCTCCCTATGGAGTGAAGGGGGAGAGGACCGGGTCTTCCGACCCTCCTGGGGATGGGCAAAGCTCATCCGCGGGGGAAGGGAGATGGAGACTGAGGAGGGCTCATCGCCTGCGTAAGGACTCGCGAAGGGACAGGATAGTCCTTGGGGAAGATACCATGCCAGGGATTCCTCTCACCCCTTTCAGGGGGAGAGGAAGCTGCCACTGATTAGTGACCCCAGTCAGAAGGCACAGGCTCATTGCCTGTTTGAGCGCTCTGACTACGGCATCCCACCAGGGATGCCGACCAATTCTCTCGCTGACAGGGAGTCCCTCTGGAGGGAAGAGGATCGTTCGATCCTCTGGGGGAGATGACACATGAGGGTTCGCCCGTAGAGAAACTGCAGTGAAGAGAGAAGAGACCTTTGACCTGACCGGAAACCTCCCCCCCTCCGGAGAGGGCGCTACTCTGCGCTGCGGGGGAGGGAAACGCGGAGGTGGCCTGACTGCCATAAGCCCTGATGTAAACAGGGCGTGGCCATGTCGGAGAACGGTGCGCCGATCACGCTGACGATTGCGCGAAAAGCACAGATCTGGGTAGCGCGTGAATAAAGCATGCGTAGCAGATAACCGCGCCCGCGAACTCGCGAGAGCGTGGGCGTATCGGCGACTGCGTGAACGATCCCCGCGTCTCCGCGCGTATGAAAATCGCTGGCGCTTGCGTGTGAGAGATCGTGGGCGAGGGAAATCATCTCACGCGTGAACGATCTCGGCGAAAAAAGATCGCCGGTGCTAGCGCCGACGGCGATTGCATGTGGGGAACCATCCCACGCGCGGAAGAATAACGCAGAAGAAACGCCGACGATCTTCGGTGCTTACGCGATTACGAAGATCGTCGGCGCTAGCGCGAGAAAAACCGCAGGAGACAGTGGGCGGGGACCCACAGTGCCCCCATGCGACAGATCTCCAACTATTTAAGGTGATCGTTGGCGATTCGCGCGAGCCCGGACGATCTCCGACGCTCCCGCGTAAGCGACGATCGACGGAGCTCGCGCGCGAGAGAAGATAGTCGGCGATCACGAGCGGGAACCTCGGTGTCCGCGCGTGGACGATCTACGACGATCGCGAGCGGGAAAACCGCGCGCGGACGATCCGTGCGATGATTGCGTGAGCCTCAATGGTCGCACGCGGGAAACTATCCCGCGAACGGAACGATCTTCGGCGTTCACGCGTACCATGAAGATCGTCGGCGCTCGCGCGCCTAGCGCCGAATCCGAAGATCGGCGGCAAACGGCCGTAGGCGATCGCGTGCGGAGAACCGCGCGCGGATGGCCTCGTTGTCGTGCGCGGGATATAGGAGCCTAAGCGTATTAAGAAGATCGTCGGTGCTTCCGGCCGTTGATGATCGCGTGCGGAAAACCGCGCGCAGGAAACCATCCCGCGCACAGACCGATTCTCGTCGCTTACGCACACTAAGAAGATCGTCAGCGCTTGCACGCCTAGCGCTGGATCCGAAGATTGCCGGCTAACGACCGTTGCCGGGATGACGAACGCGAGCGAAAGGGCCTGAAGGTCGCGCGCAGGAAACTATCCCGCGCGTGGGCCATCATCAACGCTTTCGCGTTAGCGCGAACAGAAGATAGTCGGCTAACGACCCTCGACGATCGCGAGATCGCGCGCAGGAAACCATCCCGCTCTCGGGCGATCATCAACGCTTAAGCGTTAACGCGAACAGAAGATCGTCGGCTAACGATTGTCGACGATCGCGAGATAGTGCATGCACAACCATCCCGCGCGCGGGCGATCATCAACGCTTACGCGTTAACGCGAACAGAAGATCGTCGGCTAACGATCGCGCGTTCTTCGACAATCGCGAGATCACGCGCGCGACACCATCCCGCACGCGGGCGATCATCAACGCTTACGCGTTAGCGCGAACAGTAGATCGTCGGCTAAACCATCGACGACCACGAGGTCGCGGGCGGGAAATAATCCCGCACGCGGGCGCATCAACGATCACGCGCGTGAAACCATCCCACGAGCGGGCGATCATCAACGCTTACGCGTTAGCACGAGCAGAAGATTGTCGGCAAACCGTCGACGATCGCGAGATCGCGCGCGGGAAGCCATCCCGCGCGCGATCTCGCGATCATCAACGTTTATACGTCAGAGCGCATCAGAAGATCGTCGGCTAACTCGTAGATCAGGAACTGGGATACGTCCCTAAAAGGGAGGGCATCCCCTGAAGAGGACCCGGAGGTCTACTTCAGTGCCGACGATCAACTGAGGGACTGCTAAATACTCCGAGGAGTGGTCTCTGTGAGGTACCCTTCCCGCGAACGGGAGAGGTGTCCTTCGTAGAAGAGACTTAGAGACACCCTAGGCTGAAACGCTAGTGAGCGCCAGTGCGCTAACTCAGGAACCCCAACGATGTGCGCAAAATACGCAGGGAACGTTGGTAGCAGCCTAACTGAATACTGGAACGGGGTGTCTCTGAGGGCAGACTCAGGAACAGCAGGAACAGCAGTCGAGCGCAAGCGCGTTAGGGAACATTGGCGCGCAGGTGATACCTGGCACTTAAGGGACTTACTCAAGGTGTGAGAAAGTCTCTCCTGCCCCGAAGGGAGGAGCCCGTTGGATAACGGGGGCGTGGGCGCCCAAGGCGCGTCTGCAATCAGGAACGGATACAGCAGGCAACAGGTACACTGAGGAGTAGTTGCAAGACCACAAAGGGTCAATGCAACGAGAAACCGAAGTTTCTCCGTCACTAATCACCGAAGTGTAGAAGTGACTAAAGTTACGAGAGCCCGAGGGAACTGTGTAACTAAGCTCCGTGACCCCGAAGGGTCAGGGAAAAAAGGAAACCGAAGTTTCCCTGTCACTAAACACCGAAGTGTTAGTGACTGAACAGCAAGCTGTTGTTAACAGGAACAATCCTCCGAAGAGGAGTCTCTATGAGTGGCCTCTCTCGCAAACGAGAGGGGTAAGCACTTCGTGGAAGAGACTGGCGATGGAGCCCCAAAAGGCCCAGAGATCAGCAGACGTAACAGGAACAATCCTCCGAAGAGGAGTCTCTGTGAGTGTCCTCTCACGCGAACGGGAGGGGACACTTCGTAGAAGAGACAAAAGGAGCGATCCTCCGAAGAGGAGCCCTTAGTGAGGCCTCCCTCGCGAACGAGAGAGGGCCAGACTGAACCTGCAGCTGCTCAGCCCCTTGAGCGTAGCCACAGAAGCGACCACTCAGCCCCAAGAGCATAGTCGCTAGTACCATGGTCTAGCCTTGCAACCGCTCAGCTCCTTGAGCGAGTCGCAAGGGCGGCCGCTCAGCCCCAAGAGCATAACCGCCTAAATACCAAGTAAGTAAAAAGGGAAGTTAACTAACTACCCTCGAGGCGAACCTCCTTATCGTTCTAGGATGCAATGAAGAGCTGGCAGTAGTCATGGGGGAACTTCTAAGAGAAGGAAACGCCCCTGACGAACGCCTTGTGAGACGGCGGCGAAGCCGACTTCCCAGGATAATAGGACAGCTCTGCTTCGAAGGCACACAATATGCACGAAGAAACAGCATCGCAAACTGGAAAATAAAACAAAATAATTATTTAACAGAAATTCCCCCGGGTGAAACTCCGAAGAGAAACCCAGAGGGAAAAAAAAAAAAATAAGAACGAAAGAAGGTATGCGCCCCCCTCCCCCACCCGGCATGCCTAGGTGAGGGGGGGGGACGAAGTTAACAAACAGAATTATAACATTATAATTATGCAACTGACTTTGAATGTTCCAAGGATCACCGACCCCCGAAGGGACGTGAGCCCTGAGCTGAAAAGTTAAAAACACAATTATGTTCATAAAAATAATTGAGACAAATAAAACTAAATAGCGACTCGGACTGAGAAGCTATCGTAGGCGTAGTACGGAGTAAGAGGTGAACGACCTCAAGAGAAGGGCCGGACTCCACGAAAGGCAACCATGGTGGCCTAGAAGTGCAAGGCCGTGATCACGGAAAGATCGTGGAGGCCTAAGCCGGCGAACTCTAGCAGACGTACACAATACACACCGCACAACACCGAAAGCAAAGGAAACTTAACTTTTCTATACACAAAAATATATATAAACATCAGTAATGTTTGTTTAAATATATCCAGTATAAGAAAAGGAAAGTTAAAAGACAAAACAATAATGGCCGTCAAGAGAGCATAGGAGCGGTAATCTCCGATCACTAAGCGAGCCAAAAGTAAAGTGGAGTATTCTCCGGTGTGTGTGAGGCGGAGGGGTAGCTAGCTACCCCTCCCTACCCCCCCCCCCCCCCCCCGCTAGCTAGCGGTGGGGTAGGAAACCCTCTTTAAAACTTTATGGCTCGTCATCGGCTGTCGCCAAAGTAATTACCCCATGTAAATAGCGTGGTTTGTATTCAGTTACGGAACAAAGAGTTTTTTATTCCTCGCTCATTTCCATCTGCTAACCAAATCACTCGAAGTGGGAAAGTGGAGGAAAGATGACGGTGGTTTGTTCGAAAACGAAAGGATTGGTGCTGGAAAAACCAGACTAGCTGATATAGTAATCAGCTGGGAGTGTAGAGTGACGTAACAAGTCACACCTTTGAAAGACCCATCCCATAGAGGGGGGAGGTCGACCATAGAGTTTTAAGAAACCTCTGGATCGTGGAAACTAAGAGATTTGGCTGAGAACCTAGGGGTTCAGAATCTATTTGTGAATACCTTTCTCACGACCTTAAGGAATGTTGTGCCGAGAACCCGCAGGAACTCTGTCGCTGATTCCTGACGGAATTTTCAGGAATCGTGTTACGTGACCAGGACCCAAAGTAACTGTGTCAAAGTTACCTGTAGAGATTCATAAACCCTTAGGCAGCAGGCATCCTCTGTCATCAGAGTAAAACTCTTGATGACTATGGGCACGTGCGAACAATTCACGGGACAAGAGTTTGAAAACACTGTCATGAGAGTAAAACTCTTGGGCACTCATGAACACTTGGCACAACGAGAGTTCGAAAAACTCTGTCATAAGAGTTGTTCGCGCACTTCAACTGATTGCGTGCGCCTAGTTGTTCGTGCGCACCAAGTTGGTCGTGCACGCCAATATCCATTCTAACGGCAGTACTTGAAGAAGGCAACTTAGTCCGACCACCAACACGTTCATTTTCCCTTGAACAAATCGAGGGATCAGCGTAACCTGACCAGGTGTAACCATTTTCCCAGGGGAGTCAACGCTCGCGTAAATACTTGCGGTGCTGTCGAGAGGCCGAAGCAACGAGCTCGAAACTGGTAGGTCTTGCCCACGAACACAAACCGAAGGTATTTCCTGGAGTCCTGGTGAATTAGAATGTAGAAGTACGCGTCCTGCATATCCAGGGATACCATTCAGTCCCCTTGACGAAGGGATTCAACACTGAACGAGTCATTTCCATATGGAATTTGGTCTTCTGGACGAACAAATTCATTGCGCTTACATCCAGTACACTTGGATGATTTCATGTCGGGTTTGGTCGAGGACTTGGTTGGGTGTCCTAAATTCGATCGAAGCCTGACGAACGGTCTAGACCTACCACCTCGAAAGGGTTTCTTCTGCAAGGGTGATTCCGAGGCGGTAGTCGTCACAGTCGAGGGTTTAACCCGCTTAGAAGACTGGGCAAGCAAGTCATTAGTAGACTTCTTTTCCAGTGCGGACAGAATCTTGGCCACTATTTCTTCGGGAAACAGATGATCCTTGTCGAGAGGAGAAAACAAAAGTGCAGACTTCTGAGGGGAAGCGACTCCTTTTGAAACAAAAGAACACCAGAGGTGTCTTTTCTTGAGAGTCCCAAATGCAAAGAGAGAGGCCAGCTCATCGCAACCATCCCGAACTGATTTGTCAGCACATGAAAAAACCCCAAGCCAGTCCGATGCCAGGTCTTCCTGAAGAGTAGGGCAATCCTTCATTTTCGTAGCAGGGCTCCGATCGTCCAGTGCAAGAAACTCAATTCCTAAAATCTTGAAAATACAGTACTCTTTAACAAATGGTCCAACTCGGGCGATGTAAAGAATATTTTAGCTGCTGCAAACGCGGACCTTCTAGTTGCATCCACCAAGCCAGAAAAGTTCCCCTGGGAGGAGGCAGAAACTCCCATAGAGGGGGCTTCTCCGGTTACATAGAACCTATACCTCTTCTTAATAAGCTTCGACGGAGGATAGGCAAAAGTTGCTTTCCCGAGTTCTCTCTTGACCTTCAACCAATCTTCTATATCACGAAGCGAATGTTTAGCAGCCTTGGAAAGAACGAGCTTCGGGAGAAGAGGATCGAAATTCTTCCTCCTCATCAGGAAGATGGAAGCAGGCGACCTGGTAGCGGCTGCTACGAAGTAATCCGGGTACATATCGAGAAGGTAGCGTAAAAGTTTTGAATAACAACGAGAGAGGGATAGAGTCTGCTTCTAAGTCCTCCTCGTCACCCGAAGAGATAGGCGACAGAGACGGTTCTTGATTCGACTCATTATTCTTCGTACATTGTTTGTTTTCTTTCGTCCAGTTCATCAGCTCTTGCAACTGTTGACGTAACGGAATTACAGTAGATTCTCGTCTTCTTGAGTTGAAGTCGAAGCAACTGGGGTTGTGGATTTCGACACGATCGCCACCGGAGGTCTCGCACCCGTCGAATTATCTGTCGCATGCGAAGTCGAAGGAAAAGTTTCGACAGCTTGACGAGTCGAAGATAACGAACTCAGAATCGGTCACTCCACAACCGGGTCGAAGGCAGCTGTCGCTGTCGTAAGAATACGAGGCGAAAACCATGTAGCTACGCTACACGACGGGCGAGAGATATCTACTTCTCTGTTCCTCTTCACAGGGGGCGGAGATAGCACCTCTTCAGTCGAACGTCTCTTCAACGGACGTGAGACTGAAGAATCACGCCACTTACGACGTCTAACCGGCGACGAATCACTCGACTCTGTCGATGACTGATTACCAAACGACACACCTTTCCAATGGTGTTTAGTCGAATTCTGCTGTTGCACCACAGGATCAACGAAGGAAGCAACTGTCTGTGGGCAAACCCCGACAGTCTCCCTTGGACCTCCGGTACGTCTTCTCCCCGAGGCGGGTGAGCGGGACAGTGACCTTCGTCTAGGAGAACTATCGGGACAAACAGCCACCCCCTCAGATTGCACTGCACTGACACTTTTCATTTACTAGAAGTCTTTCCTATGAAAGACTTTACAGATAAACCTAACTGCATCACCGTATTAGCTAATACATCAAATTTCAAATTTAGACTCGAGGCAGGCAATGGTGTCAGGAGAAACTCTATGGGAAGTTGGCAAAGGAGTTACAGGAGCAGGAGTAGGAGGACTCAAGATCGGAGACAAAATAAGAGGAGAAGGAATAGGAGCAGGAGCTTCGATAGAAGGAGCTGAAGAAGCTAAACTAGTCTTACTTTCAGCTCCGAGAGCCGCCTTCCTCTTCCTATCCTTAATTATCTTCCCCGAGTGAGAAACAAAAACTTTCCACTGTTGTTCACTCCAATCCTTGCATTCATCACAAGTAGATTCTCTAGAGCACTCACAACCCCTACACTTAATGCACTTAGAGTGCGAATCATAAATTAATTTAACTAACCTAGTTTTGCACCCTCCGGCGCAAAACCTAACTACTGAAGGACTAGAGTCCAACATTAT